>NW_011494718.1:656914-683418 GCF_000754665.1 Bison bison bison
CTACGTCGCTTCAGCCGTGTCCGACTCTGTGCGACCCCATAGACGGCAGCCCACCAGGCTCCGCCATCCCTGGGATTCTCCAGGCAAGAACGCTGGAGTGGATTGCCATTTCCTTCTCCAATGCATGAAAGGGAAAAGTGAAAGTGAAGTTGCTAAGTCATGTCCGACTTCCAGCGACCCATGGACTGCAGCCTACCAGGCTCCTCCGTCCATGGGATTTTCCAGGCAAGAGTACTGGAGTGAGGTGCCATTGCCTTCTCCAGGAGAAGCTCTATACAGTCTGCAAAAACAAGACCGGGAGCTGACTGTGGCTCAGATCATGAACACCTTATTGCCAAATTCAGACTGAAATTGAAGAAAGTAGGGAAAACCACTAGACCATTCAGGTATGACCTAAATCAAATCCCTTATGATTATACAGTGGAAGTGAGAAATAGATTTAAGGGACTAGATGTGATAGATAGAGGTCCTGATGAACTTTGGATGGAGGTTCATGACATTGTACATTGCACAGGGATCAAGACCATCCCCATTGAAAAGAAATGCAAAAAAGCAAAATGGCTGTCTGGGGAGGCCTTACAAATAGCTGTGAAAATAAGAGAAGCAAAAAGCAAAGGAGAAAAGGAAAGATATAAGCATCTGAATGCAGAGTTCCAAAGAATAGCAAGAAGAGATAAGAAAGCCTTCCTCAGCAATCAGTGCAAAGAAACAGAGGAAAACAACAGAATAGGAAAGACTAGAGATCTCTTCAAGAAAATTAGAGATACCAAGGGAACATTTCATGCAAAGATGGCCTCGATAAAGGACAGAAATGGTATGGACCTAACAGAAGCAGGAGATACTATGAAGAGGTGGTAAGAATATATAGAAGAACTGTACAAAAAAGATCTTCATGACCCAGATAATCACGATGGTGTAATAACTCACCTAGAGCCAGACGTCCTGGAATGTGAAGTCAAGTGGGCCTTAGAAAGCATCACTATGAACAAAGCTAGTGGAGGTGATGAAATTTCAGTTGAGCTATTTCAAATCCTGAAAGATGATGCTGTGAAAGTGTTGCACTCAGCATGCCAGCAAATTTGGAAAACTCAGCAGTGTCCACTGGACTGGAAAAGGTCAGTTTACATTCCAATCCCAAAGAAAGACAATGCCAAAGCATCACTACGAACAAAGCTAGTGGAGGTGATGGAATTCCAGTTGAGCTATTTCAAATCCTGAAAGATGATGCTGTGAAAGTGTTGCACTCGATATGCCAGCAAATTTGGAAAACTCAGCAGTGGCCACTGGACTAGAAAAGGTCCGTTTTCATTCCAGTCCCAAAAACAGGCAATCCCCCAAAATGCTCAAACTACCGCACAATTGCACTCATCTCACACGCTAGAAAAGTAATGCTCAAAATTCTGCAAGCCAGTCTTCAGCAATATGTCAACCATGAACTTCTGGATGTTTAAGCTGGTTTTAGAAAAGGCAGAGGAACCAGAGATCAAATTGCCAGCATCCCCTGGATCATGGAAAAAGGAAGAGAGTCCAGAAAAACATCTTATTTGAATAGCAATTCCAAATTACTGATGATTTAAATCCCTTATAATACAAGTCTTCTGTGATCAAAATAGTCAGTGGAATAAAGTTATTTATGTTCATTTACTTTAGTGAATATTTAATAAATGTCTACTAAATGCAAACAGTCTTATTAGTTACTAGAGAGAAACACAGTTTTTATCCTCATTTTGCCAACTATTGTCTATTTTTGTTGTATGATATGAAACTTTATGGAGCAGAGTCCCAGTGTTCTTGTTTGACACATCATGTTTCTTTTCTCTGAGACATCACAGGCAGATTACTTTTGAACTACGGTTTAATTACAAAGAACTGTTTAAAGCAAATAAAATGATATATAATTTATTCACCTGAGAAATTCAGGGCAAAGCCCTGCATGCATAAACATGGAAGTCTAGTTGAAACTATGTTAATACTGTCTTTCCAAAACAGAATTCCAAGTTATTGAGTCTTGTCTTCTGAATTTGACCCTTAATTTGCAGTTGTGCAAAACAATAGCTGTCTCACAGTACCACTTAAACTAAGGTGCTATGGAAAATACATTTAACTTTCTAACTTTTTACAGCATACACTAGGGACGTTCCAAAGCTATGAGAAGTTGATGTGTAAATCTTCATAATTCTCTCATTCTTTACCTTTTTAAGTTGCTTATAGAACTAGTGAGAGACAATGTTTAAACTCTTTTCAGGAATTTTTATTTTTTTATATATTTATTACCTTCATTTGATAGTATTTTGTATATAGCTTTCATTTTTCACCATGTGTGAAATGTTCATAGGTTTGTTTTTCCATTACTGCCTCTGGTAAAACAAGATTCCCTGGAAAAAAAATTTTGTATTGTTTCAGATTTGGAGGTGTCTTAAACTTTTTCATGTTTTTTCCTCAGATTTTCTTATTTAAATAAACACTTATAATTTTTCATTCCATGAAATGTAATTTGTACTGCTATTCAAACTCAGAGTACTCTGAGTTCAGCAGAATTTTATTGAAGGCTTGATGTTCAAGCCAGTTCAATGTTACCTGAGGAGAAATTCAGTGACCCTCAGTTGGAACAGAAGGATGCACCGGATGAGAGCACAGACAGTGCTGATGCCCTTGTGAGAACTGTGAAGGTCTTGAGATTCCTGCAGGCTAGTTGCAGGCTGAGGGGTTAGTGGGCCACAGTTTCACAGATGCTGGCAGAAGCTTTTGTTTCAGAGACAGATAATATCTAGTATAGCAAACAGTATGGACTTCATGTTTGTGGAAGGAGATATTTATGAACCCCAGATTCTGTGGGGATGTGGTGGAGGGCGTGGGTGAATGGTATTAACACAGAAAAGCTGAGCCACAACCAGGCACCCTGAGCTTAGGGACCTGAAATGGACTTCAGCCAAGCCCCTTCAAACTTTGCCGTAGAACGAGATGTTATACTGTTCAGAAAATAAATCAGCCCTCTACCCTATCTGCCTAGGCTGTCCTCTATAAAACTTCTTTGAAATGATAGTCTAGAATGAAGGGCATCAGTACATCAGATGTTCCCATAAAAGAACTTTGGAGAATTTTCTCTCAGCAGTCCTGAGCAATGATTACGCTTGTGATTTAAACTATTCCTATAAGAACTGTTTACCCATTCTACTAACTTGGGTTACCTGAGTTTACCTTGAGGTGTATCTTTTTATATCACCTGTATCATAGACAATATTGAAGGTTAACATTGCGGCTGGAGGATAATGCCTACAAGCACAGAGGGAAAAGTAGCTCATCCTAGACCAGCCCCTTTGATAAAAATGAACTCTGGGAAAGAAAAGTCTAGGAAACATGTAAAATGTTAACACCAGCCCACACTAGAACTGCCTATTAAAGAAGGTACTCTGAGAGACAAAAAGGAAATAAGAAAACATGTCAGAGAAATAAGGACCAGCTATTAAGACAGGACTATTGAAACAACCTCTTTCTGCAGTTGGAGTTAAAGTATGTAGATAGAATTGAGAGTTTAGGGAGATGCAGTGAAGTGATGAATTACAGGCTATCCTTTTTTTTTTTTTTTTGGCCAGATACTTAATTGCCTGCAGGAAGATGGCTCTTTCAAAGTGAATTTTTGTGTTAACTAATCATATGATTGATGTTCTTAATGTTGCGGATTAATTAGTCTGCCCCTCTCAGATCAATATTACCAACTAGAATTGAGACCCAGGGACTCTGGGAGACTTGCTTAAAGATACTCAAGAGGGTAACCTTCCTGGAGGCATGCCTTCCTGGAGGTCGATTGTTTATTCAACAGTAGCACATTATGTTCAGGTCAAAAATAAGTGAGACAGAGAGATGGAGACTGATCTCAGCCTGACTTCAATCCTCTATGTATAGAAAACTTCACTTCTTACGGTAAATAACTACTCAAATTAGTACTGTATTTGGGAACTTGCCAAAATGTATGAAGGTACATTTCAGTTTATGATTAGAGCTTGGCCCTGGTTTGGAAAATATTAATTTTCTATTCAGAGTAATTTTTAAAAGGTGATTGTCTGAGACACAAATGCAGGATTGTCTTAAGCACAATAAACAAACAATTAAATCCATTATAATTTACCAGTAAAACTTTCAAGCGTTGAGATATTTGGCGAAAGGCAGAGAATGTCAGAGCAGTTTAACTACTTTCGTGTGTAGTCAGAGGCATTGGCCATACTGAGCTGGAAGGAATCTTCCATCTGTTGGGATGATTTTCTTCCCTTTGAGGAGTCCTAAGCTCTTGGAACTCTGAGGCAGGACAGAGAGATCTATTGAGGGTGAAGATCTTCCTCTCTACTTATTTCTAATAGAGACACTCTACTTTTTTCTAATAGAGACACTCTACTTTTACCTGTTTCACATCTTGGCTCCTGTTATTTAGAAAACAAACTAAAACAACTCACACTAACTCTGTTCTCCTTTAAAAGATTCTTTGTATTATTTTAAATTTACTTCATCAGTGTTTTATGATTTTCAGAATGTAAGTCTTTTACCTTGTAGATTACATTTATTCCTAGGAATTTTACTGTTTTTGATACGATTTTAAATAGATTTTTATTTTTCCTTTTCTTTCTGACAGTTCATTATTAGTGTATAGAAAAGCAACAGATATCTGTATATTAATCTTATATTCTACAACCTTTCTGAATTCATGTACTCAAGATTTTTTTTTGTGGGGGGGGAGAGACTTGAGGGTTTTATATATAAAGTATCACGTCAACTGCAAATAGTGACAGTTTTACTTCTTCCTTCACAATTGGGATTCCTTTTCCTTTTCTGATTATTGTGGCTAGGACTTCTATTATTATGTTAAATAGAAGTGCCCAGAGTGAGGCTCCTTGTCTTGTTCTTGATTTTAGAGGAAAGGAAAGATTTTCAGCTTCTTATCATTGAGCATGATGTCAGCTATGACTTTGTCATAAATGACCTTTATAATGTTGAGATACCAACTTTGCCTAGTTTTTTTTTTTTTTAATCATGAATGGATGTTGAATTTTGCCAAATGATTTTTCTGTGTCTATTGAAATGATCATGTGATTTTTATCCTACATTTTGTTAATGTGGCATAGCACACTGATTGGTTTGTGAATATTGAGCCATCTTTGCAACCTTGAAATAAATTTCACTTCACCGTGGTATTTGATTCTTTATATGTATTGCTAGATTTGGTTTCTTAATATTTTGTTGAAAATTTTTGCATCAATGTTTATCAAAGATATTGGCCTGTGATTTTCCTTATTGTAGTGCCTTTGTCTGTTTTTGGTATGAGGGTAATGATGGCCCCATACAATGAATTTGGGAGTGTTTCATCTTCAATATTTTTGGGACAGTTTGAGAATATTTCATAACTTGATAGCAGTTGGATGCATGCACTTGGGTGTTTTATCACATTTGAATTTTATGTAAAGTACTATAAGCAGTTATTAATCTCAATCAGAGCATGCTGAAGTATTTACGAGGAAATATACTGATGTCTGTGATTTACTTAGAAATACATCAAAAATAAGGTAGATTGATGGGTTGATATAGGATGGATATACAATGAAGAAAATATAGTTGCATGTTAATGGTAGAATATAGATGGAAGATATATTTGAATTTTACTGTACATGTAGAAAACTCCCCAATATAGTTTGACTCTCTCATATTTTAAATGAGGGAAGTGAGGCTTAGGGAAAAGGAAATTGAATCATTGACAGAGCAGCAATTAGAACCAAAAAGTCCTCAAAAACTGCTTCTGCAGCTTGTCTTTACAATCAAATTTGAGCATTTACCCCAAGATTTCTTTATTTAAATGTCAGAAAAAAATCATGAGTGTTATAAAAGATGGAAAAAGGACATTTCTATGGGATTACTGAGACTCCTAAAATGGAGAAAATATCCCTTCTCTCTCCTTTTTTATTTTTCATTCAGGTAGCATTAAAGTCATTTTTGTGCTTCTTTTAGTCTAGTACATTAGAATCAATTGTGAATTTATATATTCTATGGTATTTATGGGCCGGTTTTCCATTCTATTTTATATTCACATACAAATGAATGCAGATGGCATTTCTTGATCAATGTATTCCTTTAAAGGTATAGAAGTGAAAGCAAATTTCTTTTTTTTTTAATTTTATTTTATTTAACTTTACAATATTGTATTGGTTTTGCCATACATCAAAATGAATCTGCCACAGGTATACATGTGTTCCCCATCCTGAACCCTCCTCCCTCCTCCCTCTCCACACCATCCCTCTGGGTAGTCCCAGTGCACCAGCCCCAAGCATCCAGTATCGTGCATCTAACCTGGACTGGCGACTCGTTTCATATATGATATTATACATATTTCAATGCAATTCTCCCAAATCATCCCACCCTCTCCCTCTCCCACAGTCCAAAAGACTGTTCTATACATCAGTGTCTCTTGCTGTCTTGTATACAGGGTTATTGTTACCATCTTTCTAAATTCCATATATATGCATTAGTATACTGTATTGGTGTTTTTCTTTCTGACTTACTTCACTCTGTATAATAGGCTCCAGTTTCATCCACCTCATTAGAACTGATTCAAATTTCTTTAGAAAAGCTTCATGAACATTACATAGATTCTCCTAATGTCCCTTTTGGAGAAAAAAAATTGCTTTGCCTCTGGTGGTTGACTGATACAAATCATAATGATGGACTTGCTTAAAAATGACTTCTCCTTTACTCATACTTTACTAGAACATTTAGAGGTAAGAATCTCTGAAGTCAACACTAGCTTAATTTTCATTGTGACATTTTAAAATGTGAGATGGTAGGAAAGTTAGTCAAAATTTCTGACTTTTTTCCCTCAGGTATAAAATAGGGATAATAATTATACCCTACAGATTATGCTATTTAATAAAATCTATTATTACAACTTTTATTGGTAGTAATCCTAGAATTTTCTGGTAAATAACTTATTCTTAACATTTTATGTTTTTATTTTGTTTTATTTTACTTTTTATTTATAGCTGACATTCACTTTCATAAGAGATTGTTCTTCTGAGTGTTTACAGTATTTAAATCTTTACTTGTCATGTCAATAAAACTTGCACTCTGTAATTCTTATAGCTCTTTACACAGAAACATGAGTCACCTATAAAGCACATTAAGATTGGGTTTACTTATTCCCTAACTCTATTCTCCTATAAAAGATTTTTTTTGTTTGTTTCTTAGATTTTAGTGTTAATTACTGCTTTCTATTTTTCCACTTAAAATTTCAAAATGTAGGAATTATAAATTTATACAACTCAAAATGTAAAGAATATAAAATTTTAAAAGAGAAATTAAAATTTCAATCATTAGTGTAACTTTTAAAAATTGCAGTGTAAAGGTGCTACTTTTTTCATTTTAAGTGGATAAAAATGTTTTTAATTGTAGTAAGCACCATTTCAGACTAATGAAAATGTTGGCTAGAATATATAAATAAATTTTATTCTAAAATGTAAAGTATTCATCCCAGCATACATATAAGATAATAGTATATCACTTGAAGGAGAAACAAATGTCATCGTTATATTTACTTCAGTTCACCAGTTGTATAATGCTTTCTTTGTGTATCATTTCAAATTCTTTTTTTAACACATGATATTTCATAGTTTTCAAGGTGACAACATCAGTTTATGGTATAAAGTCATAAAATTTGGAGCAATGGGAGGAAGCTTTGAGATCTTCTGAAATTCTAAATTAGTGTTTTTTAATCTTTATTTTTCAGGGAGTTTTACAAAATTACTAATGTCAGAGTCCAGATGCATTAAATTAGAATCTCTGTGTATTTGGCATAAATAGTCGTAGTTTTCAAAAGCTCCCCTGGTGATTCAACCAAGATGTCAGTGTCAGAATCATCCATCTGTTTTTGTGTTTTGGCTTTTGGCAACATTTAGAAAGGAAACAGAAGTGCTCTAGATCTTGGTGAAGTCATAGAGCTATTGGCCTTCAGAATTGAAAAAGAATCTTGGTCTCCTCTTAAACAAGCTCTTTTCCCACTCCCCCACATTACTTCCCTTTGGTTACTCCAGGTTGTTTTTCTTAATGAGTTTGTGTAGTCCCCAAACCCTTGGCAGAGACCTATCATGTGTAGTTGGGCCTTGCCTTGATAGATGAGTCTCACAGGTATTATGCATTTGTATTTTCTGCAGCACTGGGGAGTGAGTGAAGGTATTAGCTTAGCCTCTATATACCTGAACTGAGTTGGTCAAGCTGCTCCATAAATAGAAATATCTGTGGCTAGGAAAAAGTGCAGTGCACTTTAAGTTGGTTACTCTAAATTTTATGAACTACATGTTTATTATACTATGTTTGATTTTATTCAGTAATAATGTACTTTATGTGTAATAGACTAGTTTTAATTATGGGACATATAATAAGTTTAAAGATGGTACAATAAAAATAAATGTTTAAAATAATTGTACATATTATATATTAATTCTTATGATTGTCTTCTTATTTATAGACAATAATTCATATACTATCCACAGTTAATTGGCTTTCTATGTATTTCAGAATTTTTTAAAATATGGAGTTACAATATAGTCATGCCATTAAAGCTACTTTCCAAATGAATCACAATGTAGAAAATCTGTTTATAAACCTTTTATGATATATTCTTTGGAAAAATATAGTTTATTCTAGGTTTTCATCACTATTTTTTGCTGTGGTGGAATGGTACAGTCTTAAGTGACATGTGACCCAACATGGATGCAGGGATAGTGCCTATGAAGGCCTTGTTTAAAACACTCTGGGATACTATTGTGCTTCTTTACTTCCAGACTGACCATTCCTCTAAGCAGTGTTGGGGCAATGCCTCAGCTGCTCGACCCCTTGAAGAATTCCAAGAATCACTTGGAATTCTCATGATGGGAGGTCAGAGTCAGTGACTTCCTAACAGAGACAGCTAAATCACTTCAGTGATTTTGGTCTGTATGAAGTCAGCCATATAAAAGATTATTTCCAGTGGGTGGTATTTGTCATCATCATACCTCAAAATCTTGCCTTTGACCTGAAATAAAACTTTAGAAGTGTTTCTCAAGTATTAATTCTTATGTCTTTTTGCTGAAAGCATTATACAAAGATATAATGTGTTTAATTGTTTGTTGTTTTTTTTTTTTTCCTTGGATCATCCATTGATATTTTTCATTTCATGAAAACACTACTTTAAGGAAACTGGAGTTACTTTGAAAATGTCCATCACTGGTAGTTTAGAGAAACTTAGAAAGTAAAATTTTTTGTGGACTTTAAAGCTGATAATAAATGTACTCATAAATACATAAGTGCTTATTTTGTTTAGTCATGAAGCTGTGTCCAACTCTGTGACCCCATGGAATGCAGGATGCTAGGCTACCCTATCCTTCACTATTGCCTAGAGTTTGGTTAAACCCATGTCCACTGAGTCAGTGATGCTATCTAAACTCCTCATCCTCTGGTGCCACCTTCTTTGCTTGCCCTCAGTCTTTCCCAGCATCAAGGTCTTTTCCAGTGAGTCGTCTCTTCACATCATATGGCCAAAGTATTGGAAATTCAGTTTCAGATCTGTCCCTCCGGTAAATATTCGGATTGGTTTCCTTTAGGATTGACTGGTTTGATCTCTTTGCTGTCCAAGGAACTCTCCAGCACAATTGAAAGCATCAGTTCTTCAGTGCTCAGCCTTCTGTATTGTCCAACTGTCACATCCATACACGACTACTGGAAAAGCCATTACTTTCACTATACGGAACTTTGGTGCCAAAGTGATGTCTCTTCTTTTTAATATGATGTCTAAGTTTGTCACAGTTTTCTTCCAAGGAGCAAGCATATTTTACTATTGTAGCTGCAGTCACCATCCATGGTGGTTTTTGGAGCCCAAGTATATAAAGTCTGTCACTGTTTCCACTTTTCCCCCATCTATTAGCCATGGAATGATGGGACTGGATGCCGTGAGCTTCATTTTTTGAATGTTGAGTTCTAAGCCCACTTTTTCACTCTCCTCTTTCACCTTCATTAAGAGGCTCTTTAGTTTCTCTTTGCTTTCTGCCATTGCTGCTGCTGCTAAGTTGCTTCAGTCATGTCTGACTGTGTGTGACCCCATAGATGGCAGCCCACCAGGTTCCCCGGTCCCTGGGATTCTCCAGGCAAGAACACTGGAGTGGGTTGCCATTTCCTTCTCCAATGCATGAAAGTGAAAAGTGAAACTGAAGTCGCTCAGTCATGTCTGACTCTTCATGACCCATGGACTGCAGCCTACCAGGCTCCTCTGTCCATGGGATTTTCCAGGCAAGAGTACTGGAATGGGGTGCCATCGCCTTCTCCTTTCTGCCACTAGGGTAGTGTTATCTGCATATCTGAGGTTATTGATATTGATATTTCTACTGTCAATCTTGATTCCAGCTTGTGGGTCATCCAGCCCAGGTTTCACATGATGTACTCTGCATACAAGTTGAATAAGCTGAATTAAAATATATGGACTTGATGTACTCCTTTCCCAATTTTGAACCAGTCTGTTGTTGTATGTCTGCTTCTAACTATTGCTTCTTGTCCTGCATACAGGTTACAGGTTTCTCAGAAGACAAGTAAAGTGGTCTGGTATTTCCATTTTTTTAAGAATTTTCCACATAGTCAACGAAACAGAAGTAGATTTTTTTTTTTTTAATTCCATTGCTGTTTCTATGATCAGACAGATGTTGGTAATTTGATCATTGTCAATTTGTTCCTCTGTCTTTTCTAAATCCAGCTTTTACATTTGGAAGTTCTTGGTTCACTTAATGTTGAAGCCTAGCTTGAAAGATTTTGAGCATTTCCTTGCTAACATGTTAAATGAATGCACTTTGGCGGTGAACATTCTTTGGCATTGTCCTGCGTGGGATAGGAATGAAAAGTGACCTTTACCAGTTGTGTGGCCACTGCTGACTTTTCCAAATTTGCTGGCATATTTGGTGCAGCAATTTAACAACATCATCTTTTAGGATTTGAAATAGCTCAGCTAGAATTCCATCACTTCCACTAGCTTTGTTTGTAGTAATACTTCCTAAGGCTCACTTAAATTTGCACTCCAGGTTGTCTGGATCTAGGTGAGGGACTGCATCATTGATTATCTGGGTCACTAAGGCCTTTTTTATATAGTTCTTCTGTGTATTCTTGTCACCTTTTCTAATCTCTTCTATTTTAATGGTCAAACCTGGAAAATTTCTGTCTTTGAGAAAAGTTTTAATTTTCTTGTAATTTGAACATTATTGTTGAGCATTGTTGTTCAGGAGAGACATTTAAGTGATGTTATTTGATGGACATGGGTTTGGGTAGACTCCAGGAGTTGGTGATGGATAGGGAGGCCTGGCGTGCTGCAGTTCATGGAGTCGCAAAGAGTCGGACACGACTGAGAGACAGAACTCAACTGAACTTCATGAAATATCAACCATGTAGGAATTCCCAAAGATATCTGAGTAAAGTGTATCAGAAAACACTGGATGTGTACACATGGGTAATATGAATAGTAAAAATACTGTTCATTTTTGATAAATTACAGGAGACCTGGATTGGATTTTACATTTAGGACAAAATAAAGAAGTTGTATTATGATGCTTTTTTGTTTTATTATTCAGTCACTCAGCCATGTCAGAATCTATGTGACCCCATGGACTGTATGGAGTACACCAGGCTTCCCGGACCTTCACCATCTCCCAGAGCTTACACAAACTCATCCATTAAGTCAGCAATCTCATCCAACCATAGCATCCTCTGTCATCTCTTCTCCTCGTGCCTTCAATCTTGCCCAGCATCAGAGTCTTTTCTAATGAATTGAGTTTTTGCATTAGTTGGCCAAAATATTGGAGCTTCAGCTTCAGCGTCAGTCCTTCTAATGAATATTCAGGACTGATTTCCTTTAGAATTGATAGGCTTGATCTCCTTGCAGTCCAAGGCACTCTCAAGAGTTTTCTTCAACACCACAGTTCAAAAATATCAATTCTTCAGCATTAAGCCTTCTTTATGGTCCAAGTCTCACATCCATACATGACTACTGGAAAAACCATCGCTTTGACTAGATGGATCAATGTCAGCAAAGCAGTGTCTTTGCTTTTTAATACACTATCTAGGTTTGCCACAGCTTTTCTTCCAAGGAGCAAGCATCTTTTAATTCATTGCTGCAGTCATCATCTGCAGTGATTTTAGAGCCCAGGAAAATAAAGTCTCCCACTGTTTCCATTGTTTCCCCATCTATTTGCAATGAAGTGATGGGACCAGATGCCATGACCTTAGATTTTAAAGTGTTGAGTTTTAAGCCAACTTTTTCACTCTCCTCTTTCACTTTTAGCAACAGCCTTTCTAGTTCTTCAAATTTTCTGTGATTAGGGTGCTGTCATTTGTGTATCTGAGGTTACTGATATTTCTCCTGGCAATCTTGATTCCAGCTTGTGCCTAGCATTTTGCATGATGTATTCTTTATAGAAATTAAATAAGCAGAGTGACAATATACAGCCTTGACATTCTCCTTTCCCAGTTGGAAACAGTCTGTTGTCCTATGTCTGGTTCTAACTGTTGCTTCCTGATCTGCATACAGTTTTCTCAAGAGGTAGGTAAGGTGGTCTGGTATTCCCATCACTTTAAGAATTTTCCACAGTTTGTTGTGATCCACACAGTCAAAGGCTTTGGTGTAGTCAATAAAGCAAAAGTAGATGCTTTTCTGGAACTCTCTTGCTTGTTCTATGATCCATCAGATGTTGGCAATTTGATCTCTGCTTTCTCTGTCTTTTCTCAATCCAGATTGAACATCTGGAAGTTCATGATTCATGTACTGTTGAAGCCTGACTTTTTGAATTTTGAATATTACTTTGCTAGCATGTAAGATGCAATTGTGTGGTAGTTTGAACATTCTTTGGCATTGCATTTCTTTGGGATTGGAATGAAAACTGACCATTTCCACTCCTGTGGTCACTGCTGAGTTTTCCAAATTTGCTGGCATATTGAGTGCAGCACTTTCAAGGCATTATCTTCTAGGATTTGATAGCTCGACTGGAATTCCATCACCTCCACTAGGTTTGTTCATAGTAATGCTTCCTAAGGCCCACTTGACTTCGGACACAAGGATGTCTGGCTCTAGATGAGTAATCACACCATTGTCGTTATCTGTGTCATTATGATCGTATTTTGTATATACAAAAATACACAGTGGCCTGTGTATTCTGGCCACTTCTTATCTTCTGCTTCTGTTGGTCCCATACCATTTCTGTCCTTTATTGTGCCCAGCTTTGCATGAAATGTTCCCTTGGTAGCTCTAATTTTCTTGAAGAGATCTCTAGTCTTTCCCATTCTATTGTTTTCCTCTTTTTTTGTGTTGATCACCGAGGAAGGCTTCTTTTATCTCTCCTTACTATTTTTTTTTTAACTCTGCATTCAAATCGGTATATCTTTCCATTTCTCCTTTGCCTTTAGCTTCTCTTCTTTCCTCAGGTATTTGTAAGACTTCCTCAGACAATCATTTTGCCTTTTTCATTTGTTTTTCTTTGGGGCAGTCTTGATCACTATCTCCTGTATGATGGTAGGAACCTCTGTCCATAGTTCTTCAGGCACTCTATTAGATCTAATCCCTAGAATCTATTTCTCACTTCCACTGTATAATCGTAAGGGATTTGATTTAGGTCATACCTGAATTGTCTAGTGGTTTTCTCTTCTTTCTTCAGTTTAAGTCTGAATTTTGCAGTAAGGATTTCATGATCTGAACCACAGTCAGCTCCTTGTCTTGTTTTGGCTGACTGTATGGAGCTTCTCCATCATCGGCTGCAAAGAATATAATCAATCTGGTTTTGATATTGACCATCTGGTGATGTCCATGTGTAGAATCTTTTCTTGTGTTGTTGGAAGAGGATGTTTGCTATAACCAGTGTGTTTTCTTGGCAAAATTTTGTTAGCCTTTGCCCTCCTTCATTTTGTATTCCAAGGCCAAATTTGCCTGTTACTCCAGGTATCTCTTGACTTCCTACTTTTCATTCCAGTCTCCTATAATGTAAAGGACATATTTTTGGTTTTAGTTCTAGAAGGTCTTGTAGGTGTTCATAGAACTGTTCAACTTCAGATTCTTCAGCATTATTGGTTGGGTCATAAACTTGGATTACTCTGATATTGAATGGTTTGCCCTGGGAACAAACAGAGATCATTCTGTCATTTTGAGATTGCACCCAAGTACTGCATTTTGGACTCTTTTGTTTACTATGAGGGCTACTCAATTTCTTCTAAGGGATTCTTGCCCACAGTAGTAGATATGGTGGTCATCTGAATTAAGTTAGCCCAGTCCAGTCCATTTTAGATTACTATTTCCTAAATCATTGATGTTCTGTCTTGACATCTCCTGTTTGACCACTTCAAATTTACCTTGGTTCATGGACCTAACATTCCAATTTCCTATGCCATATTGTTGTTTACAGCATTGAACTTTACTTCCATCACCAGTCACATCCACCACTGCACATTGATTTTGCTTTGGCTTCATCTCTTCATTCTTTCTGGAGTTATTTCTTCTCTCTTCTCCAGTAGAATATTGGGCACCTACTGACCTGGAGAGTTCATCTTTCAGTGTCATATGCTTTTGCCTTTTCATACTGTTCATGGGGCTCTCCAGGCAAGAATACTGAAGTGGTTTTCCATTGCTTCTCTAATGGACCACGTTCTGTCAGAACTCTCCACCATGACCCGTCCACCTTGGGTGGCCCTACATGGCATGGCTCATAGTTTCATTGTGTTAGACAAGGCTCTGGTTCATGTGATCAGTTTGATTAGTTTTCTGTGATTGTGGTTTTTCATTCTGTCTACCCTCTGATGGATAAGTGCATACTCACCCCTCAAACTGAGTGAGGAACCCTTGCAGGCAAGCAGGCAGGAGGTGGCAGGCATGCGTGAGCCCAGCCAGACACTACGTGGGTACCCCCTCATTATATAGAAGAGACAACAAAGTTCTATGGTAAGTAAAGGTTCAAATTGTTTTCTAGTTTTCTGTCTGAATGCTTACATCTAAGTCTGATAAACACATTCGAACTGATATCAAAAATAATGTTATATGTATTGCTACTTTCCTTCATTGAATCCGATCTATAACATATTAAAATAGTGAGAACTGGAAAGGGCATGGTACCTAAATCAAAAAGACCCAGGTGTATCTTAAGTTTCCCATAATCAGGTTAATAGAATCATTTAAGTTCTGTGAGCATCAGATCTGATTCCCTGCCCTACCGACCCTCCTAGCTTATTGTAAGGAACAAATGAGATTAAATATGTAAAAGTACTTTGTTAACTGTAAAAGACTGTAGAAAATCTGTTACTCTTTGGGCAAGATTTAGAGCAAAATATTTAAAATAATTTGGGTATTTTATCTAGCAACTTTAGAGAAGGTTGTCTTCCTTATACAACTTTTATTTAAAAAGCAGTAGAAGAGACTTCCCTGGTGGTCTATTGGTTAAGACTCTGCATTTCCAGTTCAGGAGGTGCAAGTTCCATCTCTGGTTTGGGAACTAAGATCTCCTATGCCATGCGATATGCCTAAGAAATAAAACTATGAAAAAAGTAGTAAATCACACAGTAATTAATATATAGTGGGCTGAAATACATAGAATAACAACATCAAAATATTTACAAAAAGCAGCTTTAGCTGCCATGGCATATTCTAGAATCAGACTGCCTTTGTCAGCCTTCCATTCTCTCTCTCCCCTGTTTTAACCGCTCCACTTCCATCTCTTTATTTCTCCACTGTTTTCTCTCCTAATTTCCAAGGTTGGTACTTTCCTCCTTGTCTTTTGATCTCAAGTTTTATACTCTGTGGACCCTCTTTGTCAGTATTACATCGTGTAGACATCCTGGTAGGTTTTGTAGAAAAGCCTTTGAGCACCTTTCCTTTGGTGTTCTGTTGATGACAGAGGACAAGATGGTTGGATGGTATCATTGACTCAATGGACACGAGTTTGAGCAAACTCTGGGAGATCAGAAGGACAGGGAAGCCTGGCGTGCTGCCACCCATGGGGTCACAAAGAGTCGGACACGACTGAGCAACTGAACAACAGCAACCACAAGTAATACAAGATGGAGTTCTCAGCTCTGAACCATAGAAAAGAGAGAAGTCTTTGGTTCCTATGAGTAACAAAACCAGTCAGCCTTGCATCAACTGAGACAGTTCTGTGCTTTGAAACTCTTTAGTTGTATCTGTCACTACCATTTACAACTGAAGAAAAATTTACTGAATCACACCAGGTTTAGAATGAACACTCAGAGAAGCACAGAACCAGAAAGGTAATGCATAAAAAATAAAGTAAGCCGAATATGGGGAAAATTACAGAGAAACCTGAATTGTATAAACAGGATAGCAGTCAAAGGTGAATTTTTCAGTTGATGAGTTCTGAAGACTCTTGGATTAGAGAAAGACAGAGAGCTTATCAATTATACCAGGGTTGCTGTGGTTTGTCAGGGCTGATTTCAGGAAAGCTGACTGGAGATCTGAAAGCTGGGGACAGTGCACACCAAGAACACTGAAAGGGAGAAAAAAGCTGTATTGCTCTTCATCCTGTTCATGATGATCTTGCTGTTCACACTGTCCTCTTGGCTGAACCCAGGGTAGGCAAGGCACAAGCTAAGAGGCCTGAAGAAGCGCAACGAGCCATAGGAACTGCAGGAAGATCTATTTTCTTCTGGCTGGCACGGCAGCTGTAGCAGCAGACATAATACAACATAAATGCACATAACCTCTCTCCTGGCTGACACACCAGCCATAGCAGTATTCGTGCTGTATTCTCTCCTCACATGACTAATCCCACAGACACAGCCATGATGTAGGAGCTCATATATATGTGTACCTCACACAACCCATGACCAAGTGAGTACCTCACGATGCACATGTGCACTGCTATAAAGATCTCAGCTGTTACATAGTCATTATTTACAAAATGTGGGGCAAGAGAGCCTGAACACGCCATCTTGGCCAATTTGCTCTCTCCTCACACTCCACCCCTTCAGGGTCTCTCACCTCACATTTTATGCTCAGTCCATCTTCTGAGATATTCCCTTGGCAAGTAACACTGACCCTTGGATTTACATCTTGCAACAGCAGTAGCTACAACAACAAACTGTTCCAAACAGTTCCATTCCCAATACACAGCAAAACTCAGCGCCAGGTATCATGTGGAACTCATCTTGCAGTCCTTGCCCTCACAGAGCTAGAAGAGCCACCCACGGCATGTGGAGTGCCTTTGTCTTCCATGGCCAAGTCCAGTCCATCATCTGTCCTTGTGAGATTGCAGGAAAGCCTCCACAGGGGCAACTCCACTCCTGCGGAATTTTATTAAGGACCCTCAAAACCCCTCACAATCTCTGGGCCCACCCCTTCAGGAAGGAGACTTTGTGGCATTCACAGTTCATCGACATGTTTACACTTTTCTAAATCTGAGGACACAGCCTTTGCAGTACACTGTCTCCATCATAGGGCAGGCTTTACAGTACACTGTTCTACTAGATCTACATCATAGGACACCTCACAAGTCACCCCACATTTGCGTCTGTGTCACCTGGATGGGGCCTTTACCAGCTCGGGCCCCCTTTTGGATCTTCACACTTCCAAAATAGCATCTCACATGCTGTCCCTCTACTTCTCTCCGTAAAGACTTGCAAAACCTCCACAGGCACCGGGTCCACCCCTGTGTCCCAAAGTCACAAAAGACAAGCTGCCAACGGTTCTCCATTTGTTTGCCCAAACTGCTTACAAAGTTGACCAACTCTGCCTGAGTATGTGGTCAATACATTTTGATCTCACACTGGGGGCCCCTTGAGGATGTCCCCCCACCCCCCGGCCACAAACTGTTGATGCTTCACTTTCTGCTGCACAATGGACCTCACTGCCAAGCAGGAACCCAAAGTCTCATAACGTTCATCATTTCCATCACTCACTGCCTTGCTGTCAGAGATGCTGGGTTCATCAGGGTCATAGGGCTCTTGTTCTAATGCCAATATACATTGTTCTAGTTCTTCCAAGCATCTCTGCACATTGAGCACCGGCATGGCATCATGGAGAGCACTATCCATATTCACCTTCAAGACAGTCAGGGCCCCATGGTGCCAGGGGCAGTCCATGCCTCCTCATTTGGCAAATGGTAACTCATGGCCTGTAATGCCCTTTCATGCTATCCAGTGACCTCTCCACTACCTCCCAGTTTCCCATCAGAGCCCACACTAAGATGATCGTGGCCACGTTGTACCACATGCTATATGTTGGCCACTGGCTTCCTCCATCCAGTAGAGCCTCAGGCTCCTCCACCCGCTGGGTATCCTGCTGACTACACCAGTTGTATCACTCTTAATCGTGTTCACAGCACCAGTTGTCTGGCTGTTCACACTGTCTGCACTGTTCACTGAATCCAGGGTAGGCAAGGCACAAGCTAAGAGCCTGGAGACAGAGGAGAGGAGCCATAGGAACTGCAGACACATTTATTCTCTTCTGGCTGGCACAGCAGCTGTAACAGCAGACATAAGCATAACAGAACGTAACTCCACACAACCTCTGTCCTGGGTGAGCAGCAGCCATAACAGTATTCTCTCCTGGCTGACACTGCAGCCAAGGCAGTATTCATGCTATATTCCTTCTCATGGCTGACTCAATGGGTATAGCCTTGACACAGCAATAATGCCACCGCTTTCTTAGGTGGAACTCTTATATACGTGTACCTCACATAGTCCTTGACCAAGTGAGTACCTTGTGACATGCTTGCTATAAACAATCTCAGCTGTTACATTATTTACAATTACAAAACATGGGGCGAGAGAGCCTGAACACAACATTTTAGCCAGTTTGCTCTCTCCCCACAAGAGCCAAAAATGAATGGGTAGCAGGAGGTAAGGAACTCATTTATCTTGGCATTTATAGTTTAAACATTATAAATTTAAGAAGAGTATCTGTTTTAAAACTATTTAAACTTATTACCATCAAATATTCTTGTGATTCTTTGTTATTGGCTGTTTCTGAAGCCTGCAACTGAAAGGATAGTTTTAAAAGCTCAATATTTGCATGAACATTGTTTACCATTCTGTAATTACCTTGAAGCAGAAAATCGGATTGCTTTTTCTCCCTTGTTCTCTTTTCTTCATTTCCTATAGTCATCCTTTTCTTTCCCTGTCTTGATCTTCCTCTTTTTTCCATTGTTTCTGCTTCAGTTCTCCCACCCCAAGATTTTAGAATAATTTCTTTTTTACAAGATTTACATATCTGTCTTATTTTTGGTTGTGCTGGGTCTTTGTTGCTGCACACAGGCTTTCTTTAGTTGTGGCGAGTGGGGTCTGCTCTCGAGTTGCACGGGCTTTGCATTATGATGCTCCTCTTGTTGTGAA
This sequence comes from Bison bison bison, assembly GCF_000754665.1. NCBI lineage: Eukaryota > Metazoa > Chordata > Mammalia > Artiodactyla > Bovidae > Bison > Bison bison. Next base: position 676,283 of record NW_011494718.1, read on the forward strand.
GTACAGGCTCTAGGGTGTGCAGGCTTCTGTATTTGCAGGATGCGGGCTCAGTAGTTGTAGCCTGAGGGCTCTAGAGTGCTGGCTGAGTAATCATGGTGCATAAACCAGTTGCTCCATGGCATATGGGTTCTTCCTGGACTGGGGGTTGAACTCATGTCTCTTGCATTGCATTGCATTGCAAGGGGAATTCTTAACCACCAGACTACCAGGGAAGCCCCTAGAATGATTTCTTTAGATTTGTAAGTCATCATTGGACAATGGGCCATCTCACAAGTATTTTTCTCAAACCTCATCAACCATGGTGGCGGTGGCTTAGTTGCTAAGTCGTGTCCAACTCTTGCAACCCCGTGGACTGTAGCTCACCAGGCTTCTCTGCCCATGGAATTTCCCAGGCAAGAATACTGGAGTGCATTGCCATTTCTTTTTCAGAGGATCTTCCTGACCCAGGGATGAAACCTGCATCTCCTACATTGCAGGTAGATTCTTTACTGCTAAAGTCATCAGGGGCACTATAAACTCAAAGGAGATTACTGTGTCACAGTGAATTTTTCAATGTTTCCTGTTGCATAAAGAAATTAATGTTGACAAAGACAAAACAGTTTAGGAAGCAGAGCATTACTTCACTAATCTGGGCTATTTGTTAGTATTGTCTTATGATTTTCAGAATTTATATCTATGTAAAAACTGGAAATTGTGGAATGTGATCTTTAGACAGAGGCTGCTCTTCTCTAAGGGTAGCCAGCACAGGATTTGAGGACTGACCTCTGGTTAACTGGCATTCAATTGACATTCCTTCTTTTGCCTGATTTTCTTCATTTGAAAAATTCTCTAGCTACTGTAGTGTACCTCTGTCTCTCAAGTAGGAATATCATCAGCTAACTTGTCTTTGAATAAATTATGAAGAAGGGTATCTTCTGAGCAGAATAATTACACAAAGAGACCTTTGCTTTCAAGTGTGACTACCCATGGTGCCATGACAGAGTCAGGAACTGGAAGCCAGACCCCAAGAACCCCCAGCCAGATCGCTGAACTGACTGACTCTGTTATTGCACTAACTTTGCAATATTGGAACCTTATGGCTTATACCATTGAGCAGCTACAGTTTTGAACTCTTATTAAATCGTATAAGGCTTTATTGCATTAGATGAATGGAGAATACTAGGTTCATGCTATTTTTTTTTAAATCAATTCCAGATTCTTTATCAAAATAAAAAGTCATAGCTCTGACCATTGACTATTCATGTTTGACATTACAGTTTTGAAATGTAAATTTGATGTTATATTACTCTTTTAGAATGGTGGCTCAGATGATAAAGAATCTGCCTGCAATCCAGGAGACCTGGGTTCTATCTCTGGGTTGGCAAGATCCCTTGGAAGAGGGAATGGGTACCCACTCCTGTATTTTTGCATGGAGAACCCCATGGACAGAGGAGCTTGGGGGTCTACAGTCCATAGAGTCACAAAGAATCAGACATGACTAAGCAACTAAGCACACACACCTTTAAAAGTTAAAAAAATAAAAAAACAAGTATTCAAAAATCTCAATTGTAAACTTTTGCTACTATGAAGGAAGCCATGGTTTTTTGGTAAGTAGATATTAAAATCAAATGAAGGATATTTGCTTACTCTTTCACAAATTTTTACACTCCTTTTATTCCTTAGACTGTGTTTTATAGAAATAGTGAATATGTGTTTCTTAGCTGAGCAAGGACCTTTAAGCAAGTTTAAAGTAAAACTAAAATTAAAATGATGAAGATTATCTCTAGCATGTGTTAACTGTGTTTAATTCCCTTTAAAACTGGAAACTAGCTAGCTTTTTTTTTTCTTTGCTATAGCTATTGCATTGGTAGTCTTAGACTAAGTGACAACATCATCGTTTTTAATAAAACAAACTAATAAAATGTAAGAGGATTAAGCATTTTAGATTCTGGCTTCTATGTTTAATATAAAAGTATTGGTTTGAAGCCAATACATGCTAATTTATTGGCACTTTGCTTAAAGTAATGTAGAAGATTACCTCCTCTGAGATTGTTCAACTGGGGCAATCATTCTCAGTCAAAGAGCAATTTTGTTCCCAGGGGAATTTGACAATATCTGGAAATATTTTTGGTTGTCACAGTTTGAGAGGTGGGTTGCTATAGGCATCTAAGGAATAGAAGGCAGAGTTGCTGCTAACTATTGTACCATGCATAGGACAGCCCCCAACAAAGGAATAACAAGTCCAAAGTTTCAACAGTGTCAAGGTTGAGAAACATGAATCTAGGAGTGTTTATACTTTGTCTCTCTCCTTATTGCTTTCCTTTTTCCTTTTCCTTATTTCTTTTTCCATTCCTTTTACTTAAATAGGTATTTGTAGCTTGGTGGAGAATGGTAAGTGTCTGTCTGTGTTGTACTAAATGTGATCTTCTAATAATTATTTCCTAAGTTGTGGCTTGTACAGAGTGAAAAGGGGGTCAGGAGATCTGTACTTGGTTGTGTGAACTTGGACATGTCACCTACATTCTTTCATTTCTTTAACAGTTAGAACTGAATGAGATCTAAGGTTTCTTCTAGCCCAACAAAGTCCAAATAGTTTGACTAAATCATTTATTCAACCTCACATAAGCACCGCCTTGTGTCAAATGGAGCCCTAAGTGCTGTGAATGAACCGATACAGAAGAGCAGAAGATATAGTTTCTGGAGAAGGGAAGCAGACACGTTTTAAAAATTTTGGGTGTGTTGTTTCTGGTTCTTCTGCATCACAATTCACAACTTTAACAATGAAACAGACGATCAAGCACAAATTAAGGCAAGTATAGTGGGAGAGAGGAGACCCTACTCCCTCCATCAAGTTACTTTGTTGTTTTTTTTTTTCTTCTGAATTGCATTTTATTTTTTTTAATTTTATTTTATTATTAAACTTTACAATATTGTATTAGTTTTGCCAAATATCGAAATGAATCCGCCACAGGTATACCTGTGTTCCCCATCCTGAACCCTCCTCCCTCCTCCCTCCCCATACCATCCCTCTGCGTCGTCCCATTGCACCAGCCCCAAGCATCCAGTATCGTGCATTGAACCTGGACTGGCGACTCATTTCATACATGATATTATACATGTTTCAATGCCATTCTCCCAAATCTCCCCACCCTCTCCCTCTCCCACAGAGTCCATAAGACTGATCTATACATCAGTGTCTCTTTTGCTGTCTCGTACACAGGGTTATTGTTACCATCTTTCTAAATTCCATATATATGCGTTAGTATACTGTATTGGTGTTTTTCTTTCTGGCTTACTTCACTCTGTATAATAGGTTCCAGTTTCATCCATCTCACTAGAACTGACTCAAATGTTTTCTTTTTAATGGCTGAGTAATACTCCATTGTGTATATGTACCACAGCTTTCTTATCCATTCCTCTGCTGATGGGCATCTAGGTTGCTTCCATGTCCTGGCTATTATAAACAGTGCTGCGATGAACATTGGGGTACACGTGTCTCTTTCCCTTCTGGTTTCCTCAGTGTGTATGCCCAGAAGTGGGATTGCTGGATCATAAGGCAGTTCTATTTCCAGTTGGAAGAATCAATGTAGTGAAAATGAGTATACTACCCAAAGCAATTTATAGATTCAATGCAATCCCTATCAAGTTACCAACGGTATTCTTCACAGAGCTAGAACAAATAATTTCACAATTTGTATGGAAATACAAAAAGCCTCGAATAGCCAAAGCTATCTTGAGAAAAAAGAATGGAACTGGAGGAATCAACCTACCTGACTTCAGGCTCTATTACAAAGCCACACTTATCAAGACAGTATGGTACTGGCACAAAGACAGAAATATTGATCAATGGAACAAAATAGAAAGCCCAGAGATAAATCCAGGCACATATGGACACCTTATCTTTGACAAAGGAGGCAAGAATATACAATGGATTAAAGACAATCTCTTTAACAAGTGGTGCTGGGAAGACTCATCAAGTTACTTTGGAAATAATTTAGAATTTTAATAACTCCTTTGGGGCAATGGACTTGGGTAATGAAAACAGCTGATTTAATTCATAAATGCAGGCAAGCCAAATGCCCTGTCAGCCCATTCAACTCTCCTAAAACAGAGAATATGATGACAGAAATAGTGCCAAGGTTTCTGCCACACATGGACCATAATCAGCACTAGTTTTTGGTGTGATAACAAAACACGGATCAGCAGTGCTGAGCTAGTGGTTCTCAGCTTGGTCTAAGCCACCACACATTCAATTTTCTTTTGCAGCTGTGAAAATCAGTGTCTTCCCTTATAGTATGTCATAAAAGAAAATGAGAGTATTCTGAGAGAAATTGATCTTTTATTGGCTATAAGAAAGTAGACAATTTTTGCATGAGTTTTCACTCAGCAAATATGACTTTTCTTGGGAGAAAGGAGCTTGAGTTGAATAACTCATTTTGCTACTTTACTTTGTAAATATTCAGATATAAAAAGAAGTTATGTAATAGATATAGCAGTGACTGGAGAGTTCAGGGAAACTGTCTTCTCTTTCCAGTCAAGTAGCTGACATTCTGTTACACTTAACTTCTTGATATCTAAACTTCTCCTAGAAATAAATGTTATAATACATGATGTTCATAGCTCAGGAGTATTTTAGAAGAAACGTCTATAGAGTATTTGATAAGAACAAGATTCTACTTTACAAATAAGTATTTTTTCACACTTGATATCAGTTAGTTACCAATTTGATTAAATTTTAAGTAGTATGATATTTGGCAACCTCTTTTTTTGTTCCTTATGAGAATGTAAATTCATGATTAGCTGCTCATTATGAATGTTACAACTTCACTTAAACTAATAAATATCCCAGAAAAGAGTTGACTTGGATAAAGTTGAATCAGCAAGGATCTCATTCAAATATGAAGGAGAAATCAAAAGCTTTACAGACAAGCAGAAGCTGAGAGAATTCAGCACCACCAAACCAGCTCTCCAACAAATACTAAAGGATATTCTCTAGACACAAAAAGGGTGTATAAATTCGAACCCAAAACAATAAAGTAAATGGCAACAGGATCATACTTATCAATAATTACCTTAAACGTAAATGGGTTGAATGCCCCAACCAAAAGACAAAGACTGGCTGAATGGATACAAAAACAAGACCCCTACATATGTTGTCTACAAGAGACCCACCTCAAAACAGGGGACACATACAGACTGAAAGTGAAGGGCTGTAAAAAGATTTTCCATGCAAATAGAGACCAAAAGAAAGCAGGAGTAGCAATACTCATATCAGATAAAATAGACTTTAAAACAAAGTCTGTGAAAAGAGACAAAGAAGGTCACTATATAAGGATCAAAGGATCAATCCAAGAAGAAGATATAACAACTATAAATATATATGCACCCAACATGGGAGCACCACAATATGTAAGACAAATGCTAACAAGAATGAAAGGAGAAATCAACAATGACACAATAATAGTGGGAGACTTTAATACCCCACTCACACCTATGGATAGATCAACTAAACAGAAAATTAACAAGGAAACACAAACTTTAAATGATACAATAGACCAGTTAGACCTAATTGATATCTATAGGACATTTCATCCCAAAACAATGAATTTCACCTTTTTATCAAGCACACATGGAACCTTCTCCAGGATAGATCACATCCTGGGCCATAAATCTAGCTTTGGTAAATTCAAAAAAATTGAAATCATTTCAAGCAACTTTTCTGACCACAATGCAGTAAGATTAGATCTCAAATACAGAAGAAAAACTATTAAAAATTCCAACATATGGAAGCTGAACAACACGCTGCTGAATAACCAACAAATCACAGAAGAAATCAAAAAAGAAATCAAAATTTGCATAGAAATGAATGAAAATGAAAACACAACAACCCAAAACCTATGGGACACTGTAAAAGCAGTGCTAAGGGGAAAGTTCATAGCAATACAGGCATACCTCAAGAAAAAGAAAAAAGTCAAATAAGTAACCTAACTTTACACCTAAAGCAACTAGAAAAGGAAGAAATGAATCAGTAACTTCACTAACTGGGCCACTAAATTAGATCAATACTTCTAAATCTGTATTAATCTAAGTGAGAAGGTGCAAAAGGCAAGGCCTGGGTACATTCTACCAGAATCAATGCAGTTCAGCTGTAAATCAGGTTGATTAAAGAAGGAGGAGGTATGCAGAAGAGGGTCAACATGTCCTCCATTGATATGTACAGACCAGGACCAGTAGTGGTAATAGCAGAGGGATTATACTGAAGAAGTAGGCAAACCATCCTGTGTGTCTTCTGAGATTTCAAACATTTTGAGTTCCTAAAGATTATTATGATGCCATATATGCATCTTTTATATGGATTTTATTAGATTTTTAAAATAATAAATTATAAATACTTAATAATAGATAATATAAACTTCTGAAACAAACACCACAAAAGATGTCCATTTCATCACATAGGACTGGAATGCAAAAGTAGAAATTCAAGAGATACATGGAGTAACAGGGAAGTTTGGCCTTGGAGTACAAAATGAAGACACTCAAACTCACGTCCATCAAGTCGGTGATGCCATCCAGCCATCTCATCCTCTGTCGTCCCCTTCTCCTCCTGCCTCGAATCCCTCCCAGCATCAGGGTCTTTTACAATGAGTCAACACTTCGCATAAAGTGGCCAAAGTACTGGAGTTTCAGCTTTAGCATCATTCCTTCCAAAGAACACCCAGGACTGATCTCCTTTATTTTATTTTATTTATTCATTTCTTTCTTTATTTATTCTTTACTTTACAATATTGTATTGGTTTTGCCATACATCAACATGCATCCACCACGAGTATACATGTGTTCCCCATCCTGAACCCCCCTCCCACCTCCCTCCCCATATCATCCCTCTGGGTCATCCCAGTGCACCAGCCCCAAGCTTCCTGTATCCTCCATCGAACCTGGACTGGCGATTCATTTCTTATATGATATTATACATGTGTTTTTTAGAATGGACTGGTTGGATCTCCCTGCAGTCCAAGGGACTCTCAAGAGTCTTCTCCATAGTTCAAAAGCATCAATTATTTGGCGCTCACCTTTCTTCACAGTCCAACTCTCACATCCATACATGACCACTGGAAAAACCATAGCCTTGACTAGATGGACCTTTGTTGGCAAAGTAA
>NW_011494718.1:683518-683868 GCF_000754665.1 Bison bison bison
TTCCAAGGAGTAAGTGTCCTTTAATTTCATGGCTGCAATCACCATCTGCAGTGATTTTGGAGCCCCCCAAAATGAAGTCTGACACTGTTTCCACTGTTTCCCCATCTATTCCCTGTGAAGTGATGGGACCAGATGCCATAATCTTAGTTTTCTGGATGTTGAGCTTTAAGCCAACTTTTTAACTCTCCTCTTTCAGTTTCCTCAAGAGGCTTTTTAGTTCCTCTTCACTTTCTGCCATAAGAGTGATAACATCTGCATATCTGAGGTTATTGATATTTCTCCCGGCAATCTTGATTCCAGCTTCTGCTTCTTCCAGCCCAGCATTTCTCATGATGTACTCTGCATATAAG
>NW_011494718.1:684048-695072 GCF_000754665.1 Bison bison bison
ATCCACACAGTCAGAGGCTTTGGCATAGTCAATAAAGCAGAAATAGATGTTTTTCTGGAACTCTCTTGCTTTTTTGATGATCCAGCAGATGTTGGCAATTTGATCTCTGGTTCCTCTGCCTTTTCTAAAACCAGCTTGAATATCTGCAAGTTCACGGTTCACATATTGCTGAAGCCTGGCTTGGAGAATTTTGAGCATTACTTTACTAGCGTATGAGATGAGTGCAATTGTGTGGTAGTTTGAGCATTCTTTGGCATTGCCTTTCTTTGGGATTACAATGAAAACTGACCTTTTCCAGTCCTGTGGCCACTTCTGAGTTTTCCAAATTTGCTGGCATATTGAGTGCAGCACTTTCTCAGCATCATCTTTCAGGATTTGAAATAGCTCAACTGGAATTCCATCACCTCCACTAGCTTTGTTCATAGTGATGCTGTCTAAGGCCCACTTGACTTCACATTCCAGGATGTCTGGCTCTAGGTGAGTGGTCACATCATCGTGATTATCTTTGTCATGAAGATCTTTTTTTTACAGTTCTTCTGTGTATTCTTGCCACCTCTTCTTAATATCTCCTGCTTCTGTTAGGCCCATACCATTTCTGTCCTTTATTGAGCCCATTTTTGCATGAAATATTCCCTTGATATTTATAATTTTCTTGAAGAGATCTCTAGTCTTTGCCATTCTGTTGTTTTCCTCTATTTCTTTGCATTGAAATCTGAGAAAGGTTCTCTTGCTCAGTTGTGTCCAATTCTTTGTGACCACAAGGACTGCAGCACACCAGGCTTTCCTGCCCATCACCAAGTCACGAACCTCTGGCCATAGTTCCTCATGTACTCTGTCTATCAGATCTAATCCCTTGAATCTATTTGTCACTTCCACTGTATAATCATAAGGGATTTGATTCAGGTCAAACCTGAGTGGTCTAGTGGTTTTCCCTACTTTCTTCAATTTAAGTCTGAATTTGGCAATAAGGAGTTCATGATCTGAGCCACAGTCAGCTCCTGCTCTTGTTTTTGCTGACTGTATAGAGCTTCTCCATCTTTGGCTGCAAAGAATATCATCAATCTGATTTTGGTGTTGACCATCTGGTGATGTCCATATGTAGAGTTGTCTCTTGTGTAGTTGGAAGAGGGTGTTTGCTATGACCAGTGCATTCTCTTGGCAAAACTCTGTTAGCCTTTGTCCTGCTTCATTTTGTACGCCAATGCCAAACTTTCCTGTACTCCAGGTATCTCTTGACTTCCTACTTTTGCCTTCCAGTCCCCTATGATGAAAAGGACATCTACGCATGGACATCATCAAATGGCCAATACCAAAATCAGATTGATCACATTCCTTGCAGCCAAAGATGGAGAAACTCTATACGGTCAGCAAAAACAAGACCAGGAGCTTGCTGTGGCTCAGATCATGAACTGCTTACTGCAAAATTCAGACTTAAACTGAAGAAAGTAGGGGAAACCACTAGACCATTCAAGTATGACCTAAATAAAATTCCTTACAAATATACAGTGGGAGTGACAAAAAGATTAAAGGAATTAGATCATCTGAGAGTGCCTGAAGAACTATATACAGAGGTTTGTGACATTGTAACAGGAGCCATTGATAAAGACCATCCTCAATTAAAAAAAAAAAAAAATGCAGAAAGGCAAAATGGTTGTCTGAGGAAGCCTTACAAATACCTGAGGAAAAAAGACAAGCAAAAGGCAAAGGAGAAAAGGAAAGATATATCCATCTGAATGCAAAGTTCCAAAGAATAGCAAGGAGAGATAAGAAAGTCTTCCTCAGTGATCAATGCAAAGAAACAGAGGTAAACAATAGAATGGGAAAGTCTAGAGATCTCTTCAAGAAAATTGGATATACTGAGGGAACATTTCAGACAAAGATGGGCACAATAAAGGACAGAAATGGTATGGACCTAACAGAAGCAGAAGATAATAAAAAGAGGTGGCAGGAATGCAGAGAAGAACTATACAAAAAGGATTTTAATGATCCAGATAACCATGATGGTGTGATCGCTCACCTAGAGTCAGACATCCTGGAATGTGAAGTCAAGTGGGCCTTAGGAAACATCACTACAAACAAAACTAGTGGAGGTAATGGAAATCCAATTGAACTATTTCAAATCCTAGACGATGATGCTGTTAAAGTGCTGCACTGAATATGCCAGCAAATTTGAAAAACTCAGCAGTGGCCACAGGACTGGAAAAGGTCAGTTTTCATTGTAATCCCAAAGAAAGGCAATGCCAAAGAATGTTCAAACTACCACACATTGCTCTCATCTTACACGCTAGTGAACTAATGCTCAAAATTCTCTAAGCCAGGCTTCATTCAAGCTGAATTTAGAAAAGGCAGAGGAACCAGAGATCACATTGCCAACATCTGTTGGATCGTCGAAAAAGCAAGAGAGTTCCAGAAAAAAACATTTACTTCTGCTTTATTGACTACGCGATAGACTTTGACTGTGTGGCTCACAACAAACTGTGGAAAATTCTTCAAGAGGTGGGAATGCCAGACCACCTTACCTGCCTCCTGAGAAATCTGTATGCAGGTCAAGGAACAACAGTTAGAATTGGACATGGAAGAACAGACTGTTTCCAACTTGGGAAAGGACTACATCTAGGCTGTATACTGTTACCCTGCTTATTTAACTTATATGCAGAGTACATCATGCAAAATTGAAGGATGCAGGAAGCACAGGCTGGAGTCAAGATTGCTGGGAGACATATCAATAACCTCAGATATGCAGATGACACCATCCTAATGGCAGAAAGCTAAAAGGAACTGAAAAGCCTCTTGATGAAAGTGAAAGAGGAGAGTGAAAATGCTGGCTTAAAACTCAACATTCAAAAAACCAAATCATGGCATCCAGTCTCATCAATTCATGGCAAATACAAGAAGAAATAATGGAAACAGTGCCAGACTTTATTTTCTTTGGCTCCAAAAATCATTGCAGATGGTGACTGCAGCCTTGAAATCCAAAGACATTTGCTCCTTGGAAGAAAAGCTATGACAAAGCTAGACAAACTTAGCATATTTAAAAGCAGAGACATTACTTTGCTGATGAAGTTCTGTCTAGTCAAAGCTATGGTTTTCCCAGTAGTCATGTATGGATTTGACAAGTGGACCGTAAAGAAAGCTGAGTGCCAAAGAATTGATGCTTTTGAGCTGTGGTGTTGGAGAACTTTTGAGAGTCCTTTGGACTGCAAGGAGATCAAACCAGTCAATCCTAAAAGAAATCAGTCCTGAATATTCTTTGGAAGAACTGATGCTGAAGCTGAAGCTCCAATACTTTGGCCAACTAATTCATTTGAAAAGACCCTGATGCTGAGCAAGATTGAAGGCTTGAGGAGAAGAGGATCAACACAGGATGAGGTGGTTGGATAACATCACTGACTCACTGGACATTAGTTTGAGCAAGCTCCAAGAGTTGGTGATGGACAGGGAAGCCTGGCATGCTGCAGACATGGGGTCTCAAAGAGTTGGACATAACTGAGTGACTGAACTGAACTGAACTGAACTAAATCATCTGCTGCGTGCTTAAGAGATAGTCACACACATTCATTTATATGTAAGCTATTACAGTGAAGATCAAGTATTGGGTTGGCCATAAATTTGGTTCCAGTTTTTCAATAATATCTTATAGAAAAAAACCACTAGAACTGTTTGGCCAACCCAATCTTTGCAACAGAGAATTTAGGGCCCATAAAGACTAAAGTAAAATATTTATGATCTATCTCTTTATAGAAAATGTATGCTGACCCTTGTTTTCAAGAAATTTTTTTGTAAACAAAAGCTATAGATAAATTCTCCTAGGGTCCTATTCACCTAAAAAAATGAAGTGCTTTTCTTTTGAATAAGTGGCAACCCCAAAACATTTTTTCATGTCATTTGCCTAGAATACTTGAAAAAATTGTTTTAAAATGCAAATATTGAAATGATATATAATGGAAATTTGTTTCTTATGGTCTATAAGCATCCCAATGTTGACTTAAAAAATGCACAAAGAAGAGTTGTGAATCAACTTTAATTTGAGGCAATATGGACTGTAGCCTGAGAGATGGCATTTCAGATATTTCTGAGAAACTGCTCTGAAGAGGCAAGGTGTAAGGTCAGTATACATGTGGTTTTGTTGAAGCGGGAGTACATACAGTCCAACACATATTTTTGCAGAAGGTTTCTGTTAGTTTGGTGAAGTTTTTGCTGTCACAAAGAGCAATAAACACCATGAAGGATTTTCACTTCAGTTCAGTTCTGTCACTCCTCTGAATCTTTATGATGCCGTGGACTACAGCACTCCAGGCTTCCCTGTCCATCACCAACTACCAGAGTATGATCAAACTTTTCCATCGAGTCAGTGATACCATCCAACCATCTCATCCTCTGTCGTCCTCTTCTTGCCTTCAATCTTTCCCAACATCAGGGTCTTTTCCAATGAGTCAGTTCTTCTGTGGTGGCCAAAGTATTGGAGTTTCAGCTTCAGCATCAGTCCTTCCAATGAATAGTCAGGATGGACTTCCTTTCGGGTTGCCTGGAACTCTCAAGAGTGTTCTCCAACACCACAAGTAACGATAACCCTGTATACGAGACAGCAAAAGAGACACTGATGTATAGAACAGTCTTATGGACTCTGTGGGAGAGGAAGAGGGTGGGAAGATTTGGGAGAATGGCATTGAAACATGTATACTATCATGTATGAAATGAGTCACCAGTCCAGGTTTGATGCACGATACTGGATGCTTGGGGCTGGTGCACTGGGATGACCCAGAAGGATGGTATGGGGAGGGAGGAGGGTTCAGGATGGGGAGCACATGAATACCTGTGGCGGATTCATTTCGATATTTGGCAAAACCAATACAATATTGTAAAGTTTAAAAATAAAACAAAACAAAACAAAAAAAACCAACTTTTTTCGGTACTCATCTCATGACCACTGGAAAAACCATAGAGTTCACTCGACGAACCTTTGTTTGCAAAGTAATGTCTCTGCTTTTTAATATGCTGTCTAGGTTTGTCATAGCTTTTCTTCCGTGGAGCAAGTGTCTTTTAATTTCATGGCTGCAGTCACCATCTACAGTGATTTTGGAGCCCAAGAAAATAAAGTCTGTCACTGTTTCCATTGTTTCCCCATCTATTTGCCATGAAATGATGGGACTGGATGCCATGATCTTGGTTTTTTGAATGTTGAATTTTAAGCCAACATTTTCACTCTCCTCTTCCACTTTCATCAAGAGGTTCTTTTGTTCCTCTGTGCTTTCTCCCACATGGGTGGTATCATCTGTGAATCAGAGGTTTTTGATATTTCTCCTGGCAATCTGGATTTACAGCTTGTGCTTCATCCAACCCAGCATTTTGCATGACTTACTCTGCATCTAAATTAAATAATTAGTGTGATAATATACAGCCTTTAGTTACACCTTTGCTAATTTGGAACCAGTCCATTTGTCCATGTTCAGTTCTAACGGTTGCTTCTTGACCAGCATACAGATTTTTCAGGAGGCAGGTAAGGTGGTCTGGTATTCCCATCTCTTGAAGAATTTCCCACAGTTTGTTGTGAGCGACACAGTCAAAGTCTATTGAGTAGTCAATAAAGCAGAAGTAAATGTTTTTTTTGGAACTCTCTTGCTTTTTCGATGATCCAACAGATGTTAGCAATGTGATCTCTGGTTCCTCTGCCTTTTCTAAATCCAGCTTGAACATCTGAAAGTTCTTAGTTCACTTACTGTTGAAGCCTGGCTTAGAGAATTTTGAGCATTACTTCACTAGCTTGTAAGATGAGAGAAATTGTGTGGTAGTTTGAACATTCTTTGGCATTGCCTTTCTTTGGGATTGGAATGTAAACTGACCTTTTCCAGCCCTGTGACCACTGCTGAGTTTTCCAAATTTGCTGGCATATTGAGTGCAGCACTTTCACAGCATCATCTTCTAGGATTTGAAATAGCTCAACTGGAATTCCATCACCTCCACTAGCTTTCTTCATAGTGATGCTTCCTAAGGCCCACATGACTTTGGACTCCAGGATGTCTGGCTCTAGGTGAGTGATCACACTATCATGATTATCTGGGTCATTAAAATCATTTTTGTACAGTTCTTCTGTGTATTCTTGCCACCTCTTCTTAATATCTTCTGCTTCTGTTAGGTCCATACCGTGTCTATCTTTCATTGTGCCCATCTTTGCATGAAATATTCCTTTGGTATCTTGAGTTTTCTTGAAGAGATCTCTAGAATTTCCCAGTCTATTGTTTTCCCGTTTCTTTGCATTGATCACTGAGGAAGGCTTTCTTTTTTTTGTGGGGGTGGGGTGGGGTGGGGTGGGGTATGTATGTAGTTCTACCTGTTTTTATTTCATTTTCTTTTATATTTTATTTTATTTTATTTGCTATTCTTTGGAACTCTGCATTCAGATGGATATCTTTCCTTTTTCCTTTGTCTTTTGCTTGTATTTTTGTCTCACTTATTTGTAAAGCTTCCTCAAACAACCATTTTGCTTTATTGCCACTCTTCTTATTGGGCATGATCTTGATCACATCCTCCCATACAATATTATGAATATTGTCCATAGTTCTTCAGGCACTCTTTCTGTCAGATCTAATCACTTGAATATGTTTGTCACTCCACAGTATAATCAGAAGGAATTTTATTTAGGTCATACTTGAATGGTCTAGTGGTTTCCTGCATTCTTCAATTTAAGTCTGAATTTGGCAATAAGAAGTGCATGATCAGAGCCAAAGTCAGCTCCAGTACTTGTTTTCTCTGACTATGTAGAGCTTCTCCATCTTTGGCTGCAAAGAATATAATCAATTTGATTTTCGTGTTGACCATCTGGTGATGTCCATGTATGGAGTCATCTCGTGCTGTTGGAAGAGGGTGTTTGCTATAACCAGTGTTTTTTCTTGTCAACACTCTGTTAGCCTTTGCCCTTCCTCATTTTGTTCTCCAAGGCCAAAGTTGCCTGTTACTCCAGGTATCTCTTGACTTTCTACTTTTACATTCCAGTTCCCTATGATGAAAAGAACATCTTTTTTGGTGTTAATTCTAGAAGGTTTTGTTAGTTTTCACAGAACCGTTCAACTTAAGTTTCTTCTACATTAGAGGTTGGGGCATCGACTTAATTACTGTGGTGTTGAATGGTTTGACTTGGAAACGAACAGAGATCATTCTGTCATTTTTGAGCTTGGATCCAAGTACTGCATTTCAGACTCTTTTGTTGACTATGAGCACTACATTTCTTCTATGGGAATCTTGCCCCAGTAGTAGATGTGATGGTCATCTGAGTTAAATTCACCCATTCTGATCCTTTTTAGTTCTCTGATTCCTAAAATGTCAATGTTCACTCTTGCCATCTCCTGTTTGACTAATTCCAACTTACTTTGGTTAATCTTCCTAATATTTCAGGTTCCTATGCAATATTGTTCTTGCAGCATCTAACTTTGCCTCCATCACTAGTCACATCCACAACTGGGTATTGATTTTGCTTTGTCTCAGCCTCTTTTTTTTTTTTTTTAACCTGAGCTATTTCTTTGCTCTTCTCTAGTAGCATATTTTGCATCTACCCACCTGGGGAGTTCATCTTTCAGTGTCATATCTTTTTGCCTTTTCATACTGTTAACAGGGTTCTCAAGTAAGTATACAAAAGTGGTTTGCCATTCCCTCCCCAGGTAACTACATACTGTCAGAATTCTCCCATGTGACCCATCCATCTTGTGTGGCTCTCACTTTCATTGAGTTAGACATTTTGATCAGTTTGATTAGTCTTAACCAATGGATCACCAGGGAAGTCCCATGTGAAAGGTTTTTAGTGTTTTCTGGATATGAAGAGATATGTGAGATTTGAGATTATAATATTTTATTGATAGACCACTTAATGTGTTGTTACTGGACTATGTGTCATCAACAGTAATGAAAGGGCCAAGGACCCCCTGTATTACTTCATCTGTTATGTCCAAGAGAAATTCCTTCTTGTTGTATCTTCCCATATCTATAGTTATACCATTACAATCATTGATCTCATATAAAACTATATAATTTTATGGCGGCACTGTCACATTTGGTAATGCAAGAAACAGCAATCTTATAAAAGAGGCAAAGTACAAATAACATGGCTAGCAGTATTATTAAAGTCATAAGTAAGAATTAAGCTAAGAACTTACATTAGGTGCAGTCCAATATATCCTCAGGTCATCTGGCTTAGTGTATCCTGTACCAATTTTTATCTTTCAGAAAAATTAAATATTGGTACATAAGGCTTGATACAAAATTACATATTCGTACAAAATTACATATTGGCACATAAAGCTCACAGTCCAATTTCCTAGTGTTACTAGGCTGGTTATTCTTAGTCCAATTTAATTATTCCCAAGATAAAGGATGAGGGGTGGGGGCTTTAATGACAACAATCTGGTATTAACTACATAAATTATTCCATAATTATGGGAGGTTTTATTCTGAGGCTGAATTTTTCCTTGTTTCTCTGACTGAGCTTGAGTAACTTTGAAAGAAAATTCTTAATTATGGCCAAGGACAGAGCAGGTATTGTTAATTGGCCAGGTGAGAGGATCCCAGCTAGTAATATCAGGAGTAGCCTGAACAGGACTCAACTTTCTTTATTCTAAAATAAATCTCCTAAGAGCCATCCAATTAAAGCCTTGGAGTATAAAACTCCACCAAGCTAATCTAGAAGTACTGCTGCTACTGCTACTGCTAAGTCACTTCAGTCGTGTCTGACTCTGTGCGACCCCATAGACAGCAGCCCACGAGGCTCCCCCGTCCCTGGGATTCTCCAGGCAAGAACACTGGAGTGGGTTGCCATTTCCTTCTCCAATGCATGAAAGTGAAAAGTGAAAGTGAAGTCGCTCACTCGTGCCCGACTCTTAGCGACCCCATGGACTGCAGCCCACCAGGCTCCTCCATCCATGGGATTTTCCAGGCAAGAGTACTGGAGTGGGGTGCCATTGCCTAGATATAGGTAATTGGCCACAAGCTCAACAATTGGATTGATTTTTAAAGCTAGCATTGGATCTTGTAGGTGATAGAATACATTTGACTCATATGCAGAGGTCCAAGAAGTTAAGAAAACATCATGACTGATCATAAGAATCAGATCCAACATCTTGGGTAAGCTGTCTACTTCCGAGATCATCTTCTTTTTCTCTTGGCATAAGTATAGTTTCCTCTGTTTGGGTGTCATTTTAAAGTGAATTTGCAGTCAGCAGTCCTCTCTACAGACTAGTCTGGTGCAGGGCCCCTTTTTAAGTGGGAAATATGAACTGACTCTTGAATTCAAGAGTCAATTCCCTTTAGTTTTGCTGCACGTGAACTAGTTAAGAATACCTAGTGAGAGCCTTTCTATCAGGGTTGTGTGCTGTGTGTGTTGAGTTGCTTCAGTCATGTGTGACTCTTTGGAACCCTATGGATTATAGCCCACCAGGCTCCTCTGTCCATGGGATTCTCCTAGCAAGAATACTGGAGTGGGTTGCCATTCCCTTCTCCAGGAGAGCTTCCCTATACAGGGATCAAACCTGAATCACTTAGGTCTCTCGCATTGGCAGGTGGGCTCTTTACCACTAGTGCAACCTGGGAAGCCCCACCACCTTTCCAGTATGCATAATCCCCTGGTTGTAGGTCATGGGGCATCTGATTTTCATCCAAAGATATATTTTGAGATAAGCTTCAGAAACAAATGAGTGTCTTTCTAATAATTCAATTAAACCTTACATTAATTCAGACCCAGGAAATAGGTCTTTGTAAATACAAACCTCCTTTAGCAAAACTGCCATCGATTCATGTCAATGTATGGCAAAATCCACAATATTGTAAAATAACTAGCCTCCAATTAAAGTAAATAAATAAAAGAAAAAAAAAAACACAGTGGCCAGAATAAAGTCATATCCTGATGGCTTAAAAAAATTAAAAAGTATTCATTAAAGACAATCTTTCTCTCTCTAAAATTACCCTCATTTTTACACAATATAATCAAATTAAGGTTAATTTGCTGCAAAATAAGTTCTGGTCTCAATAAACTTGGCCTGTTGATTTTATATAACTGTAAATGATCCTATAGACTTTTTTCTCTGCTTTGTTGAAATTTTTATAATGAGTCTCAGACTGAACTTTTAAAAGACCTCTGAGGGCTAGGAAAGTCATGCCAAGAGCTTATTACAGATTTTACCTAACAGATCTAAGTGAATCCCTCCCTTTTTAATGTCCCCCAAATTCCTTGGGCTTTCTGTATCTGTTAGTGAGGTAGCCATCCATGTTCACCACCAGCTCACTCAGTCTTATGTAACCAATCCGTTTTGCTAACATTTTTATGAAGCCATCAGGTTTCCCACTAGAATTCTTTAATTTTTTGCCCAGTTTACTGTTATGGTCTGATCTGAAAGTCAGAAACTTGTATTTATTGAAAAGCCCTTTCTATAAATCTTCCTGAAGTAGAAGCATCTTAACAAAAGCATCAGAATAAAACCATAACTGTTTATGACAAAAGACTTAAGACACATTTAAAATATGATTACAATGCAATTGACAAATAAACTTGGTTAATTTTGTGACATACAACTCTTTAAGATAACAACTAGAATTATGAAAAATATTTTGACCAGGACATAGAGTTTTGGGGCTTCCCAGGTGGTACTAGTGATAAAGAGTCTGCCTGTCAATGCAGGAGAGGTAAGAACAGTGGGTTTGATCCCTGGGTCAGGAGGAGGAAATGGCAACCCACTCCAGTATTCTTGCCTGGAAAATCCCATGGACAGAGGAGCCTGGAGGGCTATAGTCCATTAGCACATACACACACCAGATTTTTAGCAAGTTTATATAATTTCTAGAATATTTATATCAGTAGCATTTCAACAACAACCTACAGTATAATCTAAGATTTATTAATCATTTGGCAATACTTTCTATGTAATTTAATATATGAAATAAACGTTATTGTTTTTTTTTTCTAATTTTATTTTATTTTTAAACTTTACATAATTGTATTAGTTTTGCCAAATATCAAAATGAATCTGCCACAGGTATACATGTGT
>NW_011494718.1:695172-695656 GCF_000754665.1 Bison bison bison
AGCCCCAAGCATCCAGCATCGTGCATCGAACCTGGACTGGCAACTCGTTTCCTACATGATATTTTACATGTTTCAATGCCACTCTCCCAAATCTTCCGACCCTCTCCCTCTCCCACAGAGTCCATAAGACTGTTCTATACATCAGTGTCTCTTTTGCTGTCTTGTACACCGGGTTATTGTTACCATCTTTCTAAATTCCATATATATGCGTTAGTATACTGTATTGATGTTTTTCCTTCTGGCTTACTTCACTCTGTATAATAGGCTCCAGTTTCATCCACCTCATTAGAACTGATTCAAATGTATTCTTTTTAATGGCTGAGTAATACTCCATTGTGTATATGTACCACAGCTTTCTTATTCATTCATCTGCTGATGGACATCTAGGTTGCTTCCATGTCCTGGCTATTATAAACAGTGCTGCAATGAACATTGGGGTACACGTGTCTCTTTCCTTTCTGGTTTCCTCAGTGTGTATGCCTGT
>NW_011494718.1:696217-697019 GCF_000754665.1 Bison bison bison
TTCTGGTCTTACGTTTAGATCTTTAATCCATTTTGAGTTTATTTTTGTGTATGGTTTTAGAAAGTGGTCTAGTTTCATTCTTTTACAAGTGGTTGACCAGATTTCCCAGCACCACTTGTTAAAGAGATTGTCTTTAATCCATTGTATATTCTTGCCTCCTTTGTCAAAGATAAGGTGTCCATATGTGCCTGGATTTATCTCTGGGCTTTCTATTTTATTCCATTGATCAATATTTCTGTCTTTGTGCCAGTACCATACTGTCTTGATAAGTCTGGCTTTTTATTAGAGCCTGAAGTCAGGTAGGTTGATTCCTCCAGTTCCATTCTTCTTTCTCAAGATAGCTTTGGCTATTCGAGGTTTTTTGTATTTCCATACAAATTGTGAAATTATTTGTTCTAGCTCTGTGAAGAATACTGTTGGTAGTTTGATAGGGATTGCGTTGAATCTATAAATTGCTTTGGGTAGTATACTCATTTTCACTATATTGATTCTTCCAATCCATGAACATGGTATATTTCTCCATCTATTACTGTCCTCTTTGATTTCTTTCACCAGTGTTTTATAGTTTTCTATATATAGGTCTTTAGTTTCTTTAGGTAGATATATTCCTAAGTATTTTATTCTTTCCGTTGCAATGGTGAATGGAATTGTTTCCTTAATTTCTCTTTTTGTTTCTCATTATTAGTGTATAGGAATGCAAGGGATTTCTGTGTGTTGATTTTATATCCTGCAACTTTACTATAGTCATTGATTATTTCTAGTAATTTTCTGGTGGAGTCTTTAGGGTTTTCTACGTAGAGGA
>NW_011494718.1:697212-697816 GCF_000754665.1 Bison bison bison
GTGGTGTATTACATTGATTGATTTGCAGATATTGAAGAATCCTTGCATCCTTGGGATAAAGCCCACTTGATCATGGTGTATGATCTTTTTAATGTGTTGTTGGATTCTGATTGCTAGAATTTTGTTAAGGATTTTTGCATCTATGTTCATCAGTGATATTGGCCTGTAGTATTCTTTTTTTGTGGTATCTTTGTCAGGTTTTGGTATTAGGGTGATGGTGGCCTCATAGAATGAGTTTGGAAGTTTACCTTCCTCTACAATTTTCTGGAAGAGTTTGAGCAGGATAGGTGTTAGCTCTTCTCTAAATTTTTGGTAGAATTCAGCTGTGTAGCCGTCTGGACCGGGGCTTTGGTTTGCTGGAAGATTTTTGATTACAGTTTCAATTTCCGTGCTTGTGATGGGTCTGTTAAGATTTTCTATTTCTTCCTGGTCCAGTTTTGGAAAGTTGTACTTTTCTAAGAATTTGTCCATTTCTTCCACGTTCTCCATTTTATTGGCATATAATTGTTGATAGTAGTCTCTTATGATCCTTTGTATTTCTGTGTTGTCTGTTGTGATCTCTCCATTTTCGTTTCTAATTTTTGTTGATTTTGATTTTTTCTCC
>NW_011494718.1:697970-699439 GCF_000754665.1 Bison bison bison
GGTTATTTATTTGACTTTTTTCTTGTTTCTTGAGGTGTGCCTGTATTGCTATGAACTTTCCCCTTAGGACTGCTTTTACTGTGTCCCACAGGTTTTGGGTTGTTGTGTTTTCATTTTCATTCGTTTCTATGCAAATTTTGATTTCTTTTTTGATTTCTTCTGTGATTTGTTGGTTATTCAGCAGTGTGTTGTTCAGCCTCCATATGTTGGAATTTTTAATAGTTTTTCTCCTGTAATTGAGATCTAATCTTACTGCATTGTGGTCAGAAAAAATGCTTGAAATGATTTCTATTTTTTTTGAATTTACCAAGGCTAGCTTTATGGCCCAGGATGTGATCTATCCTGGAGAAGGTTCCATGTGCGCTTGAGAAAAAGGTGAAATTCATTGTTTTGGGATGAAATGTCCTATAGATATCAATTAGGTCTAACTGGTCTATTGTATCATTTAAAGTTTGTGTTTCCTTGTTAATTTTCTGTTTAGTTGATCTATCCATAGGTGTAAGTGGGGTATTAAAGTCTCCCACTATTATTGTGTTATTGTTAATTTCTCCTTTCACACTTGTTAGCATTTGTCTTATGTACTGTGGTGCTCCCGTGTTGGGTGCATATATATTTATAATTGTTATATCTTCTTCTTGGATTGATCCTTTTATCATTAAGTAGTAACCTTCTTTGTCTCTTTTCACAGCCTTTGTTTTAAAGTCTATTTTATCTGATATGAGTATTGCTACTCCTGCTTTCTTTTGGTCCCTATTTGCATGGAAAATCTTTTTCCAGCCCTTCCCTTTCAGTCTGTCTGTGTCCCCTGTTTTGAGGTGGGTCTCTTGTAGACAACATATGTAGGGGTCTTGTTTTTGTATCCATTCAGCCAGTCTTTGTCTTTTGGTTGGGGCATTCAACCCATTTACGTTTAAGGTAATTACTGATAAGTATGATCCCGTTGCCATTTACTTTATTGTTTTGGGTTCGAGTTTATACACCGTTTTTGTGTTTCCTGTCTAGAGAATATCCTTTAGTATTTGTTGGAGAGCTGGTTTGGTGGTGCAGAATTCTCTCAGCTTTTGCTTGTCTGAAAAGCTTTTGATTTCTCCTTCATACTTGAATGAGATCCTTGCTGGGTACAATAATCTGGGCTGTAGGCTATTTTCTTTCATCATTTTAAGTATGTCTTGCCATTCCCTCCTGGCTTGAAGAGTTTCTATTGAAAGATCAGCTGTTATCCTTATGAGGATTCCCTTGTGGGTTATTTGTTGTTTTTCCCTTGCTGCTTTTAATATTTGTTCTTTGTGTTTGATCTTTGTTAATTTGATTAATATGTGTCTTGGGGTGTTTCTCCTTGGGTTTAACCTGTTTGGGACTCTCTGGGTTTCTTGTACTTGGGTGATTATTTCCTTCCCCATTTTAGGGAAGTTTTCCACTATTATCTCCTCAAGTATTTTCTCATGGTCTTTCTTTTTGTCTTCTTCTTC
>NW_011494718.1:700608-701709 GCF_000754665.1 Bison bison bison
ATGTCTTGCCCTGGAACTTATTGGCCCTTGTGTGGTGCTTGGTTTCAGTGTTGGTATGGAGGCATTTGATGAGCTCCTGTCAATTAATGTTCCTTGGAGTCAGGAGTTCCCTGGAGTCAGGGTTTGGACTTAAGTCTCCTGCTTCCGGTTATCGGTCTTATTTTTACAGTAGTTTCAAAACTTCTCCTTCTATACAGCACCATTGATAAAACATCTACATT
The DNA here is from genome assembly GCF_000754665.1 of Bison bison bison. NCBI lineage: Eukaryota > Metazoa > Chordata > Mammalia > Artiodactyla > Bovidae > Bison > Bison bison. Next base: position 700,830 of record NW_011494718.1, read on the forward strand.
AAAGATGAAAAGTTTCTCTACAGTAAGGGTCACTCAGAGAGGTTCACAGGGTTACATGGAGAAGAGAAGAGGGAGGAGGGAGTTAGAGGTGACCCAAATGAGATGAGGTGAATCAATAGTGGAGAAAGTGGGCTAGCCAGTAGTCACTTCCTTATGTGCACTCCACAACTGGACCACTCAGAGATGTTCTCGGGGTTATACAGAGAAGAGAAGAAGGAGGAAGGTAACAGAGGTGGTCAGAAGGACAAAAGGGGGGAATGAAAAGGAGGGAGACAGATCCAGCCAGTAATCAGTTCCCTAAGTGTTCTCCACAGTCTGGAACACACAGAAATTCACAGAGTTGGGTAGAGTAGAGAGGGGTTAGGGAGGAGACACAGGCGACCTGGTGGAGAAAAAGGAGAGTCCAAAGGGAGAGAGAGCAGTCAAGCCAGTAATCTCGCTCCCTAGTGAAAAATGGGTCCTGAAGATTGGGTCCTTAAAGGTACAAAATTGGTAACTAATACCAGAAAGCAAAAATTAAAAATCTAGAGTAGAGTTTGGAATTTCAAAAATACGATGTTAAAGAAAAGAAGAAGGAAAAGAACGAGAGAAAAAACGAACAAACAAAAACAAACAAGGTCGCGAAAATTATAAAGAAAGTACAGGTACAAAATTGATAACTAATACCAGAAAGCAAAAATTAAAAATCTAGAGTAGAGTTTGGAATTTCAAAAATACAATGTTAAAAAAGAAGAAGAGAAAGAAACAGAAGAAGAAGAAAAAAAAAAAGTCACAGAAATTATATAAAAAAAACTATAGGTACAAAATTGATAACATATACCAAAAAGCGAAAATTAAAAATCTAGAGTAGAGTTTGGAATTTCAAAAATACAATGTTAAA
>NW_011494718.1:702207-767138 GCF_000754665.1 Bison bison bison
GCGTTTCCCTCTGTTATAACTTCTTCTGTTTGCTGGTCTCTTCAGTATCTGGTTTCCGCCCTGACACAAAGGGCACGGTGGAGGACACTTTTTTTTTTTTTTTTAGGCTTACTTGTTCAGTAGCGCTGTGGGGAGGGAGGGAGGGATGCTGCAAACAAATAACACTGGCGTGGGCTCGCAGTACCTCAGCCACCCTGGGTCTGCCCCCGCTCACAGCGTGTGTAGCCTCCCTGTCCACACTGCTCGGACTCTAGGTTGTTCCGCCGGGAACAATCCGAGGCCGGCCCTGGGCTGCATGTACCTCCCAGGTCCAAGCCGCTCAGGTTCAGGCACTCGAGTAGTCCTCAGAGGCGCAGACTCAGTTGGGCCTGCGTTTTGTGCTCTTCCCAGGTCCCAGCAGCTCAGGTGATGAGGTGTTTGGCGAGCGCCAATGCTGCGACTTATCACCTCCCCGCCACTCGGTTATCTGGGTGTAAAACCGGCGCACCTTCTCAGGCAGATGTTGACCGTCCAGACCCCCAAGAAGTTTTAGTTAGCAAAGAAGCCTGCTTACAGTTTTATAGATAATGTCTTTCTGGGGCTGTGATTGCCCCCTTCCGGCTCTGGCTGCCTGTCACCGGAGGGGGAAGGTCTGCAGCCGGCTATCTCTGTTCAGTCCTTTGTTCCGTGCGCGGGCCTGGCGGTCTTAGGTTAGGGCTGGCTTTTCGCGTGGTATATATCCCACAGTCTGGTTTGCTAGCCCAAATTATTTCGCTCAGATAGCGCTCAGGGTATTCAGGCCAGATTCTTATTCTCAGCGATGCAGCCCACGCCGCGCCTCCCTGCCCAGCCCCCGTTTGCTAATGGCGGATGCAGGCGTCTGTGCTGCTTCTCCGCTGGGGGAGTTACCGTAGGGCTCACAATCTGCGAGTTTTAATTGTTTATTTATTTTTTCTCCCTGTTATGTTGCCTTCTGTGCTTCCAAAGCTCGGCACAGATTCGGCAGTGAGAAGGTTTCCTGGTGTTTGGAAACTTCTCTCTTTTTAAGATTCCCTTCCCGGGACGGAACTCCGTCCCTCCCTCTTTTGTCTCTTTTTATTTGTCTTTAATATTTTTTCCTACCTCCTTTCGAAGAGTTGGGTTGCGTTTCTGGCCTGATGTCCTCTGCCGGCATTCAGAAGTTGTTTTGTGGAATTTGCTCGACGTTTAAATGCTCTTTTGATGAATTTGTGGGGGAGACAGTGTTCTCCCCGTCCTACTCCTCCGCCATCTTGGCTCCTCCCCACGTTATTGTTTTAATATCTCTCTGTGAGATGTTTCAGGGGCCCTGTGAAGCAACCTAAAGTTATCTAGAAGTCAAAGGATTCAACTAAGTTTTGATTCAGGAAATTTTGTCAATAATATTAAAAGAGTCAGAGTGAAGTAAGCCAGAAAGAAAAACACTAATACAGTATACTAACACATATATATGGAATTGAGAAAGATGGTAACGGTAACCCTGTATGCAAGACAGCAAAAGAGACACAGATGTATAGAACAGTCTTTTGGACTCTGTGGGAGAGGGAGAGGGTGGGATGATTTGGGAGAATGGCATTGAAACATGTATAATATTATATAAGAAATGAATCGCCAGTCCAGGTTAGATGCAGGATACAGGATGCTTGGGGCTGGTGCACTGGGATGACCCAGAGGGATGGTATGGGGAGGGAGGGAGGAGTGGTGTTCAGGACGGGGAACACATGTACAGCCATGGCGGATTCATGTTGATGTATGGCAAAACCAATACAATACTGTAAAGTAATTAGCCTCCAATTAAAAGAAATAAATTTATATTTAAAAAATAAATAAAATAAAATCTAATTCAAAAAAAAAGAGTCTAGACAGTCAGATAGGATCATAGGTCACTGTGAAACATCAGTAATTCACTTAGCCAAAGAAATATTAAAAGATTTCAAAGGCAAATGCAGAACAGATCACTTAAAAAAAGTAAAGAACTTAAAATCTGTTATCAAAAGCAGTTCAACATCTTAATAAAAATTGTTCTCTTAACAGAGAAAAGCCAAATTCAGTTTTTACCAGCTTATGTTTAAAATTCATTTACTCAATTAAATTTATTTTAAACTTTCTCAGTCCTGACCATGCACAAAACTTTCTTCTTTGGGTCCACTTTCCACAAACCTTTTGCCACTTTCCGTACCATCACTTTATTTTTTTCCATTTAGAAACTGCCAACTGTAAGACAGACCCATTTCCTCTCTCTTAGGAAAATGTAACTCCATTCCTCATGTCTTCTGAACTGAAATCACATCCTACTTTCCTGAAATAACCATGAACTGTCCTTTATATCAGCACTCTATAAATTGGTAAACATGAATCCAAATATTTATTTTTTGAAAAATGTACTTTTGTATAGAAAATATTTCAGTGTGGCACCAAATCTATTTACTAATAGTTCTAAACCTTTTGTTTCCTCTGTAAAAGAAAGTCATTGTTCAGTAACTAATGTTTTGGTATCTTATTTTATTTGGAAATCACCTATTCATTAAACTTCCATCTCTTAATTGAGCACAACTCTAGAAATTCAAGTTACCAGAATCTGAAAAAACTATTTTAGACAGACATTCCTAAAGCATAATTATTCTTAATAGAGTTTATCTAAAAGCTCTTGTCTCATTTATATTTTCTTTTCTTAAAAACTTCTTCACATTGTTACTTTCCTTGTGGACAAATTTACAATGTATATAACAAGATTTTATTTAACTTATATTAAACCTAGATGCAATAAAAGTATTATACTTAATGTTGATGACTACAAAAACATGTCCATATTAATTAGATCAACAAACTTAAACATTAATACCAGGTATTAATTTAATATCAAATATTTCTCAGTTCACATGAACCTGAAATTCATCTAGCTTAATTTTTATCACATTTAAATTGTTTGACTTGTAAGGGCTTACTTTTCTTTAGGCCAGTTAGATTAGAGCTTCAGTTCAGTTCAGTTCAGTCGTTCAATTGTGTCCGACTCTTTGCGACCCCATGAATAGCAGCACGCCAGGCCTCCCTGTCCATCACCAACTCCTGGAGTCCACCCAAACCCATGTCCATCGAGTCGGTGATGCCATCCAACCATCTAATCCTCTGTTGTCCCCTTCTCCTCCTGCCCTCAATCTTTCCCAGCATCAGGGTCTTTTCTAATGAGTCAGCTCTTCGCATCAGGTGACCAAAGTATTGGAGTTTCAGCTTCAACATCAGTCTTTCCAATGGACTGGTTGGATCTCCTTGCAGTCCAAGAGACTCTCAAGAGTCTTCTCCAACACCACAGTTCAAAACGTCAATTCTTCTGTGGTCAGCTTTCTTTGCAGTCGAACTCTCACATCCATACATGACCACTGGAAAAACCATAGCCTTGACTGGATGGACCTTTGTTGGCAAAGTAATGTCTCTGCTTTTGAATATGCTGTCTAGGTTGGTCATAACTTTCCTTCCAAGGAGTAAGCGTCTTTTAGTTTCATGGCTGCAATCACGATCTACAGTGATTTTGGAGCCCAAAAAAATAGTCAGCCACGGTTTCCACTGTTTCCCCATCTATTTGCCATGAGGTGATGGGACCAGATGCCATGATCTTCGTTTTCTGAATGTTGAGCTTTAAGCCAACATTTTCCCTCTCCTCTTTCATTTGCATCAAGAGACTCTTTAGTTCTTCTTCACTTTCTGCCATAAAGGTGGTGTCATCTGCATATCTGAGGTTATTGATATTTCTCCTGGCAATCTTGATTCCAGTTTGTGCTTCATCCAGCCCAGCATTAATCATGATGTACTATGCATATAAGTTAAATAAGCAGGGTGACAGTATACAGCCATGACATACTCCTTTTCCTATTTGGAACCAGTCTGTTGTTCCATGTCCAGTTCTAATTGTTGCTTCTTGACCTGCATACAGGTTTGTGAAGAGGCAGGTCAGGTGGTCTGGTATTCCCATCTCTTGAAGAGTTTTCCACAGTTTATTGTGATCCACACAGTCAAAGGTTTTGGCATAGTCAATAAAGCAGAAATAGATGTTTTTCTGGAACTCTCTTGATTTTAGTTTCAAGCAATTAATTGTTGGTTTCCTCCAAAGAAGATTCTATATCATTTCCTCTGGATATCAATCAAAGGAAGCATTCCATTCAGTCTGTTTGATCTTATGGCTGAAATTTTCTAATGGTGGGCACAAAAATATCAATTTTGGAATATCAGAAGAACCCCATTTTGGCCATTTTAGGTTGAGATCTCCTTTAGTATAATTGTCCTAGTAAGTAGGTACTTGCAAGTATGAGTTTTGTGCTTGCACATAGCCCTGGCTGGAGTGTTAATTACTGGCTGACTTTCTGATGCCCTTTGACTGTGTGTTTGAGAGGCTCCGTTTTCCATTTTAAAGTTGACTTTGTCAGGGATAAAGTTCACTAATGAAATTGTGTGGTGGACCAGTGTGCTACTTGTGAGCTTAAATCCTCTAGGCATCACTCCACAGTCATTTCAGCCCCTTACATGTCTGAGTTTCTGTCTTTGGTAGTCTAAGACCACCACAGGTGCTGAGACTGCTGAATGACCAATTCTTATTCATGACTCTGGGACAAGAGTTTCAATTAAGGAGTGGGATTTCTTAGTGAGAACCCTGCAGAATTTGAAAACTGTTTTCACCACTCCCATAAATTTCCCAGTTGTCTGAGAAAGCCATAATCGGCCAGGAGGACTCTTGTCCCTTTCTTTGGAACAAAGTTCATATGTAATGTCTTCACTTTTTATCCCAACAGATTCTATTAAGACAGCTGAACTGAGGAAAAACATCAAATCAGCCTCTTGCCTAACCACTCATCACAGGCCTCTCAGTCTCCTACAACTGAAAAAGACCTAGTATCTTTCAACCAGATCTCCCCTAGTATCTTTCAGTTGGATGGTTTCCCCAGTATCTTGCAACTGAGTCACTCACCCAAGTATCTTTCAATGGAGTGGGTATTCCCTGGTATCTTTCAACTGAGTTCCACACAGTATCTTTCAACTAGGAGGGGACAGGTGCATGCTTATGCATACATGCTAAGCTGCTTTAGTTGTGTCCAACTCTTTGCAACCCCATAGACTGTAGCCTGCAAGGCTCCTCTCCCCATAGGACTCTCCAGGAAAGAATCCTGGTGTGGGTTGCCATGCCTTCCTCTCAGGTACCTGTTGCTGCTGCTGCTTAGTCGCTGCAGTTGTGTTTGACTCTGCAACACAGCTCCCCTGTCTATGGGATTCTCTAGATAAGAATACTAAAGTGGGTTGCCATGCCCTCCTCCAGGAGAGCTTCCCAACTCAGGGATTGAACCTGGGTCTTCTGCATTGCAGGAAGATTCTTTACCACTGGGCCACCAGGAAAGACCCTCAAGTACCTGATATATACTGCCAAATAAAACTCAGCATTATCAAATATGGGAGATCCCAAAACCAAGAGAGACCAAATTTGTCTGGACTTTCCTGGGATGTGGATAGGTAGAAGGATCCTCTGCTGGTACCAAGGATCCTGTTCCTTGTAGAGCTCAGGCAAAGGAGAGAAGTCTGCTCTGGGTCCCTTCTTTGTGGTCACCATAAAATTTTTGACTTAAAAAGTGTGCAATGTGAGAGTTTTGAGTCAAATTTTATTTGGGGCAAAATGAAGACTATAGCTGGGGAGACATTATTTCAGACAGCTCTGAGAAACTGCTCCAAAGAGGCAGGGAAGAAGGTCAGATTTATGTGATTTTGGTGAAGGGGCAATGCATACCATCAAGCACTTATTTTTTGCAGTTTACTGCTAGTCATGAGGAGCAGATGTTACCATTAAGGATGATAATGCTTTTCTAGATATGAGGAGATACAAAAATTGGAGCTCATAAAATTAGCTCCTGAAAATATTTAACTGTCTGAAGGCCTGTTCTGCCAGTTCTCCTACTGCCCTAAGCACAGATTGCCTCATTTCTGCTCTCTGTCCTAAAATCCTTTCCGGGGTGTTGAAAATCAGGAGCTGCAGCAGCACATGATTTAACCTTTGTAGAGGTAGATGGCAAGTGCCAATTTGTAGTTGGCACCAGAAAAAAACATATGTGATCTCTAGTAACCTGTTACCTCAAGTAGAGTTATATTAAGAAATTGAATAAATAGTAATAACAAATATTTATAATGTGTTTATTCTGTGTTAGATACTGTTATAAGTAATTTTAAATTTCTTTCTTCAGTAACCCTTTGAAATATAATTATTACCCTTATTGTATAGATGACATTGTTTAGTCATGAATACAATTGAATAACTTATAAGAATGACAACAAATAAAATATCATTTATAATATATTTCATGAGTTTATTGTTACAAAGAATAGTTAAATTTCTGTGAGACTCTAAAGCCAAGGCACTGACAGTATTCCATGACAAAAATATTAAGAATGTTGGAGAATAGTTTTAATAACATGGGCAAATTGAATAGTAATTTGGTAGTTTGGTTCTGAGTTTAATTTTTTTTAAACTTCTAAATTTACTGTTTTATACAGTTAAGTTTCTGTTGGGTTTATTTTTCTATTCCTTCCAAGTTAACACATTCAAATGAGTGCATGTTGGAGTCTGCTTCATATGACTGGCTTCGTACTCTGGAGGGGAGAGTTCTCCATGCATCACTTCATTCTGAGATACTACATTACTCAAAGAGGAAGTGACCTGAGGCAAAGACAGGTTCTTAGCTTGTGGCTCGATAAATGATAAGCAAAGGGTATGATTTCCTGTGTATCTTTTAGTAGTAAATCAGAAGCTGTCCTAAATTGATCATTAAGCATGTCAGAGGAGTGATTGTTAAGAATTTGAACACAAGTGGAAACACCAAAAGGTACTTAACTTGCACGAAAGTCAGACAAGGATTATATACCGTGGAATAGGTAGTGAGATGTTTTCACTCCAGTATTTCATCCCACTTATCTCTATGAACCCCGGAACTTGTCTGGAGAAGCACAAAAAAATATAGTGAAAAGACAAAGACAATTGAGATGAGAAAATCCCCTATTTGAGAACATGTGCCATATCTCTTTTTCTTGAATCCTTTGCACAGTTGTTGCAGCTGTTTAGCATGTTGCCATATGCTTTTAACTCTGAAAATGTTATTTAAGTTGTTCCTTCTGCCACCATCTCTTCTAGATTGTTTATTTATACTGGGAGATTCTCATTTGAAATATTTTTGTGGGTAGAAAATTAATGTTCCTAACAAAGTTATTTTTTATCCCTTATTCCTATCTTTATAAAGTTCTATCTTGATAGCTGTTTACCTCTAGATAAATGGCAGATTCATGTTAGAGATAATTTACAAACCTTTCGAATTAGGGACACTCTTCCATGTATGCAATATCCACATATTAGATGGAGATCTGCGACTGAGTTCAACATGAAGACCATGTAGCTGGATATTCTGACATTCATGATTCAGATTCCTTCCTGTTCTTTAGAGTTTATTTATATGTTGTTACCGCACAGATTTAGAATTATTTGTCAATGAAAACATTAATTTTATTTTAAAACATTAATACTTCTATAATTAAATTTATTTATGTACTTTATATGTCAACTATAATTATATATTATTTATATAATCATTAAATTATTAATATATTCACCATATATTTTAAGACATTAATATCAGGAGTGTATTCCTTATTCTTTTGACTCTGTTAATGAAGCTATTTTCTTTACATTGATTTAAAAATTTAAATTTCCTCTGAGATGATGTTGACTACACTGTGGAATGAATTATGACTTGAGCTGTTTTGTGTATGAAAAAGATCTGTGAACCTACAGTGTAAATGTTAGTCAGATACACTATTGCTCTTATCAGCTGTACAGCATAATACATAATCTAGGTATGGGTACCACTTCTGATTAGAATGTTAAAGCAGGCTAATTACACAAACTTCTTCAAAAAAATTCTTGTATAAAATGTCATAAGTTTTTACTGTACTATATATGCCCCTCAAATCCCCAAGACAAACCAAAAAAAAAAGATAAAACCAGAGCATTTTTCTTTTTTCTGTCCTATTTTTCAAGTTTTGTTCCATGCAAATGGAAAACAAGCACACACACTTGTGCTTACAAATCAGAAACAAAAAATCTTGCATCCAGCTTTAGAGAAATGACCCAGAGAGGTGAAGGCAGTGAGACACTCACATGAAAAGAAAAAGCAACAGACACAGGAATAAATTCCCCAGCTCTGGCACCATGTGCCTCTTTAGTCTTTGGTAGAGCTCATTCCAACTATTCCAGGTCACCTCTAGCCAGTCTCCTTGTGGTCTCATTCTTATTAGGGGCCTCCAGGCATCTGTTACATTTTAACGTGTTTGTCACCATGGCCACAAGATCTCATGATAAAAAGATGTAATAATAAAAATAGTTTAATAAAAAGCTATAATATTTCTTATTGGTTCAAAGTATGTGGAAGCTAGAGTTATTAATATTAATTAAATTATAACCAAAATTCTGTGTTTTGTTATGGAACAGTCAGTATCTGGGACCTTGTTATTTTGTTAAAGTAAATATTGGAATTATAAAAGGAATTTCTATAATCAAAAGATAGTATTTCTTTAGTATCTTTAAAAGCTTCAATATCAGTAGTTATTCACATTGTGCAAATAAGGAAACTGAAAATCAGAAAGGATAAGTCACAAAACTAAAAAGTAATGGGATTTGGATTGAAATTTAGGTCTGTCTGAAGTTGGAATCCATGTCTTGTCAAGTCATTAGGGTTCAGTACATAGATCATGTTAGCAATACTTCTGTGGAAAAAAAAAAAAAATCTTATAACAACCAGTGTTTAGTGCTTAGTTATCAGCAGAACACTCTGAGCAAGTTATGCTGAAAGTCAGTATTACCTGTCTGACATCAGTCTCTTGCTGTAACTGTACGTAAAGTCAATCTACAATGATACTAACAATGCACATGCTCTATTAATAAAGTTTAATCATTTTAGAACTTAGATTATAAATAAAACTCAGATGTAGTAAACCAGAGAAAATAAACATATAGGTTAGTGAATTGTAAGCTGAATAACTTTGTAAGCACTATCCACATCAAAAAACAAGACATTTCCACTGGCCTCAGAAGCTATCCCTGTGCCTAACACCTGTCATAGGCCTGTCTCATTCCTCATATTTAATCACCACCTTGATTTTTATAAAAATGACTTTTCCTTATCGTTATATCAGCTAAGAGTGCATTCCTTGACTTTAGTTTAGTCAGGCCCATTTAAATATGTGATATATCTTTTAAGTCTCTTTTAGTCTACAGGTTCCTACTCAGTTTCTTTCTTTTCCTTATCATCTACTTGAGGAAGAATTTACACCCTTTAACTGGTACAGCTCATAATAAGACTGTGATTTTGTTGGTTTGGAGGTGCACGGTGCATTCAACCTGGTCCTCTGTCTTTGATATTTCTCTATTGGCAGTTGAATCTAGATGTGTAATCAGACTGAAGTTAGATGGTATGTTCTTTCATCAGGGTGCACATCGTGTCTGGTTTTAACTTTTTCAAAATATTAGCAGCTGTTGATACTTCATGCTTATAATGATTATCAATTCCTTGAGAATTACAAAATGATATTCTTTTTTTATTTATATAATTTTATAAAAAATCCTTCCACTATTCTATTTTTTGTTTACCCAGAGGGAGGAATTAGTTCATACAGGAAAGGCAAGATAAATGTTTGATTCCTTCCCTTTATTTACATAATTTTAAAGGCAACAATTTCATTCCCTGTCATCCATCGTCTAAATACAAACAAGTAGTGCTTATAAAGACCATTATGAACTAATTCAAACATAGTTGATATGTTTTAGTCCACTGTGATTATATAAAATTAGAAATCTGTCTTACTTTATTTATAGTGGTTTTGACTGTGATTTTTGGTGCAGTTTTTTTAATGGTTGCTCTGGGTACTATTGTTAAGTTGTGTCTAACGCTTTTACAACCCCATGGACTGTAGCCCACCTACCACCTTGTCCATAGGATTTTGCAGGCAAGAATACTGGATTGGGTTCCCATTTCCTTCTCCAAGGGATCTTCCTGAGCCAGGGATTGAACCAGTATCTCTTGCATTGCAGGCAGATTCTTTACCTCTGAGCCACCAGGAAAGCCCACGTGGCTCGCTCTGGGTATTACAATATACATATGTGACATCATCAAGTGGTATCAGCATTTTACTTCTTAAAAAGAAATGTGAAGACCTCTCCATTTAGGTCTCTTTCCCTCCCACAAATTTAAGTATTTAAATTTGAATATCATTGTCTTAAATAATGCATGATATCACTTATATTTGGGATCTAAAAAGCTGAGTCATACACAGCTTGGCAAATCAACAACAACAACAAAGCTGAACTCATAAAAATACACAGGAGAATGCTGATCACCTGGCCTGATGGGTGGGGGATACAGGGAACATTGGTCCACTAGTACAAACTTCCAGCTTTAACATGAATAAGTTCTCAGGATTTAATGTACAACATGCTGATTAAAGTCAATCAAACACTTGAAAGATACTGAGAAAGTAACTCTTAAATGTTCTCACCACAAAAAATAAATAGTAATTACATGACATGATAGAGGTGTTGGCTAAAGCTATGGTGGCCATCATTTTGCAGTATATGAGGGTTCCAAATCAACATGTTGTATACCTTAAATTTACACAATATCAAATGTTAATTTTATCTCAATAAATCTGGGAAAATAAATATCACTGTTTTGAGTAACAGATAATATTGTAATTTTCATTTAATCATCAAATATGATTTATAAAACTCATGAGAAAGAGATTTTACTGTGTATACCCTCAAGTTCTGCTCCTTCTCTTGTTCTTCCTACCTTCCTCATGCTCCAAGACCCTTTCATCTATCGTTTATCACTTTTTCTTGGTCTATTCACTGGAAAAACTAGGAAATATCATATGGTTTTAAAGATTAAATACTTGATGATTTCATTAAGATATTGCTAATTGAAATGTTGAATCTTGGGGTTTTCACTTCTCTCCTTATTTCATTTTGTTTCTTAAGGACACAGAGGCTGTTAAGAGTATTCCATGATTAACTATCCCTCATGTCACATACAACATTTTCAGAATAACAATAATAAGACTACTGTTGTCAATTTTGATTACTGAAAATAATCAGTCAAAATGTCTATGCCTATGATACACCTATGAACCTCAATTTTTTTTTTTGTCAGAGCTTATAGCCATAACATGTATTTTCTTCCTTCTAAGCTTCATCAGTTTTCTTTGTTCTACAGTGAAAATGCTCCATACAAGTTCTTCTGTTGATAGTTCTCTAGTCATTTTGATTGTCTGAAATTTGTTCTCTGATAGAATCCCGAGAAGGTCTCACAGAAACCACCTTTTGTGAGTTCTTTCCTATTGATAACAGTTTACGCTAAAAGTTAGTTTTGTTAGGAAGAATCTGTGGCTCACATTCTCATTTTCTTTGAACATCTTAATCATATTCTTTGTTTATTTCTGGAATAAAGCACTACTCTCAAATATAATTTTTCTTTCCTTGCATGTCATATACTCCTTTTATCTCAGTGTCAACAGGATTATTTTCTTTCAAGTCCAGGATTTTACTAGACTATCCGTTGATATTGTAGTTATGGGTTGATGCTCTAAGGTACATTATGTGCTTTCTTAATGTATAATTAAAAACATTTTTATCTAAGGATTTTTTATTATAATTTTAGTTATTTGTTTCGTTCCCTTCAGGGACTAAATATAAAATAATAGAGTGGTTATAATTTCCTTTAATTATGTCGATAGTACTGCTTCACTACTTTTTAGCATCTAATAGTATGTACAAATTCAGAAGCCATTATGATTCTTGTTTTACTGTGTGTTTCTCCTTTTTCTGACTCTTTCCTGACTCTTTTCATCCCCAGTATTCTGAAATTTCTCAAGCACTTGCCTTAGTGTTAGTTTTTATTCTTTCACTAAGCGAGGCTCTAGGTTAAACAATTTTTTCTTTTTGTTATGTTGAACGTCTAGTTCTTCAGATTTTCCACATAAAAGCATCAGTTCAGGAAATTTTTCTTCTTTAATTTCAATTTTTTAGTTGAACTTTAGTAGTTTCAGGTGTACTACTTAGTGAATTGACTTTATTTTTCAGTTAAGCAATAAACATTTATTGATTAATAATTTAATGGTGAATAAGACAATGTTGCTGCCCTCATACAGCAAAGAATTCTGAATGACATGGATACAGCAATCAGCACCATTGCAAAGTTTGAGACCCAAGTGCTTCTTTACTCTTCAGTTCAGTTCAGTTCAGTGGCTCAGTCATGTCCGACTCTTTGTGACCCTATGAACCACAGCACGCCAGGCCTCCCTGTCCATCACCATCTCCCAGAGTTCACTCAAACTCATGTCCATTGAGTTGGTGATGTCATCCAGCCATCTCATCCTCTGTCGTCCCCTTCTCCTCCTTCCCCCAATCCCTCCCAGCATCAGTGTCTTTTCCAATGAGTCAATTCTTCGCATGAGGTAGCCAAAGTATTGTAGTTTCAGCTTTAGCATCATTCCTTCCAAAGAAATCCCAGGGCTGATCTCCTTTAGAATGGACTGAAAGTCTCCTTGCAGTCCAAGGGACTCTCAAGAGTCTTCTCCAACACCACAGTTCAAGAGCATCGATTCTTCGGTGCTCAGCTTTCTTCACAGTCCAACTTTCACATCCATACATGACCACAGGAAAAACGATAGCCTTGACTAGACGGACCTTTGTTGGCAAAGTAATATCTCTGCTTTTTAATATGCTATCTGCTGCTACTGCTAAGTCGCTTCAGTCGTGTGCGACCCCATACAAGGCAGCCCACCAGGCTCCCCCATCCCTGGGATTCTCCAGGCAAGAACACTGGAGTGTTGCCATTTCCTTCTCCAATGCATGAAAGTAAAAAGTGAAAGTGAAGTCGCTCAGTTGTATCCAACTCTTAGCGACCCCATGGACTGCAGCCTACTAGGCTCCTCCGTCCATGGATTTTCCAGGCAAGAGTCCTGGAGTAGGGTGCCATTGCCTTCTCCGAATATGCTATCTAGGTTGATCATAATTTTCCTTCCAAGGAGTAAGCGTCTTTTAATTTCATGGATGCAATCACCATTTGCAGTGATTTGGGAGCCCAAAAAAACAAAGTCTGACATTGTTTCCACTGTTTCCCCATCTAATTCCCATGAAGTGATGGGACCAAATGCCATGATCTTAGTTTTCTGAATGTTGAGCTTTAAGCCAACATTTTCCCTCTCCTCTTTCACTTTCATCAAGAGGCTTTTTAGTTCCTCTTCACTTTCTGCCATAAGGGTGGTGTCATCTGCATATCTGAGGTTATTGATATTTCTCCTGGCAATCTTGATTCCAGCTTGTGCTTCTTCCAGCCCAGCGTTTCTCATGATATACTCTGAATAGAATTTAAATAAGCAGGGTGACAATATACAGCCATGATGTACTCCTTTTCCTACATGGGACCAGTCTGTTGTTCCATGTCCAGTTCTAACTGTTGCTTCCTAACCTGCATTTAGGTTTCTCAAGAGGCAGGTCAGGTGGTCTGGTATTTCCATCTCTTTCAGAATTTTCCGCAGTTTATTGTGATCCACACAGTCAAAGGTTTTGGCATAGTCAATCAAGTAGAAATAGATGTTTTTCTGGAACTCTCTTGCTTTTTCCATGATCCAGCGATTGTTGGCAATTTGATCTCTGGTTCCTCTGCCTTTTCTAAAACCAGCTTTACTCAGTCTACTATTTTCTCCATTACCATATTCTTATTTCTGCTCTTATTGAAAAATCTGAACTTCTTACTGAGACTTTTTTTTAACTGTATTTAGTTGTTATAACGTTGTTATAGTTGTTGTTCATTCACTCAGTCATGTCCAACTCTTTGAGATCCCACGCCTATATCATCCTGGCCTCCCTGTCCATCACCATCTCCCAGAATTCTCCCAAGTTCATCTCCACTGAATCAGTGATGCCATCCAACCATCTCATCCTCTACTGCCCTCTTCTCCTCTTCCTCTTCAATCTTTCCCAGCATCAAGGTGTTTTACAATGAGTAGGAAGGCAATGGCACCCCACTCCAGTACCCTTGCCTGGAAAATCCCATGGGCGGAGGAGCCTGGTAGGCTGCAGTCCATGGGGTCACTAAGAGTTGGACATGACTGAGCGACTTCACTTTCACTTTTTCTCTTTCATGCATTGGAGAAGGAAATGGCAACCCACTCCAGTGTTCTTGCCTGGAGAATCCCAGGAGCAGGAGAGTCTGGTGGGCTGATGGAGCAGGGGAGTCTGGTGGGCTGATGTCTATGGGGTCACACAGAGTCAGACACGACTGAAGTGACTTAGCAGCAGCAGTAGCAGGCTCTTCACATCAGGTGGCCAAAGGTTTGGAGCTTCAACATCAGTCCTTCCAATGAATATTCAAGATTGATTTCCTTTAGGATTGCCTGGTTTGATTTCCTTGCTGTCCGAGGGACTCTGAAGAGTGTTCTCCAGCACCACAGTACAAAAGCTTGAATTCTTCCATGTTCAGCCTTCTTTATGGTCCAACTATCACACCCATACTAGGCAGACCTTTGTTGGCAAAGTGATGTCTTTGCTTTTCAATACACTGTCTAGGTTTGCCATAGCCTTCCTTCCCAGAACAAGAGTCTACAATTTCATGGCTATAGTCACCATCTCAAGTGATTTTGGAAACCAAGAAGAAAAAACCTGTCACTGCTTCTACTTTTTCCCTTCAATTTGACATGAAGTAATGAGGTCAGATGCCATGATCTTAGTTTTTTGAATGTTTTGAAGCTGGTTTTAAGCCAGCTTTTTCACTCTCCTCCATTACCCTCATCAAGAGGCTCTTTAGTTCCTCTTCACTTTCTGCCATTACAAAGATACCATCTTCTTATCTGAGGTTGTTGCTCTTTCTCCCAGCAATCTTGATTCCAGCTTGTGAGTCATCAAGCCAGGCATTATGCATGATATATTCTGCATATAAGTTAAATAAACAGGGTGACAATATACAGCATTGTTTGAAACAGTCAGTCGTTCCATGGAAGGTTGTAACTGTTATTTCTTGACATGTGTACAGGTTTCTCGGGTGACAAGTAAGAAGGTCTGGTATCCCCATCTGTTTAAGAATTTTCCACTGTTTGTTGTGATCAATACAGTCAACGCCTTTCAATGAAACAGAAGTAGATGTTTTTCTGGAATTCCCTTGCTCTCTCTATGTTCCATCAAGTGTTGACAATTTGATTTCTGGTTCTTCTGCTTTTCTCAACCCAGCTTGTACACCTGGAAGTTCTCAATTCATATACTACTCAAGCCTTGCTTGAAGGATTTTGAGTAAAACGTTACTAGGATGGGAAGTGAGGGCCATTGTCAGGTAGTTTCAACATTCTTTAGCACTACCCTTCTTGGAACTGAGATGAAAATTGACCTTTTCCAGTCCTGTGGCTACTACTGGACTTTCCAAATTTGCTGACATATGGAGTGTAGCACTTTAATGTCATTATCTTTCAGTATTTTAAATTTTTCACCTGGAATTCCACCACTTTCACTAGCTTTTTTGGTAGTAATGCTTCCTAAGACCCACTTGACTTCACACTCCAGGATGTCTGGCTCTGGGTGAGTGACCACACCATCATGGTTATCCAGGTCATCAAGACTTTTTTTGTGCAGTTCTTCTATGTATTCTTTCCACCTCTTCTTAATCTCTTTTGTCTCTGTTAAGTCTTTACCATTTTTGTCCATTTATCATGCCCATCCTTGCATGAAATGTTTCTTTGATATCTCTGATTTTCTTGAAGAGATCTCTATTCTTTCCTGTTCTATTGTTTCTCCATTCATTGGCATTGTTTGTTGAAGAATGCCTTCTTTTCTCTCCTTGCTATTCTCTGGAACTCTGCTTTCAGTTGGGTATATCTTTCCCTTTCTCCTTTCTTTTCACTTCTCTTCTTTCCTCAGCTATTTGTAAGGTGTCCTCAGACCACTACTTTTCCTTCTTGCATTTCTTCTTCTTTGGGATGGTTTTGGTAACTGACTCCTGTACAATATTATGAACCTCAATCCATAGTTCCTCAGGTACTCTGTCTACCTGGCAAGATTTAATTTCCTTTTATATGGCTGAGTAATATTCCATTGTAGATTTTTACCACAGCTTCTTTATCCACTCATTTATCAATGGACACTTAGGTTACTTCTATATCTCATCTATTGTGAATAAACAACACTGTGGTGAACATAGGTATACATATATCTTCTAAAATTAGTGTTTTCATTTTCTTCAGGTAACAATCCAGAAGTGAAATTGCTGGATCATATTGCAGTTCTATTTTTAATTGTTTGAGAAACTTCCATAATTTATACATAGTGGCTGCACCAATTTACAATCCTGCCGACAGTGCATGAGGGTTCCCTTTTCTCCACATTCTCACTAACACTTGTTATTTCTTGTGTATTTGATGATAGCCACTTTGACAGGTGTGATATCTCGTTGTGGTTTTGATTTGCATTTCCCTGATGATTAGTGTCTTCTATTATTTCTTTAATTTTTCTCTCCTCCCTTTCTTAATTATTTTATTTTATAATTATTAGTTGAGTGCTTGGCCTCCTGCATTTCTAATTATTTTCCTTTTGTTTTTCAAGTTTTCGCCTGCTATATTCTGACTCTGTGTTCTCACAAAATTCATATTAATATATTGAAATCCTAATCCCCAATGTGATGATATTTAGAGGTAGGGCATGTGAGAGGTGATTATGTCATGAAGGTACAGCCCTCATGAAGGAGATTAGTGCCCTTATAAAATAGGACCCAGAGAACTCCCTTGCATCTCCTGCTGTGTGATGACACAGCAAAAAGATTACTGCCTGCAAACCACAAAACAGGCTCTCATCAGCCAGCACCTTGATTTTGGACTTCCCAGCCTCTAAAACCATGAAAAATAAATGTCTGTCAATTATAAACCACTTATAAATGACTGTCACTTATAAACAACAGTCATTTATAAACCACTCAGAGTGTAATAATCTGTTTTAGCAGCCCAAAAGAAGTAAGGCAACATCTCTTGCCTTTTTAATAATATAATTTACATACAATAAAAGTCACCCTTTTCAAGTTTAAGTTTCATGTGTAGACAAATGCATGCAGTCATTCAGTTGCCACCATGATATCCCAACTTCCCCTGTGCTCCTTTGTCATTGATTCCCTTTCCCTGTTCTAATCTCCTGGCAACCACTTCTCTGTTTTCTATTCTTGGAGTTTCCCCTTAAAATCTCTGTCTTTTTGTTCTATTTTCTTGTAAATTTCCTGAACTTATAGTTTTTCTAACTTCCCTTCTAATAAGAATTTTAAGTTAAGGTATACTTTAAAGTTTTCTTATCATCTTGTTCTTATTTTATGGCTGCAATGTCATTTTCTCTCTCTGTGGATATTAAGGTTTCTTGAAAGACTTTTCTTCATTTCCTCAGAGTTTCCTTTTCCTATTGATTTTGTTCTTCTTTTTTTTTTCCCCAAGTTGGATATATTCCTCAGATGTCTGATGGTTCTTAACTATCCAATCATATTAAGTGTGAAGTACTGAAAAGCTGATGGGATTTCCCTGGTGGTCCAGTCGTTAAGACTCTATCCTTCCAATGTAGGAGCTAGCAGTTCAATTCCTGGCTGGGGAACTAAGATCCCCTATATCAGGAAGATCCCCTGGAGGAGGGCATGGCAACCCACTCCAATATCTTGCCTAGAATCCCCTAGACAGAGGAGCCTGGCAGGTTACAGTCCATAGGGTCATGCAGAATCAGACATGATTGAAGTAACTTAGCACATATGCACTTAAAAGCTGATAGAAAGCTCTGTGTGTTTGGGTGGGTCTTGCAGGGTTGGAGGGGGCTTTACTGCAGAGTGAGTGTATTCACTCTTAACTCCAAAATTATTTGTAAATGTTTTATTTGGTGTGTTTTTCTATCTCCAAAGAATGAACCTGTCATGTCCTTTCTTACTATACTGATCTTATAAATTAGGGGCAGGAAAAGACATGAAAATATCATTTAATCATTTTGCTTTGAATGCCATATCTCATCTGGGGTTTATTCTTTGTTTGGTGTTCCAAAATCTGGCATACAGTTGGCTTAGTTTTTCCAGAATCTATAAAATATTTTTTTCTGGGTAGCCTGACAGATCTGGATGGGGTAGGATTTGGGTATCCAACTGTGCTTTTACCAGATTTTCAAATGACTCACGTGTGTTCAGCCCCTGTGTCATCTCGGACTCCTTGGACCTCTCCATACTTGCACCTTTCTAGGGTTCTAGAGGGTGAATTGGCTTGCTTCCTTGTCATTATTTTTTTGTGTTTTTTTTTTTTTTTTTCTTCCATTTTGCTAAGTCACTTATACATCCTCTATCTACTTACTATTTAGGTTTAAGATAATTCTTAATTTCATTTAAGATCATGTTTCAACTTTGCTTTCTTGTTCTATTTATTATTTGTGAGATGTTTTTCAGAATAGAGAAGTATGGAGATGTCTTTAAAAATCCATCTTGAAATAAGAAGTCTACAGTATATCCTTAAATATAGCTATGGACTTCTCACAAACTGCAGTGTTTTACAGCATTTGATACAACTAATATATTACTCATTTTATATTGAAGTATGGTTGATTTACAACTGTTGTATTAGTTTCAGGTGTACAACACACTGATTCAGTATTTTTTAGATTATACTCCATTATAGGTTATGTGAATTTCATGGTTTTCATTACTTGATTCTCTTGTATCTTCCTTGCTTTGTATATTCTTATGATGCCACTCATCCATAATATTTATAATTATCACTCTTTTGTCTTTACATCAGTGATCACTTGGGTGATCATATCCAGATTTAACCAGACTGCAATTCTGTATATCCTCCTTCTTACTGAGTATTTTTATTTCTCCGTTATATCCATCTTAGTGAAAGTCAAGTAATAAAATTAAAGATATCTTTCTAACTAAACGAGCTTCTCTTCTGTTTCCTACTCCAGTACACAATAGTTTTGCTATGTAATCAGGCTTGACATTTTAGAAGTACCTTTAAATATAGCCTGCATTTATAATTGCAAATTAAATCAATTCATTTGATTTGCTTTAGTTTTATGTAATTGCATTCAACATTTTATTTCCATTTCTGCTACTTGAATCCAATTTGAGCTATTTTTTCTTTTATTCTGATATATACATTATCCATTTGCATAACTAAAGAAATCTGCTCAGTGTAAATTTCATCAAACTGATGTAAGGAAGTTGAAATTCCTAAAAACTGCACAAAATAGCTCTCTTTTTATATACACACACATACACAAAGCATAAAAATATCCAAAGAAATTGGTAATTTTATCATGAACAAATTTGTTGTATGGAGAGGAGAAATTTACTTCTTGCTTTGTTTAAAAAAAGTAAGATTTTTCAATTATATGCACATGTGCAGAGTAGATATTGTTCCAAGCAAAATACTATGAGATTTTTTTTTGCTGTCTTGAACATTCCTGTTATTTTAAGAAAGACATGAAAGAGGATATGACTTTTATTATATATCATCTGTTTTATTAAAGAGCAGAATGCACATGGAAACCTTTGTGATAGAATTTCCCAACTGAGTAGAGTGTTGGACTGCACCAGAGTTTCTTGCATTGTGTAAGCATTCACCATGTATTGGGTTATTTCTTCTTGGTGATCTATATCCTGCTGCTTAGCTGGAAATGTAATACATTTGCTCAACTCTATCTCTTAGAATTGCTTACTGCATTATATATATATAGAATAACTCAAAATTTAGCATGATTTTGTTGTATCAGAGATTTCATGATCACTTTATATCATTTAGATCTGAAAATAAGATATATTTTCTATATCTTCAGAGCTTTGTAATTGAGTCCAGGTTATATAAAACTTTAAAATGAATGCCTTCTCAGTACATAAGTTTGAAAGATGTGATTTGATTTTCTGTAACTTTTGTTCTACTGTCTTCACTTCTGAACATAGACTTTACTGAATTACTTTACTAGTTTATAGAAGAGAGGGCTTGAGGAGAGACGATTCCTCTTAAGGCCTGCAGAACAAATTAAGCCTATTCTAATGATGAGGTAATAATTAAATCTTAGGAGAAAAGTACAGATAAATTGAAGAAAAGAAATTGTTTAAAAATATAAAAAGAATGTATACTGTGTGTGTATGAATGAAACAAAGTGCAAACCATTTTAGCATAGCTGATAATTTATGAGGTGGGAAATAGAGGATACAATGTTTAATGAATGATGAGGCTAAGACATATTTTAATAATTCATTGTTGATGAAATACATCAGTTAATATAACTTAGCATTATACCTTAATGAAGATTGAGAATTTTATGGCCCAATTCAGTTCAGTTCAGTTCAGTCACTCAGTCGGGTCCAACTCTTTCTGACCCCATGAATTGCAGCACACCAGGCCTCCCTGTCCATTACCAACTCCCGGAGTCCACCCAAACCCATGTCCATTGTGTCAGTGATGCCATCCCATCCTCTGTTGTCCCCTTTTCCTCCTCCCCTCAATCTTTCCCAGCATCAGGGTCTTTTCAAATGAGTCAGCTCTCTGCATCAGGTGGCCAAAGTATTGGAGTTTCAGCTTCAACTCAGTCCCTCCAATGGCCCAATACCAACATGAAAATGTATTTAAGTTTGAAGTACATTAATTTGAAAAAAGGACCTAAAATTTAGTTGAAAATAGAAAATAATTGTCCAAAGTACTCCCACATATAAGGAGTAAATGCTGTTACCAATAGCTAATTTTCATTAGCTTTTTTTCTTTCTTTCCTTTCTTCCTATCATTATTTCTTCCTTTCTTTCTCTCTCTCTCATTTTTATATTTTTGAAAATTTTTTCTATATCATAAAACACAGTTCTTATTCAGGCTCTTGTTCCTATTGTTTTTCTCTTTCCTTGTCACCTTGACTTTCTTTAAGTAAATTCTGGGATTTTAAATATTTGAGAGCTCGTAATTTAAAAATGAGGAAAAACAGCATGTTTAAATTGTGTTGACTTCAGTTAGGATTAGAATCAATAGCTTTAGCATTCCTCCAATTTGAATTTAGGTGTTAGCTAGGATACTTACTGGGCTTCCCAGGTGGTTCTAGTCATAAAGAACCAACCTGCCAATGCAGGAGTAGTGAGATACACGGGTTTGATCCCTGGGTGTGGGGAAGAGACCCTGGAGGAGGCGTAGCAACCCACTCCAGTATTCTTGCCTGGAGGATCCCATGGACAGAGGAGCCTGGTGGGCTCTAGTACATAGGATCTCACAAAGTCAGACATGACTCAAGGGACTAAGCGCACACACACACAAGATACTTACTAGCTATATGATCTAGACCCAGCTAATTTTCTTCTGTTAGCTAATAATAGCAAAAATTTGAATATGTACTGTGTTCTGGTCATTCTTTTACATTTTGGTTATTAACCCATTTAATTCTCACAAAAATTGAAGGTATCATTAACTCATTTTACAGATGAGGAGATGGGAGCATGGAGAACAACTAAGTAGCTTTTCCAAGAAAATATAATTCATAGTTTCTTTATCAGGGACTTCTGCTGATTTTTTTTTACCAGTTACATTTTTGGCCATTTCTCTACCCAAGTCTGCACTTCCAACACCATTGGCATTTGCAACTGCCATTGCACATATGTTTGACTTTGTAATGCACTTATCTCCAAGATTCTTCCCACCTCTCTGCCCATTTCTCTTTCTGAATAACTCTTCATCCTCCTCCAAGACTCAGTTTCAGCATTCACTTCACTTCCAGAAGAAAATCTTCCTTCTCTGACTACCTATGTGTTAGTCACTCTGTTTTGTCTGACTCTTTGTGATGTCAAGCTCCTGTGTCTGTGGAATTCTCCAGGCAAGAATACTAGACTGGGAAGCTATTTACTTCTCTAGGGCATCTTCCCAACCCAGGGATTGAACCTGGGTGTTGTTGGAGAAGACTCTTGACAGTCCCTTGGCCTGCAAGGAGATCAAACTAGTCAATCCTAAAGGAAATCAGTCCTGAATATTCATTGGAAGCTCAAACTCCAATACTTTGGCCACCTGATGTGAAGAACTGACTCATTGGAAAAGACACTGAGGCTGGGAAAGATCAAAGGCAGGAGGAGAAGGGGACCACAGAGGATGAGATGGTTAGATGGCTTCACCAACTCGATAGACATGAGTTTAAGCAAGCTCTGGAAGTTGGTGATGGACAGGGAAGCCTGGCATGCAGCAGTCAATTGGGTCACAAAGAGTCAGACACGACTGAGCAACTGAACTGACTGACTCCTGCATTGCAGGCAAATTCTTAACCCTCTGAGCTACCAGGGAAGCCCTCTGTTTACCTATGGCTGTGTGTAAAAAGTGATACTGGGCTCCCAAGGAACTCTTTGTTTTATCTTTTCACTTTGCTTTACACTTACTGCTATATTTGTCTACCACCATAATCAGGCTGAGGCAAAAATTACATCCTATTACTATTAATATTACTGAGTCTGAGTATTTTTCAGTATCAAAGAGCAATTGTGAGAAGAATATAATCTTTTAAATTATAAGTTGATATAATTGAAAAAGTTACTTCTTTAGGCTTTTGCTTCTTCAGTGGTACAAATGGCTTCAGTACTATATCCACCCTCATAGGATAATTATGAGAATTGAGATAGCATATGATAAGTGCATCAGTTAAGTTCAGTTCAGTCACTCAGTCATGTCCAACTCTTTGCAACCCCATGAATTGTAGCACGCCAGGCCTCCCTGTCCATCACCAACTCCCGGAGTTCACCCAAACTCATGTCCATCGAGCCGGTGATGCCATCCAGCCATCTCATCCTCTGTCATCCCCTTCTCTTCCTGTTCCCAATCCCTCCCAGCATCAGAGTCTTTTCCAATGAGTCAACTCTTCGCATGAGGTGGCCAAATTGTTGGAGTTTCAGCTTTAGCATCAGTCCTTCCAATGAACACCCAGGACTGATCTCCTTTAGAATGGACTGGTTGGATCTCCTTGCAGTCCAAGGGACTCTCAAGAGTCTTCTCCAACACCACAGTTCAAAAGCATCAATTCTTCAGCTCTCAACTTTCTTCACAGTCCAACATTCACATCCATACATGACCACTGGAAAAACCATAGCCTTGACTAGATGGACCTTTGTTGGCAAAGTAATGTCTCTGCTTTTGAATATCCTATCTAGGTTGGTCATAACTTTCCTTCCAAGGAGTAAGTGTCTTTTAATTTCATGCATGCCATGAAAAGCTTATTGCCAGTAAAATGTGTTTTGGATAAAAGACTAAGGATGTGGTTCTACAAAAGATCAAATTATCAGGTACATAGAAGAGTCTTTGAAAAAATTAAGGGTCTAATTAAGAGATCCCCTCATTTAAACCAGGGGCTTCTATGAATCTTAAGGATGTCATTCCTCAGTAGTCTCAGCAGAAACCAAAGCTAGAGGAGGCATTATCTAGAAGAGATCTATAAAGGGAAGTCTTGTCAGTAGAGTAAAACCCTGTAAAATTCACAGAAAGCCCACATGGGTTTTGAGAATTTTATATGGTAAAAACCCTGCCAGTTTGGACAAAGAAGGACAGAGAGTATGAAAATATGTAAGGCTCGCTACTTGATCCCCCAAATTCTAATGGTAGATAAATGGTAGATAAAATGGTATCTAATGGTAGATAAAAAAAATTCTAATGGTAGATAAAACTACTCAATTTCAAATTGGTGTTACCTTTCAAAGAAAACAGAGGTGTACCAAGTCCAAAGGTTGGGGTTGAGATCTTAAGAGGCAGAATCAAGATCCAAACAGAATTTTCCCAACTCTTGAAATCTAATGTACTTTTCCTATCTACATATCAAAACTGCTTTGAAACTGTGGTTAGCTTTGACCTCCCATCTTCCTCCTCTTGGAGCTTCCACATTCGTAACTGACACCATGTGTCTGTCTCACTTGTGTATACTGGTGGTAAATAGCGTTTGTCTTTAATTTCACAGGTTCACAGACAGAGATTATTCCCATGAGTTCTATTTAATGGATTACTCACCCACACTTGTTTAAATGAGAGATTTTTGGACTTTTGAGCAGATGAGATTTATATGAGATTTTTAAGCTTTGAGTTGATGTTATAATGGAACGAAACCGTTGGTAACTTTGGGGAAAGTTTGAGTGTCTTTTGCCTTTGGGAAAGACTTGAAACTTTTAGGGCCTGAAAGCAAACTGTGGCAGATATAAGATGTTTTCCCATGATTCTACTCTCATGGTTATTCAATCAAGTTAATCTAACTACTGCTATGAAGGGGTATTGCAGTTGTAATTAAGCTGTAACCAGCTGATCTTAAGATTGAGAGTTATCCCGTTTTATAATCCATTTTCCTATTTTATCATACTGTTTTATCTAGATTGACTCAGTATAATCACATGAGCCCTTAAAAGCACAAGAGAAAGGTAAAAAAGTGAGAGATTCCACAAAAATAGAAGCCAGAGAGATTTAAAGTGAGAAGTTCTGACTTTGAAGGGCAACGTGATGAGGGACGCAAGTAACATTAAGGAGCTGAGAGACTCCCAGTCAAAAACAATAGTCAGCCAAGAAATTGGAACCTCATCTCTATTGCTGCAAGGAAGTGAATTCTTCCAACCCCTGAAAGAGGTTGGAAGCTCATTCTTTCCCAAAGCGTTATTCAGTTTCAACCCGGTGAAGCTCTAAGCAGAGGAACCATTTGAACCACAATGTACCTGGACTGGTGGCCTATGGAAACTCTGGTATAATTAATGAGAGTTATTTTAAACCTCTCTATTTATTCTAATTTGCTACAGCAGTAGTAGAAAAGCAATACGACAAAGCATAAGAAATGAATAGAAAAGTAACACTAAAATGGCAGACATAAATCCAACCAAATCAATTATTTTAAAACTAAACAGTCTAACCATAGCATTAAAAGACAGAGATTATGAGATTAGATGTAAAAACAAGGCCCAACTATATGCTATCTACCAGGAAACTCACTTGAAACATGATGAAATTATTGGGTTAAAAATAAAAGGATATAAAAAGATATATCATACAAACACAAATAAAAACAAAAGCTAGAGTGGCTAGAGAATATCAGTCAATGAGGTCTTCAGAACAAGGAAATGTATCAGGAACAAAGAGGAATATTACGTAATGATAAAGGGTCAACCCACCAAGGCATAAAAATTTATGTAGATCTTTTACCATAAAGCTTCAGAACATGTGAAGAAAAAACTAAAGGAATGGAAAGAGAGGTATCTACAATTATATTTAGAGACTTCAACATTGCTTTCTCACTAGTTGATGTAATAAAAAGAAAGTGAGCAAATATTAATATATACAGAAAACTTGAACAACATAATAAATCAACCTGACCTGACATTTGTGGAAAATTCTATTAATATGTAACAGCAGAGGAATATACATTATTTTACAGTGTAGATGGAATATTTACAAAGGTAGACCATATTGTGGGTCACAAATAAGCCTTATTAAATTGAAATTATTAAAGCTGTTTTTTACTATAATGAAATTAAAGTAGAAACAGATAACAGACTAATAGGTGGAAATTTTCTAAATATTTGGAAATACTAAACAATGTAAGTAACAGACCAATAACTAGCCTTCAGGTATCAAAGCTGGTGCTGCTAAGTCACGTCAGTCATATCCAACTCAGTGCGACCCCATAGACGGCAGCCCACCAGGCTCTGCTGTCCCTGGGATTCTCCAGGCAAGAACACTTGGAGTGGGTTGCCATTTCCTTCTCCAATGCATGAAAGTGAGAAGTGAAACTGAAGTCGCTCAGTCGTATCCGACTCTTCGAGACCCCATGGACTGTAGCCCACCAGGCTCCTCCATCCATGGGATTTTCCAGGCAAGACTACT
This sequence comes from Bison bison bison, assembly GCF_000754665.1. Lineage (NCBI taxonomy): Eukaryota > Metazoa > Chordata > Mammalia > Artiodactyla > Bovidae > Bison > Bison bison. The sequence continues at coordinate 728,137 of NW_011494718.1, forward strand.
AGAGTGGGGTGCCATTGCCTTCTCCCAGGTATCAAAGGAACAATATCAAAACAAATTAGAAATGTATGAACTGAAATAATGTGTTTACATTGTATCAAAATATCTATGATGCTGCCAAAGCAGTTTTTAGGGGGAAATTTATAGCACTAAATGCTTTCATTAAGGAAAATATCTTCTCAGAACAATAACTTGAACTTCTATTTTCCAGAATTTAGAAAAGGAGGATAAAAAACGTAAAGCAAGCAAAAGGAAAGAAATCATAAATACCAGGGCACAAGTCTGTTAAATTGGAAAGAGACAGACATTAGAGAAACAGCAAAGAAACAAAAGCTGATTCTTTGAAAAAAAAATAATATTGATAAACTACTGTGTAAGTCAGGGAACTCTGTGGTGACCTAAATGGGAAGGAGATCCAAAAAAGAGGGAATATATGTGTATGTATAGCTGATTCACTTTGCTATACAGTGGAAACTAACAACATTGTAAAGCATCTAGATTCTAAGAAAAATTAATGTAAAAAATTTTAAAACATAAACTTACAGCCAGTTTGACAAATTAAAAAGAGAACACACAAGTTACAAACATTAGGAATGAAAGAGGGGATATAACTACTCATTCTAGAATTATTGAAATTGACAGCCACAAAAAATGTATGCACATAAATTTGACAGCTTAGATGAAATGGACTGATTCATTGAAAGACGCAGACAATTAAATATCATCCAAGAAGAAGTGGTAACCCAAGAAGCCTGTGTCTATTATAGAAATCAAATTCCAGTTATGATCCTTCCAGGAGAGAAAATTTCAGCTACAGGAGGGCTAGAATTTAGGACAAGATAGTGGGACAAACACAACAATGTGCAAATCAAGCTATGGTACAGTAACCAAACAGATTTACTGCACCAAGGGGAAATCCCAGACCTAGCCTGATAGCAGGAATGAGCCACTAACATAAGGACTGCCTTGGACACAACTGGCTCATAGCTTCAGTAGCTACCTACATTCAAAAGGGTCTAGGTGGTCTTTGAAGGAGAGAAATCTCAAAAGGAGTGTGTCACATTAAAAAATGAAGGACTAATTATGTTCACTACCCTAGTGATACTGTGGATATGCAAAGAATTTTGACTTAATTCTGTTCTGGTGGTACTGGTAGCAAAGATAGTTTTTCTTTTCGCACTGGGTACTTCTGTAAGCTCCCTATTCAGCCATTGAGTTGTGCACTGAAGTAAAGTTTCCTTAGTTGACAAATACAAACACTTTGCAATACTCCAGAAAGTGTTTTAATTACATTGTTAGTCATTGGTTCATTTCCATCAAGTCGGTTTAGTTTCAGGGGCTCACGAATTTTCATTCTTTTTAGGCAGTGTGGTTGATCTTAAAGAGTGCAATGTTAGAACACTGCTAATCTATTTTGTAATATTTTGTGTAGCAGTTTGCTTATTTTATACTTTTTTTAAAATAAATCTAAACATCTACTCCATTGTATTTTATGAACTGGTGGAAATAAAAGGTTGACTTTTTACAGGTACAAATAGTACCTATTATAAAATATTTCTCACATTGTTCAAAATGGAGAATTTCTTGCTCATTAAATTATTCCAAAAAACTCTACAATTTTGGCCAAGTCAAGGAAAATTGAAATGATGCTCTTCTAATTATGAAACATAACAAAAGATTATACTAAATTTCTATAATGTTTCCTTGTTAGTTTGTTCATATGGTTGTTATTGTTGTTGTTTAGTCACTCAGTTGTGCCCAACTCTTTGTGATCCCATGGACCGCAGCATGCCAGGCTTCCCTGTCCATCACTATCTCCCAGAGTTTGCTCAAACTCATGTCTGTTGCGTCGGTGATACCACCAGTCATTTCATCCTCTGTCTCCCGCTTCTCCTCCTGCCCTCAGTCTTTCTCAACTGTTCACATCAGGTGGCCAAAGTATTGGAGCTTCAGCTTCAATATCAGTCCTTCCAATGAATATTCAGGGTTGATTTCCTTTAGGATTGACTGGTTTGATCTCCTTGATATCCAAGGGACTCTCAAGAGTCTTCTCCAGCACCACAGTTTGAAAACATCAGTGTTTCAGTACTCAGCCCTCTCTATGGTCCTACTCTCACATCTGTACATGACTGCTCTAAAAACCATAGCTTTGACTAGACAGATCTTTGTCAACAGATAGTGTCTCTGCTTTTTAATATGCTGTCTAGGTTTGTTATAGCTTTTCTTCCAAGGAGCAAGCATCTTAATTTCATGGTTACAATCATCATCCACAGTGCTTTTGAGGTCCAAGAAAGTAGTCTGTCACTGTTTCCATTTTTTCCACATCTATTTGCCATGAAGCAATGGGCCCAGATGCCATCATCTTAGTTTTATGAAAGCTGAGTTTTAAGCCAGCTTTTTCACTCTCCTCTTTCATTTTCATCAAGAGGCTCCCTGGTTCCTCTTTGATTTTTGCTACAAGGGTGGTATCATCTGCATATCTGAGGTCATTGATATTTCTCCCAGCAATCTTGATTCAAGCTTGTGCTTTATCGAGCATGACATTTCCCATGATGTACTCTGCATATAACTTAAATATGCAGGGTGACAACATACAGCCTTGATGTACTCCTTTCCCAATTTTGAACCAGTCGTCATTCCATGTCTAGTTCTAACTGGTGCTTCTTCATCTGCATACAGATTTCTCAGGAGGCAAGTAAGGTGGTCTGGCATTCCCTTCTCTTTAAGGATTTCTATAGTTTGTCGTGATCCACACAGTCAAAGGCTTTACCATAGTCAACGAAGGAGAAGTAGATGTTTTTCTGGAATTCCCTTGTTTATTCTATGACCAAACAGCATTTGGCAATTTGATCTCTGGTTCCTCTGCTTTTCCTAAATCCAGGTTTTACATCTGGAAGTTCTCAGTTCATGTACTGTTGAAGCCTAGCTTGAAGCATTTTGAGCATTACCTTTTTAGCATATGAAATGAGTACAATTGTGCAGTAGTTTGAACATTCTTTGCCACTGCCTTTCTTTGGGATTGGAATGAAAACTGACTTTTTCCAGTCCTGTACCTTAAGAGGATTCATATTGTACCTTATTAAAATTATGAAATCTTGTGAATCAGATATAACATAATATTTTTGTACAATCTTGAGAAAACATTTGAGACCTTTGAATGATTCTTTATTCTGGTTTTGAAGAAAACTTGTTTCAGGGTGAATTATGAATTGTGCATTTCCTTGAATATTTTAAACAGATATTTGAATAATGATAAAGTGAAGTGGGGAGATCACTTGGGCAAGGAATTAAAAGCATGAGTTAGATTTTGCTCCTTATTTTGTGACCTGGGACCCTTTACTTAATTGTTGCTTTTTCATCTTATAGATTTCTTATAAAGATTGATGAGAATAAGTGGATTTACTTGTACTTGAAAACATGGTAAATAAAGGATTATAGAATAATCTTAGGATAATAATAATAGGATTATAGTATATTATATATATAATATATATATTATATATATATATAATAGGATTATAGAATGTACAGGATGTTGAGTTCCTTCTAAGAACATACAGAATTACTGTTTTCATGGTTCTAATATATTAATAATCAGTGAAAGGCACAATAGAGTCAGCTGTCTGCCAAAATACCTATGTTAATTTCCCAATTCATATGAGTGGGGACAAAAAAGATCAATATTTTCAAAAGACAAATAGGTCCAATAGTTTAAAGGAAATGGGTCTTTTTTGTCTTCAAAATTATACTGGAAAAATCCTAGGCTAAAGAGCAAGAATGAGCTCAAAATGAGAAAGGAAATATGAAAGGTTATGTAGATTTTATTGCTTAATTTCCAGTTTATGTATAAAATTGTAATCCTGGTACATTCTCTTTTTCTGCCAATCTTCCAAACAGACTTTGACATGTCTAAAGATTTAAAGTCAAAATGAAGGTCAAAAGTAGACGTTAAAACAGTTGCTGGCTTGTCAAGGCATAGTTGTACAAGTATTCAATTTGACATCATGACTACCAGTGTCATGCTGAAACAATGAGTACTTTACATTTTGACAATAACCATGGCTTTGAGTAATAAAGACAAACCCAAGTGAGTGTGTTTGGTACTTGTCCTTTGTTTTTTTTTTTATTGTCATTGCTTAAGTTCTCACTCAACTTGCAGTTTTCATGAACCGTAAGGAGCTGCCAGATGGGCAACCGGTACTTCTCTAGTACCTGCCTCCCCCAAGCTTCCCTTCTCCATCTGGAGTCTGATTAACTGTGCCAGTGCTGCAGCCCCAGGAGCTAACTTCTACCTGCCTTTCCACTGCTGTGTTCTCTCTATGCAGTGTCTATTTATATATCACCTCATGCTGCAGCACCCAGCTGGTTTTGTTGTTGCTGCTTTCCATTTGCAGAGACATTAGCTGCAATGGTGTTTATTTGTCATTAAAAACACTTTTGAGATAGATTATCCATTCCTTCTTTGTCATATTTTTTGTACAAATGAAGAGAGTGAATTTCACCCAGTTTATTCAAGGGCACAATGCCTTTAGCTTTATTTAACCATAGAGTATATTTTCCTTTAAATCTCTTTTTAATAACTTAATTAGAGAGAAGGTGTTTTTGAATTGGAATGAAAATCTTTATGAGGTTCTAGGTCTAAGAAAGGCTATTGTGGCAGAATCACTTATAATAATTATAATATTTCCTTGAATTTTCACTTTCCTTGAGCTGATTTTTGTAATTAAACACATATGCTCACCTACTTTATCTATTTTAAACTGATGGTTAGAATTCTTAATTCTAATTCTTAATTCTATCTTGAAGTTTTTACTTTTAAACTCAAAATTTATTTTTATTGTATCTCACTTTCGATCATTATTACTTTAACCCTTCAAATGATTGCTAGCTTCTTTCCAATATTCATTAATTAGATTTGCATAATTGCAAAGGGCCATACAATATTACCCCAAAACAGTGGGAGGTGCCAAGTGTATGAGGAGAGAAGGCTTTTAAGGATGTCTGAGTAAGATTGATTATCTATTGACTTGTCTGAAATACTCAGAATACCTAAATACTTGAGACAAGTGAAAGAGATAAATCATTTAGAGGGAGCATGTGGATTCTTCAAAAGGAAGGTATTTTAAAAATTTGGAAAATATTAGTGGACTTATAAAAAATGAATGGAAAAATATTTGACCACAAAGTTAATAATAGTACTGAGGGGAAAAAATAGATACTTAGCCAAGCAGAGTATTGCAATATGATAACAAAAGAAAGACAGAATTCTGAGACCATAAGTTTTTAGGATTTAGTATTGCAAAGATGTTTAAATAAGCACATATTTGGGTTAATTTCTTTTCATGATGGTCTTATCACTATTTTGTATTTGTCATATATCATATTTTCTTTCTTTGGATAAATCTCCTTGAAGCTCAGGGAGGGAGGGCTGCATTTTGATTCTGTAGTTGTAAGGTTTTTATAGTGAGGATTGAAGAATATTAAGCAAAAGATAATTCAGAAGAAGAGAAAAATACGTAATATTACTGGAAGACTGGAAGGATTGCAATTGTCTACAATTCTTCATAAACTGTGTGGAGCAAGGATGAAAACTCAATAGATAAGAGTCTCTATCTTCATCTGGTAGAAGAGGATGAGTCTCCATGGTGATAACTCTGAGGTTTGTGAGTTCACAGCTGCTGTGAAATCAGCATGAAAATGGATTTAGTGAAAAAGTAAGGTTGGGAGAAATGGGAGGAGATACCAGTGCAGTAGAACCTATCCTTGATTAATCAAATAACATGTGTTATGTGATATCTTTGCTATAATTGTGTTATCATTGACACTTAATGAGAAACTTCTATATGCCAGAATTTCAAGGTTTTAAGCTAAATATGGTGGAGTCCCATTAAGATTTTATAACCTACTGGGGAGACATATCTTGGCATATATATTTAAATGAATTAGGTGCTATAAAAGAAAGATAGCAGAAACATAACTGTAGTTGAATCTTCGGGCTTTGGAATCAGGCTGTCTGGGTTTGAACCTTTATGATGATTTGCTGGCTGGATTTCTCTAAGGCTTAGTTTCTTCACCAGTTGTTTTAAGATCTGAGGAAAATTGGACTACTTGATAAGTGTGTGCTTAGTCACTCAGTCTTGTTTGACTCTTTGAGACCCCATGGACTGTAGCCCATCAGGTTCCTCTGTCAGGGATTCTCCAGGCAAGAATATTGAAGTGGGTTGTCATGCCCTCCTCCAAGGGATAGTCCCAAACCGGGGATCAAACCCACGTCCCTCGCATTGTAGGTGAATTCTTTACTGTCTGAGACACCAGAGAAGCCCACCTGATAAGTTATAGTATATCAAAATTGCAATATGCTATCTTTAGTGCTTGTTATACAAAGTCAGTTAGTTAAAGAATAATTATGAATAAAATGCTATGGAGCATCAAAAAACTCTGTATGTCTGAGAATGTCTGTGAGTTTGTGTTGTTTGGCAAGTTGCTCCTGGGAGCTCTGGCTGTAAAGTTGTCACACAGATATAAACTCTGGTTCTCACCTTTATGCTGCTATGCTGATGATTCATTACACCTCTCTTATCTTTAGTCTCTCATATGTTGCAATTCCTGCCTCAAAGGCTTGTGGTGTGGGTATTTAAGAGGTGCTCTGAAAGTTTAATCAAATATAAATAAATCCGTCCATCTCAATTACTATTGCATAATTTGTGGCATTTTTAATTTGTGAAACTGTCTTAATTGATATTACTTAGTTGTTATGTTCAGATCAAAAGGTGTCTAAAATTATATTTTACTCTTTCCTTTACTTTATTACTGTGTTAAATTAAAATAATGAAAATCATAATACAAATGTATCATGTTGGTATACAGCCTCACAAAAGGCTTAAAATGTTTCTTTGTAGAAATGTTTGGATAATTTTCATCAGATTATATTTACTTTAAGACATTTTTCATATTGAAGCCAATTACAAAAGATTTTATCAACACCTATTTATTCTAAAGTCAGATTTAGATCTTTTTTCAATCCTAGAGAGCAGACCTTTGAATCTAGTAGTAGATGAGGACTCCAACATGTAAGACAACTCTGACACAAAACTCTTTGTTAGTTGAACACTTTATTTTATGAAATTTTTACCAGAGCCTTCTTAATTTAATAGGCTTACTTATCAGCTTACTGAACCACATTATATTGAATCTGAGAACTCAAACAGTACAGAGCAAAGCTTTTGGAAATAAGAATACCAATAGCTGGGGAGGACTCAACGACCTTAATGTCAGCATGAAGTTATATTTTTACAGTTCCCAATAACCCATAAGCACAATGCCTACCATGAGTCACTGAAAAGATTGTCAGCTCTTCATAAAAGATAGGTAAATATGTATTATATTTTATTATATGGCCATTTAAGAATTTGATGTGGAATGTCCACTTGCTGAGAATATTAAGATGCATTACAACATTTAGAGGGGCAGAATGAAAGCCATGGATTCAAAATTAGGAAGTACAAGGCTGAGAGGAGAAGGAGTGATAGAAAACAGTGTGAATGAAGACAAAGAGGCAGAACAAAGTCTGAAGTCATGAATCAATGGGGAGGCTGAACAGCCTGGAGCAAAGGATGGAACCAGACTCTGAGGAGTGGGGGCGCTCAACTTGAGTGCTTATAAGACCTAAATGTGCTAGTTTAGTGCACATTTAGGGTCCTATCTTCAGATAATATATTCCAGTTTTTTGTTTGTTTGTTTTTTAATTTTGACTCCTCACTAATTCTAATGTGCACAATCCGAAGCTCACACTGAGAAATGGTACCAGGAAAGATGGAGCCATCCATTGAAGGTTTTGCACAAGAAAGCAATGTTGAAAATGTTCTAGAAAGATTAATCTGGTAAAGTGGTATGCCAGAAGCCAATATGAAGGTGTCTAATTAGTTCAGCCTGAAGATGATGAGACTAACCAGATGGCATGCTGGTTAGTCTAACCAGCATTTCTAACCTGAAACATTAGAAAAGACAGAAAAGTCACTAGGGGATTTGTAGAGGGTGAGGTCAACAGAATGTGGTGATCCATATTCAATACAGGGTAGACAAGACAGAGAGGCAATTAACAAAGCAATGCTCTATCACTAGGAAGGAAAACTATTTTAAAAGCAATTGTTGGGTTTATCCTCTATACAACTATAATTAACCCGGCTTCAATTTGTTTGTAAGTTAATATAACATAGCAATAATATGCCTGAGTTTGAATTCTACTCTGTAGTCATTTGTTTACTTCACTTAATTGAATTTCAGTTGTCTTATCTGTAAAAGAGTACTAACTTCACAGAGTTGTTATTAGAAGTATTTAGGTGCCTGCATAGGGAGATGGCAACCCACTCCAGTATTTCTGGCTGAAAAACCCCATGGACAGAGGAGCCTGGCGGGGTATAGTCCATTGGGTCGCAAAGAGTCAGACATGACTGAGCACATAGCATTTTTGCATCCCTTCTCTAATTTGTGAACATCAGGGAAGAGCTATCTATGAGTACTTTACTTGTTTTTGGTCTCACTCAAAACTCTGCAGAACAAGAATTTTATTTGTGCACATCATGTTTTCTTTCACAACACGGGACTTGTAAACAAGAAATGTGTATCTAAATTTCTGAGTTTGGGGGGCTGTTTTTGAAGAAATATTACATTAATAGCCATCATATAGTATGCCTAAAAGACTCATATGATTCTAATAGTAAACAAACTACTTCTAGGCCAAAGGATTTCAAAGCAGACTTTTTTTTTTTTGCGCCCATTTTCAATTCTGAATTCTTACTGCCAGTTGCTCTGTCAGTTCTTTGCCTGGGAAGATAGAGAAGTAAGTAAATTGTGAAACATTGCCCTGTCACTGCTGTTTAGGGAAGAGATTATCAGTCTCAGGCTCAGCTCTTACTCTTTTGGGATATATGTTAGAAGACCATTATTTCTCAAAATAGTTGTATTAAATACATGATTATTAAAATAAACATGGAGATGTTGGCCTTCTCTCAGAGAAAATAGAAACCAGTTTAGACACATTAATAGCCTTAAAAAGAGAAATGAGTTTTTGTAGATATTTCTAGCCTCCAATTAAAATAAATAAATTTACATTAAAAAAAGAAAAAAATTCAATCTGTAATATTTTCTACCAAAGTATTATTTTTTTTCAACCCTTGAGATCAGAATTGTTTTAGTAGTTCATCTTTTAAATTAAAAGTCAGAACTTTTCCTTCCATATGAGTGTAGCAATAGTTAGAATTAGCCACATCAGGAGCTGTGACACCTCGGGTCAAAGAAATATCAGCTGTTGTTTTAGAAAGCTACTTTCCAGAAGAAAGAATATAAATGTATATATGTTGATCTTTGAAGCACCTGGAAATGTTTTGAACTTGGCAAAATTAAATTTCACATTAAGATGTTTTATGTTTAGCAAAACAAAACATTTTTGAGAATTGCTTTCTTTTTAAGTGTTTATAACTGGACATTTTAGGCATTACTTTAGTTTCTAATTTATTTCTAATATTTTATGAGAAATTTCTGTTAACCGTGGGGCCTTCTTATTTGAACCTGGACATTTTATCTTGTTAATGTCAAATTATATTCTAGACTGAGTTCAATTTAAAATTTTAATCTGTGCCTTGATGGTTGGCCAGATGGCTTCAGTCATTCCCAGTATGTTTGTATCTAATTATATTGAAATGCTTAGTTAGTCTAGCCTATCACTGCATATGTAGTTTTACCTTTATTAATATGTTCAGCAGACATTCATTTCGAAAGGGTTCAGGACCCTAAGCCATTAAGCATCAAGATTATCTATAACTTTATTTACTAGAGTTGGGGTATATAACATGCAAATAGTCTTATGTACACACATTTTTTAAAAAATGTGTATATATGCTGTGTGGTTTCAAATGGGCTGCAAATTCTAGCTCTAAACAAAATTCTGAGAAAAATATATAGAAAATATCCTCAAATGAACACAACTTATGATAGCAGAGAGTACTCTAAATTGATAGTTTTTTATCATTATTTTAGAGATGACCTAACAGAATTTACTCAGGGTCTGCTTTTCTCTTCCTTTCATGAACATGTGGCATTCTTGCTGTTGTGAAAATAAATGATAGACACAGATTCAGAATTATTAATCACTGTACTTACAAGGACTTTTTCATATTAAAAGGTTGAAAGCACTAACATCCTTTAAAGGATTTTGTTTGCTTGTGAAAAGTTTTTATTCCTAGAGTTTTACTCTGTGTAATGTTGTGTACAATTTTGGGTTTCATAGAAGACAGTTTTTCCATGGACCAGGGTGGGGGTGTGTATTTTGGGATAATTCAAACACATTTATTGTGAACTTTATTTCTAGTAGTATTGCATTGTGATATTTAGTGAAAGAGTTATACAATTCACCATAATTCATAATCAGTGGGAGCCCTGAGCTTGTTTTCCTGCAACTAGACGGTCCCATCTGGGGATGATGAAAAGCAGTGACACCTGAAGTGTACTGCTTATGTCCAGTCCACTCCATTATTTCATTTTGGTTGCTGTCACTGCAGAAAGCTGTGTTTCTCAAAGACAGGATGTCAGAAATGGAAGGAGGCTTTTTTGTACTTTTGTGACAATCTCAGGATATTTCTCATTGATTTTAACCAAAAGTATGGAGATTTGAAGTTGTCTCATACTTTTAAAGCTACCATCATTTGCAATCTCAAGCATTTGATTCTCTTCTAACATAGACAAAGTTGATTCACCTGGCTCATTCACAAATGAGTTGCAGATCCATTCCTTCCCAGTTTGGGGGTCTTTTGTGGTTGGGAAGTAATGCTCAAACTCTAGAAAAAATGAGAAAGCTGATCATACACCAGCTGGGAGCAAGAAGGCCCTGGCTCAGTCTCTTTCAAAATCTCTGCTAATGTTTCAAACATGTCAAAAATCCCAGGGTTCACTCATCATCCCCATAATTCCAGTTTGGCTTTGAAGGCAACCACTTTATCTGTTGACTGGAACACAGTTGTCATTTCCCATGAAGTGACAGATTGGGTTTGTTGAGAAGGTTGAATATTTTTGTGACCCATTCTGTGTCACTGAAATGTGCTGCCAGTGGTGACTTTTTCTAAAAGAAATCTCTGGAGAGTCTCTTGTAATTCAAAAACTCTGGCCAGGTGTCTAGCTTTAGAAAGACATCTCACTTCTCTGTAAAAGAGAAGACATGTATGCTCTGCATCCATTTCCTCACAGAGGAGCAATAACAAATATGAGTTAAGGGCATGTACTTTAATGTGGTTGATAGTTTTAATCACATCCTGCAAAATAGTCGTAAGTTCAGGCGACATTTTTCAGCTAGCCAGCATTTCTCCATGGATGACACAGTACATAGACTCACATTCAGAAGTGACCTCTTCGACCCAAGTAGTAAAACCAGAAAACCACTGAGTCATGACAGCCACTCTGTCCATCCATATACTGACATAAAATGATCAATTCATTTTTCCTGATATGTAATCATTCAAAGACTTGAATAGTTGTGCAGCTGTCGTGTTGGTTGGCAACAAAACTGCACATAATACATCCTCATGCACATCCTCTCAAAAATGTATTGCACACAAACAAGTATTGTTGCCTTGTTGTCAACCTCAGTAGACTTGTCAGCCTGGATTTTCATACCATGGTGACTCATTAATCTTAACAATTGTGCCTCAATATCCTCTGCTATTTCGTCAATTTATCTAGTTATAGTGCTACCTGAAAGAGGAACATGTGCCACGTTTTGAACTGCAGCCTCTCCTAAAAGTTCATGACAAAGGTCCTTAGCAGCAGGCAGGATCAACTCCTCACCAATAGCAAAGGGCTTCTTAGCTTTAGCAATGTGGTTAGCCACTAAGCATGGTGCTGTCAGTGCAGACACATTTGATGAAGGGATGACCTTCAATAATTTCTTCTGTTTTTTGCATTCATGTTTTTTCTTTTAAAAACTCCAAAGGCTTATCTTTTAATGCAGGGTGTGTGGTCTTCATGTGGTGGAGCAGTTTTGAAGGTTTCATGGCTTTGTTGGATATCTAGTCACCACGTATTATAACAAAGCAGGCTTGGAGAATGTGAATCATATGTTGTAATGAACCTGTAATTTAACTAGGACTCTTGATATTTTCTTTTGTTGGTAGTCTTACAGGCTTCTGTTCTCTCGTCATTGAGTCTTTTCTCTTTTTCAAAGAAGCTCTCCAGCAACATTTTCTTTTTACTCATTTTGGCTTGTGTTAGCTTGTGGGCTTACCAAACTGTGAGTGAAACAAGTGAGCAATGCAGGAAAGAGGCATAGATGGAAATGGTAAATAACATAATGAGTGGGCTGCATGCAGACTAAAAGCACTGGATTCTGTCTTAAAGCCTGCCACCAGATGCAGCTTGATTGTCACTTGCCACTCACTGACAGGGTTTTGATATGAATCTGCAGTTGATTTATTATTGTTTCTGCTGTCAAACCTTTCTGCTAATGCTAATGTGCATTTGTAGTTGCTCCCCAGTGCTAGCGTCACCATCTCAGCATCTCCTCAGATCACCAGGCATTAGATTCTCATAAGGAATTCACAACTTATATCCCTTTCATTTGCTGTTCACAGTAGGGTTCATGCTCCTGTGAGAATCTAATGCTGCCACTGATCTGACAGGAGGTGAAACTCAGGCAGTAATGGGAGTGATGGGGAGTGGCTGTAAATACAGAGAATATCTCACTAGCTGGCCTGCAACTCACCTTCTGCTGTGTGGCCCAGTTCCCAACAGCCCACAGACCAACACTAGTGTGTGGTCCAGGGTTGGAAACCCCTGATATAGGATATAACTTTGTTGCTACACTCCATGGGGTTGCAAAGAGTTGGATACAACTGAGCAGGCATGCGTGCAACATTCCACTGTGTGTGTGTGTGTGTGTGTGTGTGACATCTTCTTAAGCCAGAGACCTGTTGTTGGGCTCTTAGGTAGCTTCCATGTCTTAGCTATTGTAAACAATGCTGCTATGGACATGGGAGTGCAAGTATCTTTTTGAATTAGTGTTTTTATATTTTTAGATATATACCTAGGAGTAGGATTACTGGACCATATGGTGGCTCTCTGTTTTTAGTTTCTTGAAGAACCTCCATACTGTCTTCCATAATGGCTGCACTAGTTTACATTCCCATCAACGGAGTCCAGCATTTGTTATTTGTAGACGTTTTGATGATAGCCATTCTGATAAGTTGTCTGAGGAGGCTTTACAAATAGCTGAGAAAATAAAAAAGTGAAAGACAAAGGACAAATGGAAAGATATACCCAACTAAATGCCAAGGTCCAGAGAATAACAAGGAGAGATAAGAAAGCCTTAAGTGAACAAAGAAAAGAAATAGAGGAAAACAATACAATGGGAAAGATTAGAGATCTATTAAAGAAAAGTAGATATACCAAGCAAAAACTTTATGCAAAGACAAGCACAATAAAGAAGAGAAAAGGCAAGGACCTAAAAGAAGCAGAAGAGCTTAAGAACAGGTGGCAAGAACACACAGAAGAACTGTACAAAAAAAGTCTTAATGACTTGGATAACCACAATGGTATGGTCACTCAACTAGAGCCAAACCTCTTGGAGTCTGTGGACCTAAGGAAGCATTACTATGGAGCTAGTGGAGATGATATAATCCCAGCTGAGCTATTTCAAATCCTAAAAATGATCCTGTTGGAGTGCTGCACTCAATATGCCAGCAAATATGGAAAGCTCAGCAATGGCCACAGGACTGGAAAAAGCCAGTTTTCATTCCAATCCCAAAGGAGGATAATACCAAAGAATGTTCAAACCACTGTACAGCTGTGCTCATTTCACATACTAGCAAAGTAATGCTCAAAACCTTTCAAGCTAAGCTTCAACAGTACATAACCTGAGAATTTGCAGATGTACAAGCTGGATTTAGAAAAGGCAAAGGAACCAGAGATCAAATCGCCAGCATCCTGGGTAGCTCAAATGGTAAAGAATTGGTCTGAAATGTGGGAGACCTGGGCTCATCCCTGGGTTGGGAAGAAGCCCTGGAGAAGAGGATGGGAACCCGCTCCAGTATTCTTGCCTAGGGAATTCCATGGATTGTAGCCCGCCAGGCTCCTCTGTCCATGGGGCCACAAAGAATCTGACATGACTGCGTGACTAACACTTTCACTTTCTTTCATTGGATCATAGAAAAAGCAAAGGAATTCCAGAAAAACATCTGTTTCATTGACTATGCTAAAGCCTTTGACTGTGTGGATCACAACAAACTGTGGAAAATTCTGAAAGAGATGGGAATACCAGACCACCTTATCTGCCTCCTGAAAAACCTCTATGCAGGTCAAGAAGCAATGGTTTGAACTGCACGTGGAACAACAAATGAGTTCATATAGGGAAAGGAGTATGTCAAGGCTATATATTGTCACTCTCCTTGATTAATTTCTATGCAGCATATATCATGGGAAATGCCAGGCTGGATGAATCATAAGCTAGAATCAAGATTGCCAGAAGAATTGTCATTCAATTAAAAGTAAAAATATTTAATTATAAAAAACAAAAGATATCCAGGGGAAATATGATCAGCCTCAGATATCCAGATGACACCACCCTAATCACAGTAAGCAAAGAGGAACTAAAGCACCTCTTGATGAAGGTGAAAAAGGAGAGAGAAAAAGCTGGCTTAAAACTCAACATTCAAAAAACTAAGAACATAGCATTCAATCCCATCACTGCATGGATGATATGTAGAAATAATGGAAATAATGGTAGATTTTATTTTCTTGGGCTCCAAATCACTGTGGACAGTGACTTCATCCACAAAATTAAGACGCTTGCTCCTTGGAAATAAGTTCAGTTCAGTTCAGTCTCTCAGTCATGTCTGACTCTTTGCTACCCCATGAACCACAGCAGGCCAGGCCTCCCTGTCCATCACAAACTCCCAGAGTTTACCCAAACTCATGTCCATTAAGTCGGTGATGCCATCCAACCATCTCATCCTCTGTTATCCCTTTATCTTCCTGCCCTCAATCTTTCCCAGAATCAGGGTCTTTTAAAATGAGTCAACTCTTCTCATCATGGAGCCAAAGTATTGGTGTTTCAGCTTCAACATCAGTCCTTCCAATGAACACCCGGGATTGATCACCTTTAGGATGGACTGGTTGGATCTCCTTGCAGTCCAAGGGACTGTCAAGAGTCTTCTCCAACACCACAGTTCAAAAGCATCAATTCTTCAGCACTCAGCTTTCTTTATAGTCCAACTCTCACATCCATACATGACCACTGGAAAAATCATAGCCTTGACTAGACTTACCTTTGTTGACAGGGTAATGTCTCTGCTTTTTAATATGCTATCTAGATTGGTCATAACTTTCCTTCCAAGGAGTAAGTGTCTTTTAATTTCATGGCTGCAGTCACCATCTGCAGTGATTTTGGAGCCCCCCAAAAATAAAGTCAGCCACTATTTACACTGTTTCCCCATCTATTTGCCATGAAGTAACAGGACTGGATGCCATGATCTTAGTTTTCTGAATGTTGAGCTTTAAGCCAACTTTTTCCCTCTCCTCTTTCACTTTCATCAAGAGGCTCTTTAGTTCTTTATTTTCTGCCATAAGGGTGGTGTCATCTGCGTATCTGAGTTTATTGAGATTTCTCCCGGCAATCTTGATTCCAGCTTGTGCTTCTTCCAGCCCAGCATTTCTCATGATGTACTCTGAATATAAGTTAAATAAGCAAGGTGACAATACACAGATTTGACGTACTCCTTTTCCTATTTGGAATGAGTCTGTTGTTCCATGTCCAGTTCTAATTGTTGCTTCCTGACCTGCATACAGGTTTCTCAAGAGGCAGGTCAGGTGGTCTGTTATTCCCATCTCTTTCACAATTTTCCACAGTTTATTGGGATCCACACAGTCAAAGGCTTTGGCATAGTCAATAAAACAGAAATAGATGTTTTTCTGGAACTCTCTTTCTTTTTCGATGATCCAGTGGATGTTGGCAATTTGATCTCTGGTTCCTCTGCCTTTTCTAAAACCAGCTTGAACTTCTGGAAGTTCATGGTTCATGTATTGCTGAAGCCTGGCTTGGAGAATTTTGAGCATTACTTTACTAGTGTGTGAGATGAGTGCAATTGTGTGGTAGTTTGAGCATTCTTTGGCATTGCCTTTCTTTGGGATTGGAATGAAAACTGACCTTTTCCAGTCCTGTGGCCACTGCTGAGTTTTCCAAATTTGCTGGCATATTGAGTGCAGCACTTTCACAGCATCATCTTTTAGGATTTGAAATAGTTCAACTGGAATTCCGTCACCTAGACTAGCTTTGTTCATAGTGATGCTTCCTAAGGCCCACTTGACTTCACATTCCAGGATGTCTGTCTCTAGGTGAGTGATCAAGCCATCGTGATTATCCTTGTCTTGAAGATCTTTTTTGTACAGTTCTGTGTATTCTTGCCACCTCTTCTTAATATTTTCTGCCTCTGTTAGGTCCATACCATTTCTGTCCCTTATCGAGCCCATCTCTGCATGAAATGTTCCTTGGCATCTCTAATTTTCTTGAAGAGATCTTTAGTCTTTCCCTTTGTCTTGTTTTCCTCTATTTCTTTGCACTGATCACTGAGGAAGCCTTTCTTATCTCTCCTTGCTATTCTTTGGAACTCTGCATTCAAATAGTTATATCTTTCCTTTTCTCCTTTGCTTTTCACAGCTATTTGTAAGGCCTCCTCAGACAGCCAATTTGCTTTTTTGCATTTATTTTTCTTGGGAATGATCTTGATCCCTGTCTCCTGTACAACATCACAAACCTCAGTCCATAGTTCATCAGGCACTCTGTCTATCAGATCTAGGCCCTTAAATCTATTTCTCACTTCCACTGTATAATCATAAGGGATTTGATTTAGGTCATACCTGAATGGTCTAGTGGTTTTCCCCACTGTCTTCAATTTAAGTCTAAATTTGGCAATAAGGAGTTCATGATCTGAGCCACAGTCAACTCCTGGTCTTGTTTTTGCTGACTGTATAGAGCTTCTCCATCTTTGGCTTTCAGTGTCCTACCTTTTTGCCTTTTCATACTGTTCATGGGGTTCTCAAGGCAAGAACACTGAAGTGGTTTGCCATTCCCTTCTCCAGTGGACCACATTCTGTCAGATCTCTCCACCGTGACCCATCTGTCTTGGGTGGCCCCGCATGTTCTGGCTTAGTTTCATTAAGTTAGATGAGGCTGTGGTCCTCGTGATCCGATTGGCTAGTTGTCTGTGCCTTGAAAGAAAAGCTATGACAAACTTAGACAGCATATTATAAAGCAGAGTTGCCAACAAAGGCCCATAGAGACAAAGCTACGGTTTTTCCAGTAATCATGTATAGGTACAACTACAACCTTGCCAAGAATTATGATAATTGCTTCCATCTGGCTTATAGTAATTGTTATATTAATTTAGTTTTATCCTATGACTATTTTGGGGGATTCTATTATATCCATTATTATCAGAAACCCCAGCCTGTCAATACCATCTTCTGCCTTCTGTCTTGGATTTCAGCGCATTATCATTTCTTACTGATGTTGGCCCTTTCACCACTATGTTCCTTATAGCTTTGGTAAATAATGTGTCTTCAGGGTCCTTACAGTCATCTGTAAGGACCCTTACAGGGTCCAGTACAGTCATCTGATGGGTTTTATGGCTGAACATAGTATGCCCATTCATGCATACTTATTTCTCTGAGCCTTTTAATCCCTCTGGCACTACAATTCTGCCATTTCTGTTTTACTTAATGTAGGTCAGTGCTAATAGCATTTTCAAAAGATAAAATACACCCCTCAAGATCTGCCCTCATCTCCCTTTCTGGCTACTAAACTAATAATAACTGTGGTTAAATCACAAAATAACACATAATAATATCATAATATCACAAAATAATATCATCTTCTGGTATCCTTTCAAAGGTTTTAAAACCTATATCCCCAGAGAGCACTTCCAAATGCATAAAGTCCCTTATATGATTTCATGTTCCATCCTTAGATACGAGTATTTCTGTACTCTTAGCTCCTCCAGTTACAAGTCAGCTATGTTCTGGAGATCCTTTTGGATATAGTCTCTTGCCTTTCATTTTAGGTCCAACTCATCCTGGTTATTTTGTGATTTAACCACAGTTATTATTAGTTTAGTAGCCGGAAAGGGAGGTGAGGGCAGATCTTGAGGGGTGTATTTTATCTTTCAAAGTAGAGACACTGTTTCATCTTTAAATATGGGGAGAACACTAATACTTCTTAGAATCAATAGCTTACTTCTTCAGACTCAAATGTTTCAGACAGGCTCAAGATTTTTAGGTGCATCAACTTCTAATTCTTCATTTTGTGCCAGGGTACCATTTTTTTGCCCAAGAAGAACCTGACTTTGTTATAGCTGACTTGTTGAGAATAGGAGGATAGCCCTTCCTTACAGCTTTATAACTCTTGGTACTTGGTCCTGGACCTCATCTTTAATTTTCTGTGCCCTCAGCCTATGAGACAAGAGCATATTTATATGCTACTAAGAAAACTTTCTGGCTATCACCATCACTTGCAATTACTAATTAATTGTTCTCAGTCTTCTGTTAAATGTTAACAAACATCAGGGGTGTTTAGTGTTAAAAACCTAATTTGTTGTCCTTAGAATTACTATTTCCCCTATACTGCATAAAACATGATACACTGCACTAGCATTCCCTCATCACTGCAGGAGAAAGGTCTAACAATTAACTATTATTTTATGCTAGGCTACTTGTGTTCTACCTACAATCCATTTCGAAGCTCTCATTGTCAGCCAAAACTTTCCACGGCCAGACCTCATCATAGAGTCTCCTTATGTGTACCAGTATTGGCGCTAGTGTCACAGGTTGAGTTGCTCAGGAAGCAGACTTGGTGATGGACACTAATATGCAGGGGTTTATCAGGGATAATTCCAGTGGGGTGTATCCCCTGTGGAAAGAAAGGGAAGAAAGATAGATGGTAAAGGAAGGTATTGGACTATAATGTAGTCCAGTGGAAGTCCCAGACAAATCTAGGAAGACTCATCAGAGATGTCCCAAGTTGGGCCAGAGTGGGGCTACACCATTATGTACTCTGCTCTATCAGTTATCTGATGCTGGCTACCGACACAAAGTGAGTTTGGCTATGGATGGGGCAAGTCTTCAGTCAACAGGACAGGTAGCTGAAGTATTTAAGTCAAAAACCTTTCCAGGGTTGGGAAATGAACTCTTCAAACAGGAGGTCGGATCCCAGCAGCCCAACAAAGCATCCTCTAAGCAACACCATAGGCATAGCAGCATTATTTACAATAGCCAAGATATGGGGAAAAAAACCTAAGTGTTTATCAACAGATGATTGGATAAAGAAGATATTACATATGTGTGTATGTCTGTGTGTGTGTGACACACACACAGGAAAATAAAAAAGAATAAAATTCTGCCATTTGCAACAATACGGATGGACCTGGAGACCATTATGCTTAATGAATGTCAGACAGAAAAAGATGAATACTGTATATTTTCAATTATGTGTGGAATCTAAAATGCGAACTAATGAACAAAATGGAAACAGGCTGACAGATACAGAACAAACTACTGGAGAGAGATGGGAGGAGGAACTAAACAGATGAAATGATCAAGAAGTACAGTCTACTACTTACAAAATACATAAGTCACTGGGATGTGATATAAGCACAGAATACAGTTAATATTTTATAGTAATTTTGGGTGTAATTTATGAAAATGTCAAATTACTATGTTGTATACCTGAAAGTAACATGTCAATATATTATTTAAAAAACATGGAAAAGACTCTAGAAGTGGTACCCAACTCCCATCCCACTCCATATTTATAGGGGCCATGGAGCCAGGCAACATCTAGGCTACTGTTGAGATATATATATATATATCTTAAATGTATTATTTATGCTCAGTCACAGGTATAAATCATTTCTGCCAACTATTTAAGGAATAAATAATCCCACTTTTATACAAGTTGTCTGAGTAACTTGAAAAGAAATAGTGTCTGCCAACTCACTTTATGAGGTTACTACTACTTTGATTTTTAAAGCTAAACAACAAAAATAAGAGAAAAATATTACAGGCCAAATTCTTTTATAAATCAAAATGCTAAATTTCAAAATAGGAACATAAGAGGATGCTTTGACATAATAAAATATCTACCATAATCCTTTAGCTAAAAGTGTGTGTATGTGTGTTAAACGGGAGAAGGCAATGGCACCCCACTCCAGTACTCTGGCCTGGAAAATCCCACCGATGGAGGAGCCTGGTAGGCTGCAGTCCATGGGGTCGCTAAAAGTTGAACACGACTGAACGACTTCACTTTCACTTTTCACTTTCCTGCATTGGAGAAGGAAATGACAACCCACTCCATTGTTCTTGCCTGGAGAATCCCAGGGACAGGGGAGCCTGGTGGGCTACCGTCTATGGGGTCGCACACAGAGTCAGACACAACTGACGTGACTTAGCAGCAGTGTGTTAAACAGCTTCAGTTGTGTCTGCCTCTTTGTGGCCCTATGGACCACAGCCCGCCAGGCTCCTCTGTCCATGGGATTCTTCATGCATGAATAACCAGAATGCGTTGCCATGTTCTCCTCCAGGGGATCTTCTCAACCCAGGGATCCAACCGCACCTCTTATATCTCCTGCATTGACAGGGAGGTTCTCTACCACTAGCACAGCCTAGGAGTGAGTGAGTGATAGTCGTTCAGTGGTGTCTGACTCTTGGCAACACCATGGACTGTAGTGCACCAGGTTCCTCTGTCCATGGAATTCTCCAGGCAAGAGCACTGGAGTGGGTTGCCATTTCCAAGGCTTCTCTTTAGAAATTCTTAAGATGGCGGAGGAGTAGGAGGAAGTAGAGTTCATCTCTCCTCACAAACACATCCACAATATATCTACAAATGGGACAATTCTCACAGAGCATCTGCTGAATACTAGCAGGGAACCTCAGACATCTAAAAGGACAAGAAAGATCCTTTTTAGGGGTTTTAATTGGGTAGAATGAAAGAAAGAAGGAAAAAGGAAGAGGATAGGAAGCAAGATGGGGCCTGTAACATTGGTGGGGAGCTGAAGGAGATGAGAGGTTCCTACTTTGGGGCTGCAAAGAGTTGGATATGACTTAGCTATTGAGCAACAACAAATAAGTGATATTTCATAAGCATATCTGGGGAAATCCCCTCACTATTAGGGTGATCAGCTGGGACAGAAGAGGAGGTTCGGGGGCTTGGAGGAGAGTGGAGCAACCAGTCTGTAGTAGATGCAACAAAGTGAGATCTACAGAGATGATCCATGCCACAGTCATGCATGCACCAGCCTGAGAAGGGTGTCCGCTGATTTGCACAGGGGCTGGATGCTAGAATATGGGGTGTGGAGAGCAGACCCACAGAGGGGACTGCTGTTGCCTGTGAGGCGACAGGAGTGAGGGCCTCTGCAATGGGAAATGCTCATGGAGGAAACCCAGACCATCATAGAAGCAAAGTGCCATTGTTGCATGTCATCTCTCCTCACATACCAGACCCTGCTTCCACAGGCCCTAGAGAGGAACTCTCACTTGGAGCAGTCCTTGCATGTCCATGCAGTCTCACTTGCATGTCCTTATAGTCGCCTCCTCTGCCAGCCACCTCCCATCTGGGTGACTTGATCTCTTTGATCTCAGCCTCGGCTCCTCCCTGCCTGACAGGCATGCTCATTCTAATCACTATACGGTAGTGTGTGTGTCAGTCCCAGTCTCCCAAGTTCTTCCTCTCCCCTTTTCCCTCTGGTAATCATAAGTTTGAGTTCTACATATGTAACTCTATTTCTGTCAAATTTATTTGTATACTAATTTTTAAGGTCATGGCATTTGGTCCCATCACTTTATGAAAAATAGATGGGGAAACAATGGAAACAGTGAGAGATTTTAATTTTGGGGCTCCAAAATGACTGCAGATGGTGGCTACAGCCATGAAATTAAAAGACGCTTGCTCGTTGGAAGAAAAGCTGTTACAAACCTAGACAGCATATTCAAACATAGAGACATCACTTTTCTGACAAGTCTGTATTGTCACTGTATATGATTTTTCCAGTAGTCATGTACAGATGTGAGAGTTGGACCATAAAGGTTGAGCATCAAAGAATTGATGCTTTCAAATTGTGATGCTGCAGAAGACTCTTTGCAAGGAGACCAAACCAATCAATCCTAAAGGAAATCAACCATGAACAGCTGTTGGAAGGACTGATGCTGAAGCTGAAGCTCCAATACTTTGGCCACCTGATGCAAATAACTGACTCATTGGAAAAGACCCTTATACTGGGAAAGATTGAGTGCAGGAGGAGAAGAGGATGGCAGAGGATGAGATGGTTAGATAATATCACCAATTCAGTGGACATAAATTTGAGCAAATTCCAGGAGATAGTGGAGGACAGAGGAGCCTAGTGTGAGCCTAGTGTGCTATAGTCCATGGAGTTACAAAGAGTTTCTGGAGAGTTTGTACCATAAATGGGTGTTAAATGATGCCAAAAGCTTTTTCTGCATCTATTGCAATGATTATATGGTTCTATTCTTCAATTGGTTAATGTGGTGTATCACATGAATTAATTTGTCTATATTGAAGAATATAGTATATATTGCCTATATTAAAATCCAATTTTGATACAGTGTTGCATTTGGTTTGTTAGTATTTTATTCAGGATTTTTGTATCTACATTCATGAGTGATATTGGTCTTTAATTTTCTTTTTTTGTAATTTCTTAGTCTGGTTTTGATAACAAGATGATGATGGTATCATAGAATGAGTTTGGGGAATGTTCCTTCCTGTGAAATTTTTGGAAGAGTTTCAGAAGTATAGGTTTTAACTGTTCTCTAAATGTTTGATAGAAATTGCTATGAAGCCATTTGGTCCTGGCCTTTTGTTTGTTGAAAGTTTTTAAATCACATTTCAATTTCAGTATTTGTGATTGGTCTGTTTATACTTTCTGTTTCTTCCTGGTTCAGTCTTGGAAGGTTTTATCTTTCTAAGAATTTGTCCGTGTCTTCCAAGTTGTCCATTTTATTGGCATACAGTTGCTTGTAATAGACTTATATTATCCTTAGTTTTTCTTTGGTGTCCATTGTAACTTCTACTTTTTTATTTATAATTTTATTGATTTGAGTCCTCTCCTTTTTTTTCTTAATGAGTATGGCTAAACCTATATGCAGGTCAGGAAGCAACAGTTAGAACTGGACATGGAACAACAGACTGGTTCCAAATAGGAAAAGGAGTACATCAAGGCTGTATATTGTCACCCTGCTTATTTAACTTATATGAAGAGTACATCATGAAAAATGCTGGGCTGTAAGAAGCACAAGCTGGAATCAAGATTGCCGGGAGAAATATCAGTAACCTCAGATATGCAGATGACACCACCCTTATGACAGAAAGTGAAAAGGAACTAAAATGTCTCTTGATGAAAGTGAAAGAGGAGAGTGAAAAAGTTGGCTTACAACTCAACATTCAGAAAACGATCATGGCATCTGGTCCCATCACTTCATGGGAAATAGATGGGGAAACAGTGGAAACAGTGTCAGACTTTATTTTTCTGGGCTCCAAAATCACTGCAGATGGTGACTGCAGCCATGAAATTAAAAGACGCTTACTCCTTGGAAGAAAAGTTATGACCAACCTAGATAGCATATTAAAAAGCAGAGACATTACTTTGCCAACAAAGGTCAGTGTAGTCATGGCTATGGTTTTTCCAGTGGTCATGTATGGATGCGAGAGTTGGACTGTGAAGAAAGCTGAGCACCGAAGAATTGATGCTTTTGAACTGTGGTATTGGGTTGCCATTTCCTTCTCCAGGGGATCTTCCTGACTCATCAGTCAAACCTGCATCTTGTGCACTGGCAGTCAGATTCTTTAGCATGGAGCCACCTAAGATGCCCATTAGTATGTATGTATGAGCTAAATCACTCAGTCATGTCTGACTCTTTGCAACTCCATGGACTGTAACCTGCCAGACTCCTCTGTCCACGGGATTCTCCATGCTAGACTACTAGAGTGGGTTGCCATGTCCTTCCCCAGGGGATCCTTCAACCCAAGGATCAAACCCAAGTCTCTTATGTTTCCTGCTTTGACAGGTGGGTTCTTTAACACCAGTGCCACCTGGAAGCCCATGTATATGTATATATGTATGTGGATGTATATGTATATGAGGCTGTTTTAAATTGCTGGTCTCTTAATTTCGAATGCAACTTCTGTTTCCCACATTTGTATCCTCCTCACTGTTGCTGGTGTTGATATCATTTGTGTATGGATGATTTCCGGCATTTACTGTATCTTTGCCTTTATCAATGGGCTTTTCCATTTGTGATTTTCTTGTTTCTAGTTGTAGGATGTGATCTCTTTTTTTCTCCCTACCTTGAAAAGTTCCTTTAGTATTTGTTGTAAAGCTGGTTTGATGATAGTGAATTCTGTTAGCTTTTGCTTGTATACAAAACTTTTGTTGTCCTTATCAAATCTGAATGAAAGCCTTGCTGGTTAGAGTATTCTTGCTAGTTAGAGTATTCTTTTCTTCCATCACTTTAAGTATGTCATGTCAGAGTTTCTGCTGAAAAATCAGCTCATAACCTCATGGGGATTCCCTTGTATGTTATTTGTTGCTTTTCTCGTTGCTTTTACTTTTCCTATTGCTTCATTGTATTTCATTTTTACTCTTGATGAAGGTGAAAGAGAAGAGTGAAAAAATTGGCCTAAAACTCAACATTCAAAAAACTAAGACCATGGCATCTGGTCCCATCATGGCAAATAGACGGGGAAACAATGGAAACAGTGAAAGATTTTACTTTCTTTGGCTCCAAAATCACTGCAGATGGTGACTGCAGCCATGAAATTAATAGATGGAAGAAAAGCTATGACAAACCTAGCATATTAAAAAGCAGAGACATCACTTTGCCAACAAAGGTCCGTCCAGTCAAAGTTATGGTTTTTCCAGTAGTCATGAATGGATGTGATATACATAAAGAAGGCTGAGCACTGAAGAATTGATGCTTTAGAACTGTGGTGTTGGAGAAGACTCTTTAGAGTCCCTTGGGCTGCAAGGAAATCAAACCAGTTAATCCTAAAGGAAATCAATCCCAAATATTCATTGGAAGAACTGATGCTGAAACTGAAGCTCCTATACTTTGGCCACCTGATGAAAAGAGCCGACTCATTGGAAATGACCCTGTTACTGGGAAAGACTGAGGGCAAGAGCAGAGGGAGATGACAGAGGACTAGATGGCTGGATGACATGCCACTGACTCAATGGACATGAGTTTGAGCAAGCTCCAGGAGGTTGTGAAGGACAGGGAAGCCTGGTGTGCTACAGTCCATGGGGTCACCTAGAGTCAGACATGACTGAGTGACTGAACAACAAGAATATTTTTTCTGCAGGTTGCAGGATAGTTGTTCCTCTTTATTCTGTTGTTTGCCTCCAGGGAGTGAGGTTGGTCCAGCGGCTTTTGCCATTGTCCCCTTGGTAGTGGGTTTACTGCTGTTGTGGTGACCAGAAACTGCTCTGAATATTGACCAGGGTCTCCACCTTTGCTCTGTGCTTGTCACTTCCCCACGAGCAACAGGATCTGCTTCCTACTTGTTTGAGTATTATTATTGTTGTTCAGTCACTAAGTCATGTCCACCTCTTTGGGACCCTAAGAGCTGCAGCATGCCAGGCTGCTCTGTCCTTCACCATTTCCTGGAATTTGCTCAAATTCATGCTCATTGAGTTGGTGATGCCATCCAACCATCTCATCCTTTGTCATCCCCTTCTCCTCTTGCCCTCAATCTTTGCCAGTATCAGAGTCTTTTCCAATGAGTCACCTCTTCATGGATCTTCATATCAGAGTCTTTTCCAGTGAGTCACCTCTTCATGGATCTTCCCACAAGGTGCCCAAAGTATTAGAGCTTCAGCTTCAGGTTAGGTCCTTTCAATGAATATTCAGAGTTGATTTCCTTAAGATTGACTGGTTTGATCTCCTTGTAGTCCAAGGGACTCTCAAGAGCCTTCTCCAGCACCACAGTTCCAAAGCATCAGTTCATCGAAGCTCAGTCTTCTTTATGGTCCTACTCTCACATCCATACATGACTACTGGAAAAACCATAGCTTTGACTAGACGGAACTTTGTCAGCAAAATGGTGTTGCTGCTTTTTAATATGCTGTCTAGGTTTGTCATTGCTTTTCTTCCAAGGAACAAGTGTTTTAATATCACGGCTGCAGTCACCATCTGTGAGTATAGGTCCCTCCATTTTTTTCTTAACTGTATTTCTGATGTGTAGTGTGAGCTAGGCAGGATTGGAACGCTCCCACTGGGAGAGAACTCACTGAGTATTCCTCAACTGGAGTTCTTCACCTGTAAATATGCTCTGTTGTGTCCCCTTTAGCCTATGGTGTGGGCTCACAAAGTACACGGTCCTTCACTACTGGCACTGGTCTCGGCCCCAGAGTAACTGTGGGTGTGCTGTCTGTTGGCCCGGTGACTCTCAGGTGTCGTTTTCACCGGGCCACTAGCTCATACGCATTGACTTCAGGTCTCAGGACTGCAGTAGTCATGCACCTGGACCTGCTGTGGGAGCTATAGCCAGCTCAGGGTTTGGCCTGGCTCAGCCTCTGTGCATATGTACCCACAGGCCCACAGCTGCTAAAGCAGACCCATCCCAGCTGTAGGAGCATTTGCTGTTCTTTTGCTATTTTGCAGGTGATGAATTTAGGAAGCCATCTGCAGAGTTGTAACTCTGCAGCTCACATACCTTCTAGGAGAGATTTCAGCTCTTCTTCCCTAGTTACATAACCCCTAGGGCTTAGCTGTGGTTTCAGCCCCACCTCTGCATGTGTTCCTCCCAGTGGAGTCTGCTCTAGAGTTGCCGAGCACCCTGTCCCATCAGGCAGGAGGGAGACAAGGTGAAGAACAGGGCAAGCAGGCCACCCAGGTGAGAGGGTCCTGGAGTAGCAATCGGAACATTTGAACTTCTTAGGCAGTGCTGAGGGAGTGCTGAGGTACCCAAGTAGGGAGGGGAAGAAGGCAAGAGCAAGGGCTCACGACCTGGCTCCAGTGGGAGCCCTCCTCAGTGCCTGCGGAGACAAGGGCCAGAGCACTAAGAGAGGCTGTGATGGCAGCCCCACCCTTTGCATGTCACTTTGCCTCTGGACTTTGCCTCTTCAGTGGTCCATGCTTCCCTCCTAGAATCCCCTGCTACAGAGCTCCTCAGTCCTGTCACCTCATGCTGTCTTTTCGCTGCCACTATCAGTCTGCTTCCTGGGCTGGCTCTCCAAACTGCAGATCCCAGCATCCAGACCCTGTGTGCACCCGCAGACGCCCATCTCAGGCTGGGGCGCACGGGGCGGAAGCATGGACCGTCTGTGCACATCTCACTCTGTCAGCCCCAGGCCCAGGTGCTGTGCTCTTTCCCAAGCCCCTGAAACACCCCTTCTGTCTCAGATGATCTCCTTACTGGTGAAGGGACTTCTCCAGATGTAAAAATCCTCTCTTACTTCAGCTTCCTTCCAGAAGTTGAGACTTCATCCTGCCTCCTCTCCTCTTCCTTTTCCCTTCTGTCTTTCATCCTGCCTGGTTATATGGGAATCATTCATTTTCCTTTATGTGTTTGAAGTCCTCTGCTAGTATTCAGCAGGTACTCTGTGAGAATTTTTCTGTTTTTGAGGTATTCTTGATGTATCTGTGGGGAGAAATGAACTCCATGTTCTCCTGCCCCTCCACTATTTTGGAAAGTCTGTATTGATTTTTTCTCTATTTTATTTAGTCTCTATTTTATTTATATCTCCTGTGATCTTTTATTTCCTTCTTTTTACTCACTGTAGGTTTTGTTTGTTCTTTTTCTAATGATTTTAAGTGGCAGATTAGATTATTTATCTGAGATTTTTCTTGTTTTTTGAAGAAGGCCTGTATTGCTATGAACTTCTCTGAAATAACTGCCTTTGTTTATTCCATGGATTTTGTATGGTTGTCTGTTCTTTGTTATTTGTCTCAAGGTATTTTTAAATTTCCTCTTTGATTTTGTCATTGACCCATTATTGTTTTTAGAGCAACATATTATTTAGTCTCCATGTAATCATGTGTGTGCTTATTTTATGTTGATGAAATAAATTATGAACATTACAAAAAAGAAAAATCTCATTGAAATAAATATATGGCAAATATAGTATATTATCTACTTTTAAAGCTAAAAGGAAGATTAAAGGCAAAGTTAGTGAAATCACTTATATCCACAATAAGCAGTTTAGGGATACACAAACAGAATGATGTAAAATATGATGTCAAAGAAATATATCATGTGGGGATAGTAAAAATGCAGATTTATTTATGAACTTCCTTTGCGTTTTTCAGACAGTTGTTTGTTTTATAAGATTGTAATGACTTTATGAAAGTTAATTAATGTTTTTCAACTGAATTCTTTTTCTCAAAATTAAATATATAATTTTTGCTCATGTTACACAATTGTAGTTTATTTAAATTCTAAGTTATTCTCTTAATAAAAAGAGAAATTGAAGGATTTAATGGCCAGTTTCCCAGTTTATATCTATTAGCTAAGACTTATGCCATTTCCAAATATTTAAATTGAAATAATTTAGCTATTTATTTAAGTTATTTAACATTTAGATTTAAATAATTATTTCTTTTGGCCTTGATAAAGATTTTATTTATCTAATATGCATGTATTTTGTTTTACATTTCATCATCTATTTCCTTCTAATTTTTTATCCAAAATAAGACTTGAAACATTACAGACAGATTATTCAGTAATAACAAAGTTACCATTAGATATTAAGCAGAGTCTGGGGTGGTTTTTTCCTTCCAACATGCAAGCTATAATTAACTCCTTTTTTCCCCCAGTAGTTTTATACTACTTCTTGTGTAGATCACTTCCATTTGTGAATAAAGCATACCATCTCCTATGACAATTCAGCCCATCCTTGTTTCTCTATATCTGAAAAGAAAAACCTTGCCCATTTCTTTGTTTGCTATAAGAGACTGTGATGTGGTTCACATGCGGGTGAATGACATCAGCATCACCTCAAATTGAAATTTTTAGACAGACACTGCTTCTCAATTAAAACCTTTTATTTCTAAAATATTACCTAAAGTTAATGCCAATAACTCCCAAATGAGGTAAAGAGAGATAGTATAAAATGATGGACAATAAGAAATGGTAAGCTTTTTTAAAAAATGTAACTTTTATTGGCAGGCTAGTAATATGAATCTATATCCTAGAATATTCTAAGGCTCAACTGGAAGAGTGTTTATGAGGGTGCTTTATTAACATTAAGCACCGTACATTTAATATAAATATAAGTTGATGATACATTATGGAAACTTTATAATGTTAGAAATAATATTGACTAGAGAAATAGAGGAAAACAACAGAATGGGAAAGACTAGAGATCTCTTCAAAAAATTTAGAGATACCAAAGGAACATTTCATGCAAAGATGGGCTTGATAAAGGACAGAAATGGTATGGACCTAACAGAAGCAGAAGAAATTAACACGAGGTGGCAAGAATACACAAAAGAACTGTACAAAAAAGATCTTCATGACCAAGAAAATCACAATAGTATGATCACTCATCTAGAGCCAGACATCCTGGAATGTGAAGTCAAGTGGGCCTTAGAAAGCGTCACTATGAACAAAGCTACTGAGGTGATGGAATTCCAGTTGAGCTATTTCAAATCCTGAAAGATGATGCTGTGAAAGTGCTGCACTCAATATGCTAGCAAATTTGGAAAACTCAGCAGTGGCCACGGGACTGGAAAAGGTCAGTTTTCATTCTAATCCCAAAGAATCAATCTACCCAGAATTGACTCATCTCACATGCTAGTAAAGTAATGCTCAAAATTCTCCAAGCCAGGCTTCAGCAATATGTGAACTATGAACTTCCACATGTTCAAGCTGGTTTTAGAAAAAGCAGAGGAACCAGAGATCAAATTGCCAACATCTGCTGGATCATCGAAAAAGAAAGAGAGTTCCAGAAAAGCATCTATTTCTGTTTTATTGACTATGCCAAAGCCTTTGACTGTGTGGATCCCAATAAACTGTGGAAAATTCTGAAAGAGATGGGAATACCAGACCACCTGATCTGCCTCTTGAGAAACGTGTATGCAGGTCAGGAAGCAACAGTTAGAACTGGACATGGAACAACAGACTGGTTCCAAATAGGAAAAGGAATACATCAAGGCTGTATATTGTCACCCTGCTTATTTAACTTATATGCAGAGTACATCATGAGAAATGCTGAGCTGGAAGAAGCACAAGCTGGAATCAAGATTGCTGGGAGAAATATCAATAACCTCAGATATGCAGATGACACCACCCTTATGGCAGAAAGTGAAGAGGAACTAAAATGTCTCTTGATGAAAGTGAAAGAGGAGAGGGAAAAAGTTGGCTTAAAGCTCAACATTCAGAAAACGAAGATCATGGCATCTGGTCCCATCACTTCACAGGAAATAGGTAGGGAAACAGTGGAAACAGTGTCAGACTTTATTTTGGGGGGGCTCCAAAATCACTGCAGATGGTGACTGCAGCCATGAAATTAAAAGACGCTTACTTCTTGGAAGGAAAGTTATGACCAACCTAGATAGCATATTCAAAAGCAGAGACATTACTTTGCCAACAAAGGTCCATCTAGTCAAGGTTATGGTTTTTCCAGTGGTCATGTGTGGATGTGAGAGTTGGACTGTGAAGAAAGCTGAGCACCGAAGAATTGATGCTTTTGAACTGTGGTGTTGAGAAGACTCTTGAGAGTCCCTTGGACTGCAAGGAGATCCAACCAGTCCATTCTAAAGGAGATCAGTCCTGGGTGTTTTTTGGAAGGAATGATGCTAAAGCTGAAACTCCAGTACTTTGGCCACAGCATGTGAAGAGATGACTCATTGAAAAAGACTCTGATTCTGGGAGGGATTGGGGGCAGAAGGAAAAGAGGACGACAGAGGATGAGATGGCTGGATGGCATCACCAACTCGATGGACGTGAGTTTGAGTGAACTCCAGGAGATGGTGATGGACAGGGAGGTCTGCCATGCTATGATTCATGGGGTCGCTAAGAGTCGGACATGAATGAGTGACTGAACTGAACTGAACTGAACTGAGGGATATTTCACAGAGAGTTCAAGCTTTTGCTTGTTTCGGTGTGAATAAAGTTCTCCTTAATTATTCTTTCAATTGTTGAAGATCTCTGAGATTATGAAGAGAAGAAATAGAAATCAGTATGTGGAGTCAAGTATTTAGGATGTCAATGAGCTTTTAAATTTTGTAAAGGTTTTTCACTGAGCCCATGTTGACTTGAGGGCTGTGCGATGACATAAATTAAGCAAAGAAAAAAGACTCCAACCTTTAACTTGTGCCCTGGAGGATATCTTTTACAAAGATGAATAATAACTGGAAAGGTTGTAATGCAACATTTTTCTCTCTTAACCTATTATAATGGTGAAAGTGAAAATTGAAAGTGAAAGTTGTGTCTGACTCTTTGAGAATTCTCCAGGCCAGAATACTGGAGTGGGTAGTCTTTCCCTTCTCCAGGGAATCTTCCCAAACCAGGGATTGAACCCAGGTCTCCTGCATTGCAGGCCAATTCTTTACCAGCTGAGCCACAAGGGAAGTCTACCACTAACAAAATTGGGAAAAGTGAGAAAAAAAAAAACATTCTATTTTTGTGAAAAAGTGACCAGCCAGTGAATAAAACATAGTTAGAACATAGAAAATAGCATTTTCATGAATGGTCTTACTAGCAGGAAGGCATCAAAATTTATTCAAAGAATTAAGGTCAACATTTGGAAAATAAACAAAATTAACTTAAAAATTTAAATGAATTTAAAAAGAAGCATCAGAGTGACTCCTAGACTACCACAAATGTAGACAATTATAAGCCTAAGGTAAGAAAACACAGATTTTAGCCCTATTGTTATAAGATGGAGGACTTGGAAAATAGAAATCAACCAAATCTTGGTAATGGTTGATTATAAATATAATCATTATATGTACAGTATGATAATGATGGTTTTTAAAAAAAATATGAGCTATAATAATCCATTTTTAAAGCTCATGACAGAAAACATTAGGCCATACAATAGTTTCAACATTTTTTTTTACATTTCTTGATCAAAGTACTCTTCTGTCAGTGTTTTTTCTTTTGAGTCAAAAACTTCAGAATGAGTATTTGTGGTGTGGGTGACATTTAAAAAATTTCCTGAGAAACCCTATCCCTGGGCATTGTGGGCTATAAACAAAGATCGACATAGTATTTTGATGGATCTTTTGCTGTGGGAAAAATTTTGCTTTCTGACTTAAAAAAGAAGATATATTTATTTTCAAATTTAGCACTAATCATATCCATATTCTAAAATTGCATTTAAACAATTTTTAAGATAGTTTTAAAAAGAAAAATATATTAAAAAGATTAGTTGCTGTTTCTTTTCTGTATTCAGATTATATTGATTAATCTAGATTCATTCTGAAAATCATTAATATTTTGTTAATAATGTTATTATTATTATTAACAATTATTATTAACAAATTTCTCCATATTCTGGAGGAATATTCTTTGCATGGTATGTGTGTGTGTGTGTTTATATATATATATGTATATACATATATATATGTGTATATATACACTTATTTGTTTTACATTTCAGATTTTGTGCTTAGATTTTATTTGATTTTGTGCTTAGATTGTAGTTTGTTTCCTGACTCAAGAAACAATCAAACTTTGTGTTTAACTGTAGCAGCAGTTTTGTGTTCTTTAAAGTAATATCTAAATTAGAAGTATGTTTGGATAACTTTTTTTTGTTTAAATAATGACCCAAACAGTTAGATTTTTATATTGTACCACACCCTATCCCTCCAAAAAATCTGTTTTTGGTCCATTGAGGTATCTTGTTTTAAGGTGGCAAATTAGAGTTATGTTATACGAAAGCACCTTTAAATCCAGTTTATCAGAGAAGGACGAGTAAACCATTTTATATGACTCAGCATTTGTACTTCATTACATCACCCTTTTTGTAGATTGGATGACTTTTTTCAGCTTATGTGATAGTATATGATATAATTTAAAATGCAGATTTGGGAAATAACCCTTATATTTTAAATAAAGTAATGTATATGATTTTTTTAAAATAAATAGTCACTAAAGTAATTGGACTATAAATACTTTCTTATTATTAGAAATTTAAGAAAGAAATGTACCATGTGAAAATTTTTCTTTTTCTTACTTTTTGAAGATAATTTCTAAGTCTACATACAAATATATCTTTATATTTATATTGTATCAAGAGCTTTTTAAAATATTAAATAATTGCTTCCCAAATTGGAACTTAAATTTCATGTTTGTCATTTTGGGGAACATTTTTATTCTGTGTATATGAAATGCCACCAGAAAGTTATTTTCTTTTTTGAGTAATGTAACATTGTCTCCAAAATGTATACGTTGGAACTTTTGCCAAGTCTTACTTTTCCTTGGGAATATGCTTAATGGTTGTCAATCATGTAAAAATAGTTGACTTTAAGCCTTCACTGTTGCCCTTGTCTGAGGAAATTTTCACTAGGCTTTTATTTTAGCCTAGAGCAGCCAGAGCAGTTTTGTCAAGCAGTTTTGTTTTGCCAGTTTTCACATGATATCATTCTTCCTCCCTAAATCCAATATCAATAACAACATAAAGTTTAAACTGATAAAACATAATAAGCAATCCTCTTGGCTATTGTTGAATCTTTAAACAATCTCTCCAAATCCTATATGTCTCAAGATAACTGATCTGTTAGTTCAGTCATGTATTTCCTGAACATGCAAGTGTGGTGTTTTGAAAAAAAAAAGGATACATTTCCCATAACTACATTTAATAATATATACTACTGGAATAAAAAAGAAAAACAGCTGCCTTTTTTTTTTTTCTTTCTTTAAAGTATAAAATAGTAATTCACTCTGGATTGAAAGGATTTGAAATATTCTTTGGAATGATTGAAATCTAGTATTTTGGGTCATAAGGCAAATTTGTGAGTTCTACCACATTCCTAGCCTCATTTTTGTTATATAAAACTATACCCCAATTCACTTACTTATTCACATCTTTTGTGCCTCAAAACATATACTGAGAACTTACTTTATGTCAGGTTGGCAATAAGTATTAAGCAACAATGCTTCCTGTGGTATTTTCAAAATTAAATGGAAGAATCTGACAATTGAAAGCATGTTATGAAATCTTGTGTGTTGGCAAGACAAGCAAGACATGGAAGCAGATGAAACACCTAATGGGGTTAGGTAAGGAGAGGGGATTTCTAGAACTTTCTGTAAGTAATGTCTGAGGATACTCTATCATCTTGTCTACTACAGTGCACTCCCAAGTAGTAATCAGCTGTCAAGAAAATATATTAATTTTCTTTAGGCTGTTCAGTGCACTTGGGAGTATTTTCTCCCAAGTGCATGGAAAGGCTTTGCTTTTGTCTAAAGTACTGGCTCTTAAACAACAGCAACAAATGGTTCTTTACCTTGTGTGATCCCTTTTGACAATCTGCTGTGGACCTCTTCTCTGAAAAACATGTGGTGACTGTGTTTATAAACTCTTACATCTTTTTTTTTTTTTGCATACAGCTTTTAGGAAATCACAGACTTAAAGTCTCCTTAAAGCTGGTCCCTGGACCTCAGCTTCAGAATTGAAGGACTGTAGCTCGCTGCAGAATCAGAAAGTTGGTGAAAGAGACATCACTTAAAATTAGAGTATAGGGAATCGCGACATTGGATTGTTTATTCTCACTATATATTCCTTTATAAAATGTATTTACTCTGTGTACTGCAGTAAAAGCTCTCTCTCTCTTTTTTTTTTTTGGTCTCTGATTTAAAAAATGTTTGTAGTACAATGAATGCAAATAGCCTTCAGGGGAAAAACAAAATCTGTGGTTTTCCATGTAATGTCAAAATTGTACTTTTTGACATTTTATTTTGGCCTATTCGTTAGCTACAACCCAATTTTTTGTAAGAATCTGAGCAGAATTCCAGATAATAAATATTCTAATTGTACTATTTCCCTAATATCATAATCTATAATAAGTTTTTTTGTATTAATTTCTGCATCTGATATCACTGAACACAAATCACTGTATTAAATGGGCTAATGATTGATGATTTATAATTTAAAAATATTTCTCTTCAATTTTTGTGTTTTTTTATGTAAAATAAATAGAAAATATCATAGAAAGAAAAACAAAAGGCTCCAACATATACCTGATAATTACAAATATCTTGGAATCTATATAAAAATATAAGTTTGATTACAATGCAAATTGTAATGTTATTGTCATTAATATAAATTTTCATCATTTATTTCACTATGCCAATGCATAAGTAAATGTTTAACATGAAATAAGACACGGGCTTCCCAGGTGGTGCTAGTGGTAACTGAACCCACCTGTGAGAGCAGGAAACATAAAAGATGTGTGGGTTTGATCCCTGAGTCTGGAAGATTCTCCTGGAAGAGGGCATGGCAACCTATTCTCGTATTCTTGCCTTCAGAATCCCATGGACAGAGGAGCCTGGCAGGTTACAGTCCATAGGGTTGCAAAGAGTCAGATATGACTGAATTGACTTAGCACTCACGCTTGCACAAGACATAGACTGAAGTGGAAGGTGAATTAAAGAAATGTTCAAATGTGTGCCAAAAAAGGAAGAAATTGTGCATTTTAAACTATGTGATACGTTGAAAATTCTAAGATGTCCAATTTTGTTGCTGTTGATAACATCAAGATATAAAGATATATACGGTTATAAGGTCTATAGTATATCAAGGCTACACAGAAGTGAATAGGCTTAGTCACTCACTATTGATTGTTCTCAAAGAAATATTTGTTTGCTGCTGAATCAGTTCACTGCATATTCATAACTGCAAAGCTACGGAAGATATCAGTTCAGGAAAAAAAGCAGTCAATAAAAGATGGGCTTATGTATTCCAGAGCAGTTTCGTCTCTTTGTGAAAATCATCTGGTCTTACGCCACTTCCTCCACCGTGGCCGGGGTTCAGTCGTTCAGTCCTGTCTGACCCTTTGCGACCCTGTGGACTGTAACCCATCAGGCTCCTTTGTCCGTTGCATTCTCCTGGGAAGAATACTGCAGTGGGTAGCCGTTTCCTTCTCCAGGGGACCTTCCTGACCCAGGAATCAAACCTGGGTCTCCTGCATTGCAGGCAGATTCTTTACCAACTGAGTTTTTTCTTCTCTGAGGTGTTATATCAACTTGGACTGCTGATCTTTGTTTTATATAATCCATCAAGACATGAATCCTATTGCATGTGAAAAGTCATTACAAGAAAATAAAAATCTAAAACATTTGAGTTTTATTTTATTATTACTCATATAATATAAATGTGCTACAGACAAAATGCCTTTTACTTGGTTGAATGTTTACCAGTTTATTCAGAGGAACAAAATTTATACTTGCAGGAAAAAGTAAAAGTAATAGATGAAAAGAAGGTGATAATTATTTGTGATAATGGGAGCTTGTTAAAAATATAGATATAAGAAGAAATGGAGTAGCCCTCATAGTCAACAAAAGAGTCTGAAATGCAGTACTTGGATGCAATCTCAAAAATGACAGAATGACAGAATCTGTGTTCGTTTCCAAGGCAAACCATTCAATATCACAGTAATCCAAGCCTATGCCCCAGTCTATGCTGAAGAAGCTGAAGTTGAATGGTTCTATAAGACCTTCTAGAACTAACACCCCAAAAAGATGTCCTTTTCATTATAGGGGGCTGGAATATAAAAGTAGGAAATCAAGAGATACCTGGAGTAACAGGCAAATATGGCCTTGAAGTACAAAATGAAGCAGGGCAAAGGCCAACAGAGTTTTGCTGAAAGAATGCACTGGTCATAGCAAACACCCTCTTCCAACAACACGAGAGAAGATGCTACACATGGACATCACCAGATCATCAATACCAAATCAGATTGATTATATTCTTTGCAGCCAAAATGGAGAAGCTCTATACAGTCAGCAAAAACAAGACCAGGAGCAGACTGTGGCTCAGATCATGCACTTCTTATTGCCAAATTCAGACTTAAATTGAAGAAGTTGGGAAAATCACTAGACCATTCAGGTATGACCTAAATCAAATCCCTTATGATTACACAGTGGAACTGGCAAATAGATTCAAGGGATTAGATATGATAGACAGATTGCCTGAATAACTATGGACATTGTACATTGTTCGTAACATTGTACAGGAGGCAGTGATCAAGATCATCCCCAAGAAAAACAAATGCAAAAAGGCAAAATGATTGTTTGAGGAAGCCTTACAAATAGCTGAGAAAAGAAGAGAAGTGAAAGGCAAAGGAGAAAAGGAAAGATATACCCATTTGAATGTAGAGTTCAAAAGAATAGCAACGAGAGATAAGAAAGCCTTCTTCAATGATCAATGCAAAGAAATAGAGGAAAACACTAGAATGGGAAAGATTAGAGATCTCTTCAAGAAAATCAGAGACACAAAGGGAACATTTCATGCAAAGATAAGCACAATAAATGACAGAAATGGAATGGACCTAAAAGAAGCAGAAAATATTAAGAAGAGGTAGCAAGTATATACAGAAGAACTGTACAAAAATGGTCTTCATGACCCAGATAACCACGATGGTGTGATCACTCACCTAGACACCCTGAAATGTGAAGTCAAGTGGGCCTTAGGAAGCATCACTATGAATAAAACTTGTGGAGGTGATGGAATTCCAGTTCATCTATTTCAAATCCTGAAAGATGATGCTGTGAAAGTGCCACACTCAATATGCCAGCAAATTTGAAAAACTCAGCAGTGGCCACAGGACAGGAAAAGGTCAGTTTTCATTCCAATCCCAAAGAAAAACAATGCCAAAGAATGTTCAAACTACTGCACAATTGCACTCATCTCACATGCTAGCAAAGTAATGCTCAAAATTTTCCAAGCCAGAGCTTCAAAAGTATGTCAATCTGGAACTTTCAAGTGTTCAAGCTGGATTTAGAAAAGGCAGAGGAACCAGAGATCAAGTTGCCAACATCTGTTGGATCATAGAAAAAGCAAGAGAGTTCCAGAAAAACATCTACTTCAGCTTTATTGATTACACCAAAGCCTTTGACTGTGTATATCACAACAAACTGTGGAAAATTCTTCAAGAGATGGGAATATCAGACCACTTTACCTGCCTCCTGAGAAATCTGTATGCAGGTTAAGAAGTAACAGATAGAACTGGATGTGGAATAACAGACTGGTTCCAAATATGGAAAAGAATATGTCAAGGCCATTGTCACCCTGCTTATTTAACTTCTGTCCAGAGTACATCATGCGAAATGCCAGACTGGATGAAGCACAAGCTGGAATCAAAATTGCTGGGAAAAATATCAATACCCTCATATACACAGATGACACCTCCCTTATGACAGAAAGTGAAGAGGAACTAAAGAGCCTCTTGATATAAATTGAGAAAATTTATTGAGAAATTTTTGGCTTAAAACTCAGCATTCAAAAAACTAAGATGCCCCAAGCTTCCTGGATCCTGCATCAAACCTCTAATTAAAATAAATAAATTTAAATTAAAAAAATTTTTAATAAATTTTAAAAACAAAACAAAACAAAAAACAAAACACTAAGATGATGACATCTGGTCCTGTCACTTCATGGCAAATAGATAGGGAAACAATGACAGACTTTATTTTCTTCTGCTCTAAAATCACTACAGATGGTGACTGCAGCCATGAAATTAAAAGACACTTGGTCCTTAGAATAAAAGCTATGACCAACCTAGACAGCATCTTAAAAAGCAGAGACATTACTTTGCAGACAAATGTCCATCTAGTCAAAGCTATAGTTTTCCCAGTAGTCACATATGGATGTGAGAGTTGGACTGAAAAGAAAGCTGAGTGCTAAGGAATTGATGCTTTTGAACTGTGGTGTTGGAGAAGACTCTAGAGAGTCCCTTGGACTGCAAGGAGATCAAGCCAGGCAATCCTAAAGGAAATCAGTCCTGAATATTCTTTGGAA
>NW_011494718.1:767238-806579 GCF_000754665.1 Bison bison bison
GAGACAGATTGAAGGCAGGAGGAGAAGGGGACAAGAGAGGATGAGAAGGCTGGATGGCATCACTGACTTATGTACATGAGTTTGAGCAAGCTCCAGGAGTTTTGATGGACAGGGAAGCCTGGCGTGCTCTAGTCCTTCGGGTCACAGAGAGTCGGACACAACTGAGCAACTGAACTGAACTGAACTGAAGATCACTCCACAGAGGTACTAAATCAGACCCTGCATTTTAACCAGATTTTCTGTGATTCCTGGGCAAAACAAAATGTTAGAGAAGCACTTTTTTAGTGTCTCTAGTTGTCTGCTAGCACTTGGAAAGAAATAGGCAGACTGAGAGCGCCATTCAGTGTCCCCAACTATGTGCCTAGTAAATATACATGATGAAGATTTAAATAACTAGCAAGCTTTTATTTACTTAGAATAGCAAAAAATCTCGAAACTAAAAGTGCAAATTTTATTTTTTTAAAAGAACAAGTCTTTTATATAACTCCAAAATATTTTATTTAGGTAAGCCATCTCTTTGTTAGGATGTCTGGCTTTAGGGATGATGATGAAGACTCAGACATTCATGCTTCATGTGTATGAATCTGTATTCAATTTCAGGCATCAAGACCAACTTCTTAGTGCTATTAAGTCTTCTACAGACTCCTTTGTCTCTTTGATGTTAAAAGACAGTAAGCATCCCTTTGGGCTTCCCATTTGGCACTAGTAGTAAAGAACCCACTTTCTAATGCCTGGGAAGTAAGAGATAGTGGTTCGATCCCTGGGTGGGGGAAGAGGCCCTGGATGAGGGCATGACA
This sequence comes from Bison bison bison, assembly GCF_000754665.1. Classification (NCBI taxonomy): domain Eukaryota; kingdom Metazoa; phylum Chordata; class Mammalia; order Artiodactyla; family Bovidae; genus Bison; species Bison bison. The sequence goes on from NW_011494718.1 coordinate 768,036, forward strand.
ACCGACGCCAGTATTCTTACCTGGAGAATCCCATGGACAGAGGAACCTGGCAGGATACAATCCATAGGGTCATAAAGACTCGGACATGACTGAAGCAAATTAGCATGCACACAGGCAAGCATCCCTTTCCTTCTGCAAACTGCCATTTCATTGACAGTAGGGCCATGATGAAAGAAGACAGAGTTTGATGAGAGAATTATTTTTTAAATTAATTAATTAATTTTAATTGAAGAACTATTACTTTACAATATTGTGATGGTTTCTGCCATACATTAACATGAATCACACGTATACCGGTAGCTGATTCATGTTGATGACAGAATTCTAATTCTAATAAAGGTTTTTTTCATATATGGAACTGATTACCCACCTTGAACTAATTTCTATTTTCTTTCTTTCTAGATTTGCAAATAAAGAAACCCCTTATCTCATGTCAGATTTGTATAAGTGAACTAAACTAAGTACAGAATTTTATATCATAAACCTTTGATCAAAGGCGGAAGCAATATGTAGCTTTCAGGACTGAAGTTTAATTTTATGAATTAACTAATTTTATTAAATAGCTTTTATAGCTAAAATTCATATATATTTAGGTTTGAATTTAATAAAAGTGATTTGAAATGGATTTTGTCATTTTCTAAATTATTAATTTTTAAAATTAAAATATGGTTGATTTGCAATATTGTGTTAAATTCAGGTGTAAATCATGGTGAATCAGATATATATATTTTCATATTCATTTCCCTTATAGGTTATTACAAAATATTGATTAGGACTCCTATAATTTTTAATGTAATTTCCTTCTTTCCTTTTTGGTGTTGTAGAAGAAAAATCTGAAGAAAAAATTTTAAATATCCCAGAATTTCCAAGGCATTTGTCAATTCTTTACTATTTCATGATTAATTTATCCTCTCATAAATTTGCTACATTTCCTAAAGTTATTATATTTTGATATCTGATAGTACAAAGGAATTGATTAATCTACTTTGGGGCTCAAATAAACAAGGAGGCTGCTTTTCGTTATGCAAATGTATATTTCTGACCTTAAAAAATAATAATTTGCTTACTAGTTGTAAATTCATTCACAATGGTTTATAGAGCTTTCCTTTATTAAGTAGCCTAAACTTCTGAGTATAAAAGGGTATTTCTGGGATTAGGGTAAAGTTTTTGAAGCTCCTGAAAATACAAACAAATGTCTTATTTGTTATTAATGATGAAAGGCCAGCACCTAGCCATTGCCTAATAAATGTTGAGTTAATCCATATATTTTATAGATACTTAAGCAATACCATCTTCAGAGAAGGTACTTTACCACTTTATCAAAATGTATTGAATGAGTTGCTATTTAGCAGTATGTTCTTTGTGCTGTGAAAGTGCTGCACTCAATATGCCAGCAAATTTGGAAAACTCAGCAGTGGCCACAGGACTGGAAAAGGTCAGTTTTCATTCCAATCCCAAAGAAAGGCAATGCCAAAGAATGCTCAAACTACTGCACAATTGCACTTTTCTCACATGCTAGTAAAGTAATGCTCAAAATTCTCCAAGCCAGGCTTCAGCAATATGTGAATCGTGAACTTCCTGATGTTCAAGCTGGGTTTAGAAAAGGCAGAGGAACCAGAGATCAAATTGCCAACATCCGCTGGATCATCGAAAAAGCAAGAGAGTTCCAGAAAAACATCTATTTCTGCTTTATTGACTAGGCCAAAGCCTTTGACTGTGTGGATCACAATAAACTGTGGAAAATTCTGAAGGAGATGGGAATACCAGACCACCTGATCTGCCTCTTGAGAAACCTGTATGCAGGTCAGGAAGCAACAGTTAGAACTGGACATGGAACAACAGACTGGTTCCAAATAGGAAAAGGAGTACGTCAAAGCTGTATATTGTCACCCTGTTTATTTAACTTATATGTAGAGTACATCATGAGAAATGCTGGACTGGAAGAAGCACAAGCTGGAATCAAGATTGCCGGGAGAAATCTCAATAACCTCAGATATGCAGATGACACCACCCTTATGGCAGAAAGTGAAGAGGAACTCAAAAGCCTCTTGATGAAAGTGAAAGAGGAGAGGGAAAAAGTTGGCTTAAAGCTCAACATTCAGAAAACAAAGATCATGGCATCCGGTCCCATCACTTCATGGGAAATAAATGGGGAAACAGTGGAAACAGTGTCAGACTTTATTTTTCTGGGCTCCAAAATCACTGCAGATGGTGACTGCAGCCATGAAATTAAAAGACGCTTACTCCTTGGAAGGAAAGTTATGACCAACCTAGACAGCATATTCAAAAGCAGAGGCATTACTTTGCCAACAAAGGTTCGTCTAGTTAAGGCTATGGTTTTTCCTGTGATCATGTATGGATGTGAGAGTTGGACTGTGAAGAAAGCTGAGCGTCGAAGAATTGATGCTTTTGAACTGTGGTGTTGCAGAAGACTCTTGAGAGTCCCTTGGACTGCAAGGAGATCCAACCAGTCCATCCTAAAGGAGATCAGCCCTGGGATTTCTTTGGAAGGAATGATGCAAAAGCTGAAACTCCAGTACTTTGGCCACCTCATGTGAAGAGTTGACTCATTGGAAAAGACTCTGATGCTGGGAGGGATTGGGGGCAGGAGGAGAAGGGGATGACAGGATGAGATGGCTGCATGGCATCATTGACTTGATGGACGTGAATCTCAGTAAACTCTGGGAGTTGGTGATGGACAGGGAGGCTTGGCGTGCTGCAATTCATGGGGTCGCAAAGAGTCGGACACGACTGAGCGACTGATCTGATCTGATCTGATTCTTTGACTCAATTGCACCTCACTTTATAAAATTATAAAGTAGCACATGGTTTAATTGCTACTACGTCTTCTTCCACCTGTCGGTGAGGAATTGCTTATCTCAGGCATCTGCTGTAAATGCCAGCATTCTTTTTCACTTGTTTGCAAATTAGCCATGGTCGCTGAATTCTCTTCCCTTAAGGTCAATTCAGTTCATTCACTTAGTTATGTCTGACTCTTTGTGACCCTATGAACTACAGCACTCCATGCTTCCCTGTCCATCACCAACACCCTTAAGAACCAGCTCCCCCCCAGCCCCAATAAACCTTAGATCATTTCACTCGAAAAATGACTTTCTCCCTTTCGTCTAAAACATCAAAGTGAGAAAAGCGGATCCATCCTTTCACATGTGGCTCACACTACACCCAAACAGGCCCAGTACGTTCAGGTACATTTATTTTCTGAAATATCTCTATAGTTATAAGGACCAAATTTCCATATTTTTAGCAGTATTTTTTTCTTATTAGCTTTGTTCGCATTGCTTTTTGCTCTTAAATAATTTGTATTTTAATTGAAATTTTCTTTTTTAGCTGTGTTTTGGGGTGACATTGCCTTAGATGATGAAGATTTAAATATCTTTCAAATTGATAGGACAATTGACCTTACACAGAACCCCTTTGGAAAATTTGGACACATCACAGGTACGTTTGATTATTTGATTTGGTTTGCATTTATTTAGAAGAAAATATACTCTTGAAATGCTAAAATACAATTTGGATCATTTTTAATGTTCTGGTGATCAAATTTGATTTCCTTGATACAGATTAGTCTATTTATAAATTTAAGTTTTATTCATAAATTCATAATTTTAACTTTATTATGTAATGTATTTAAGAAAGATGTTGTAGTGTTCACCATCTACAAGGCCTGGCTTAAGCACTTTGCAGGTGTTAACTCTTTGAATACTCATAATGACCACATAATGAGTAGCTGCTGATGTTATTGTGATTTACGAGGAGGAGATTTATAAGGTTATGTACTTTTCTTGGGGCTTCCCCTGTGGTTCAGTGGTAAAGACCCTGCCTGCAGTGCAGGAGATGGAGGTTCAATCCCTGGGTCAAGAAGATCCCCTGGAGGAAGGCATAGCAACCCATTCCAGTATTCTTGACTGGAGAATCCCAAGGACAGAGGAGCCTGGTGGCCTACAGCCCATAGGGTCGCAAAGAGTCAGACGTGATGGAAGTGACTGAGCATGCATACACAGTTTCTTATTGTCACACAGCAGGAAATGACTGAGTCAGGACCAAAATTCACTTCTGAGAAAGGTTAAATTTCATACTCTCAAACATTATACTCAATTGCCTCCCATTTGAATACTGAGATGCAGAAGGTAAAGTATTCTTGACTGATTATACACAAATATATTTAGAAAAAATTGCATATCTATTTTTATAACTTTTATGAAAACCTGGAAGACAGTTTCAATTTTAGCTGTTTGCACATGTTTGAATTATGCCTATATGTGACTTGTAATATTTCAAAGATATCTGGGTTTTCATATTAAAATACTTTAATTAAAATTTGAAAATTATTTTATATTATCTTGATACAATTTTTATTCTATATTTTACTTTGGAGAAAAATTGAAAGGTTAAAAATGTAAAATTTCTTTTTGTAGTTATAGCTAAAGCATTTATTCAGTCATGCTTTTTGATTTCATTGATCTCTCCTCCTGCTAATGCTATTTTTATTTCCTTCTTGTATTCCATGGAAAATATATAGTCCCTTTGTGGTATCTAGAAGACAAATATATTTTAGTCTTAAGACTCTTTACTGTGAATTAACAAATCTTTTTTCCCAATTTTCTTTCCCACAACTTTTTATTATGACAGTTCAGTTCAGTTCATTTGTTCAGTCATGTCCGACTCTTTGTGACCCCATGAATTGCATCACGCCAGGCCTCCCTGTCCATCACCAACTCCCGGAGATTATTTTGACAAGCTTCAAAAATATAGTAAAGTTGATGGGATGATGCAGGCAACACCCATCACCTCAAAGATTCAACAGTTGTCCAGTTTACCATATTCTGTGTATGTGTGTGTGTGTGTATGCATGCATAAGTATGTATAAAATATTTTGAAGTTAATTGCAGACAACATAGGTTTCTCAGGTAGCACCAGTGGTAAAGAATCCATTTGCCAATGCAGGAGCCCCAGGTGATGCAGGTTCGATCCCTGAATCAGGAATATCTCCTGGAGTAGGAAATGGCAAGTATTCTTCCTGGAAAATTCCATAGACTGAGGAACCTGGCAGAGTACAGTCCATAGGACTGCAAAGAGTAGGACACGACTGAGTAACTGACCACATATGCACACATGAACACAAAATAGCTTTTCAATGTTAAGTAGGTTAGTATGCCCTTTTAAGAATAAAGACATTATTGTACATAATCAAAATGCAAATATTACATATGAGAAATTTATGTAAGGTAATAAAACTTAAGGAATTTATTTAAATGAATATGGTACTAAAAAATAATAACCTTTAGTCTTTGTTATATATAGTGAGTTTTTTCTGAAACATACACCAAATATATGAGGAAACTGCTTTGCAGTGTAGTCACAGATAGTACATTCCTATAGGATATGTTTATTGACACACTGCAGACACCTCACACTTAACACTGTTGCTGTCCCCTGCAACAGTGGATTTCAAAAAAGACAGCAATGAGACAACTCAGCAGAACCTTAAATTTATTACATTACATTCTCAGGTTTGATTAAACATTTTGTTAGATTTATGCTTTATTAAAGAGATTTCTTTAGCCCATTGTCCTCTCTTTGCACTAGAGGTGTTAATTTTCTGTGATTTAGAAAATTAATATTATTGGGTTGGCCAGAAAATTTGTTCATGTTTTGCAGGGGTTCAGGTTTTTCAATTTTATATATTGGTCAACCCAGCATATAATTTTGTCATTTAATTTATAGTTAAGCTCTGAAATGCTAATATTTGAAAGTAAATTATTATTTAGAGAAAAGCATAAAACAGAATCATACTGTCATAAAGACATATTCTAAATATATATGTGAAAAGTACATGCTTCAAAGTAATTTGCACTATTCAGCTGAATTTCTGACATCATAAAAGAATTCTATAGTTTTTTCTTACTGTCTTTTCCCTTTCTTGTTATTTTGTGCTGCATTGACTATATTTCTTATTTGCTTATTTGAAAATATATTGTCTTTTTCATAAATATTTGTTTTATATAATTCCACTCTAGAATTTTTAAAATATGAGAAATAAATACATATTATGAATTTTCTTATTTCAATGAACTATCTATGCATAATTTTATTTATATTGCTATAAAAATTTTCAAACTTGCTAAAATATTAAAATATTATTGACTTTGATAGTCTTGAAATGTTTTTTCTAGTCTACAATATTCTTATGCTTATAATTCACCTTAATATTAACTAAGACATTTATTTTTTCCTCATAATTAGCCTCCTTCTATATCTATAGCTATGTGTTTCAGGCCTATCTAATATACCATATAATTGTTATGCAATGGTCATTTCAAATACATTTTTATCATCCTTTAAAAATATTTGCTATAACTGCTTAGGAATGAATACATTTAAGTATTACTTCATCTTTCTAAAATAGTCAATGAAAAATATTTCAAAAATTTTTCTCAAGGAGCATAGCAAGAATGTGACCATGTAATTCAAATAATTAAGCAGACTGTTACTCAATAAACAAGCATTTTAACTTATACGGACTTAATTGATATTTCCTAAAAGATGCTTATATGTTAACAATATTTATTACTTTTTATTAGCTTCAATCTAGGTAATTACATTTTAGAATTGATTTCAAAGGGAAAGGAGATACTGAAAGGAAATAGTTCAAAATGCAAGAATATATTGTTGTTTGCATGAATTTCTGGTACTCTTTCATTGGCTTTGTCCACAGGCTCATGAATCTCTTGTTCTGATATCTTTAGTGATCATATTAGTTGTTTGCTCAGTGATAACTCTTTGTATTTGTCTATCAGAATTCAAGGAGAAGGCAAACTAGGTGATAAAATTAAGAAAGCATTTTGTTAAAGACCTGGAATGAGGATCAGAAGACTTGGATTTTCATCAAATATTCTGCTTTATGATTATGACTTTGTTCTTAAAGCTGCAAGGAAATATATTTTTTTATCCCCAAACCCCTCCTCTACATTGTGAGCTATAAAATTCTTTATATCTTTTTTTATAAAGATTGTAAATTGCACCAACATAATAGAATGTATTTTGCAGCTGGGCATCCTTACAGATTCTCACCTTGTGACTTTTTTAAAAGCTATGTTATTGGTTTTTATAAATTATAGAAACTAATTTTCAAAATTTATTTGAATGCATTATATTCATTACATATGCTATTAGAAATGTCTCAAACTTGCTCCAAGCTTTGGAGCAAAATTTACACTGTATACTTGCTTTTTTCTTTTTCCAGTTTCATTGAGAAAAAATTGACATACCTCATGCTCTCTTAGTGTTTTTATTTCATTTGCTGATTTGCCATCTGAAAGTATTTAGTTTGCATTGGGAAAATAGCTGGAATGCAATCAACATGGCAGAACAATTTGGTTCTCTTCCTATATAATACTATGTGTTGTAAAGTTCACAGTGAAAAAAAATGTTTTAAATTGTCAATAGATGACTCAATTGCTACGATGTCCAAATAAAGTCATTTAGATTGCTCTCTGATTTTCTCCTACCTCTTTAGTTTTAGTTGCAAATTTTTTAATTGACGGATAATTGCTTTACAGTATTTCATTGGTTCCTACCGAACATATTGCAGAATTTTTACCCTCTTCCAAGATTAATGGATATTATTACTTTAATGCAATTACATAAGACCACATAAAAAGAGATGTCCAAGGAGAAATCAATGTAACATGTTACTATTGCTTATTTACAAGAACTTTAATTTACAGTGAATTTAACTTAACTATTTTCCTTTACTCTTTAAGGTGGATTTGGAGACCATGGTATGTCAAAGAAACGAGGGGCCCTCTACCAACTTATAGACAGAATAAGAAGAATTGGCTCTGGTATATCAATGTTTAAAGTTGCAGACTCTTGAGTTGCTGTACAGTGAATATTATACTCATAGCAGTTCAGTTAGCCATTAAGATTCGAAGTATGGAAAGATATATGCTAAGGGAGAGTCCTTTATTCATTTTTATTTAGTTGATATGTGATGGAAGATTTTGGAACTTAGTTGGGGACATTTATTTTAACTTATTTTCAGCTCCTCCTTAATAAAAAATGCATTAGGTGTTTATTTTACTGTTGATATTTATTTCCAAAAAATTGGTATCACAGTAAGGTGATTTTATCAAGCATGGAGCTACATCAGTTTTTGTCAAATGAAAAAATATGAATGCTTATTTTGAAACAAAATCCACTTAAAATAAATTGGCAAACTGATAAATTAGATTAAAAAACAATTAAAAATACTTTTAACTCTTCCAAAACTATGTATAGGAAAAGATTCAGGGAAACTGCTTTCTGGATTAATGATTAGTTAATATTTAAAATATTAAATATTTTAATATTGAATTTATTAATCACTATTTGTGGATTTTAGAGTTTCTTTTTAAAGTCTCCTGTTCAAAGTTCATATCCTAACTTTCCTTCAGTTGATTGATACTAATTAATTATGCCAAGAATTAATTTTTCCAAGTGAAGATGCTTTGCTCTAGGATATTAAAAAATTAGATATGTTAGGGACACAAATATCAGGGGCATACATTCAATGTTCATTGTGTTTGAAGTGTATGGAAGCTGTAAGCCATTTGTATCAACAATGATATATCAATAAGTAAATACGAAAGTGTAGGAAAAATAACACCATAACAAAAAATTGTGAAAGGTTACCGAGAAAAGTTCATGACTGCAGACCTGAAAGCTGCTCCACAGCAGACTGCGTTTTATGTGGGCCTGCTCACCTTGTGTGCTGGTCTCTAAATCATACTGTTGTCTGGATATGAATCCCTAGGAAATTGAAATAGATGTAGCCCATTGTCCCAGAATCTGAGACCATATCTGTATTATCCTTATTTCATTTACTATCTCTATTGTGTAATATTCAGTTTTTATCTGTACAATAGAATATCAATTCTGATTTAAAGGATTAGAGGTTTCGCAGGACTAATAAAGGTTTTGAACAAAGTAAGACTTTTTAAAAATGTCTTTTTAATTCTATTGGTGACTTTCTTAGTTTTCTAGTAAAGTAGAATACATAAAAGAATTTTTCTGCACCTTACAGAGTCTACTTGGCTTCTATCCACTGTAAGCTGTTGTATGGAAAGTCATCAAAATTTGCTTATAGAGAGAGCATTAGGAAATAGTATTTTTTAAACTAGTTAAATATTTTAACACTTTACTCAAGTATATAATATAAATGAAGTTTTTCTTTAATACATTTTGATTTCAGGCATATTTATATAAATATGTAAATAAGACATTTTAACTTGTCCTTTAAGAGGTAAATGATTCTCTGACCAAGGACTTCTGTTTCACAGAATGTTTTAAATGTCACTGCAGGCTTGGAGCAAAACAACACAGTTAAGGAAAAATTACCACTAAAATTCTCAGGGCAAAGTGAGAAAAATAGAGTTCCCAGGGCTGCTACATCAAGGACTGAAAGAGTGTGGCCTGGAGGTGTTATTCCTTACGTCATAGGAGGCAACTTCACTGGTAAGATATTCCCAGAGGGTCTATTTTGATAATGAAATAACGATCATTACATAGATTAAGTATATATTTTTATAGAATACTAATACATAAAATGTAGTATTAACTCAAATATGAGAAAGATTCCATTCACCTCAGTTGTCAGCATATCTTGAAATTTAAAAACATAGATATAGTCTTTAATTCTAAGAATCTAAAGAACTATTCTGGTTTTTAAAAGGAGTTTCAAATGCGCCCATTAAATCTAGAAGCTCTTTTCAGTTGACAAGAACAATACATATCTTTGTTCATGGAGCCTTGTATACACATGCTTGTCGAGACAGTAAGCTCATGCCTACTGATTCTGAAGACAGTGTCCACTCTCAACAATGGCTCACTGTGGCGCTTGGAGCTAGTATTCTTTGGTTTGATTATAGTGGTGGCATCTAATCTGTGCAGCCAGACTCGGGACAGAAGAGCCACATGCAGACTTCTCTTTGGAACAGGCACTGTTTTATTAATGTCATGCCATTTTTCCAGGCAGCCAGCGAGCCATGTTCAAGCAGGCCATGAGGCACTGGGAAAAACACACATGTGTGACTTTCATTGAAAGAGGGGATGAAGAGAGTTACATTGTATTCACGTATAGGCCTTGTGGGTAAGTAGAACCAGGGAATGAGTTAAGTAAACATAGGAGGGAAAAAAATCCATAGGTAAGATTCACTTTTTAAATATTTACTTAGTCTTTTGCGCATAAAAACGTATGAATAAATGAATACTGTGTTTTAAAGAAATGTATTCTTTGATCACAGACCTCTGTGCATCCTCCACCATGGCAGCTGCCCTTCCTTCTGTTCCAAATACATGATAGCATTGCCCACTAACCTGAGTTAGAAACCTCAGTTTTGTTTTCAGTGATTTTCAGTTTTCAGCACATTGTTTCTGTTGATATCCACTGTATCTTTTTGTTTCCACTTTTATTCCATGTCAGTCCTCTTGTCCATTCATGCCTTTGTCTTCTCACACCTGGTCTATTTCAACTGCTCTCCTGTCTTATCAATTCACTGCCATTAGAATTAACTTCAAAAAATACCAGTGAGAGCAAAATGCTCCACTTTTTGAGATTCCTCAGTGTTTTTAACAACCTACAGTGGTGTTTCATAGATTTGCTTCTTATAGGGTGATAACAATACTCTTCACAACTGTCCTGTAAGTTGTGAAAATGCTGTGTTAAATTTCAGTGAGTATTCCTACAAGTAGGGTGCTATACCTTGCTAATATTCAGCCAATTTAAAGGAATATAGAATACAGTGTCCCTTAAACTTATTTTAAAATGGGAACAGCCATCTCATCCTTCTAATAGTGAAGAATGTGATCAGTATCCCAGAACACATTTTGGGAAATGCCAGCCTGAGAATAAAATCTAGATTCTTGGAAATAACATTTACCACAAATTGCATTTACTGTTTCTTCTGCCACCACATCTCTTCACAAATCCCATAATCTAGCCAAGTTACAGTAATAGCAGTCCTCCAAGCAATTCTGTATAGTGTAAGAAAGACTTTTCATTGTGAAAAGTGAAAGTGATGTCACTCAGTCGAGTCCGACTCTCTGCGACCCCACGGACTATAGCCCACCAGGCTCCTCCATCCATGGGATTTCCCAGGCAAGAATACTGGAGTGAGTTGCCATTTCCTTCTTCAGGGGGTTTTCCTGACCCAGGGATTTAACCTGGGTTTCCTGCATTGCAGCCAGATGCTTTTACTGTCTGAGCCAACAGGGAAACCCTTTCCCCCTGTATTTCCAGTTAATTGGAACTTATATTTAAATATTTGAGTATTTAAATTGTTTCCATTTTTGTTTGTTTGCTGAAATTAGTTGATAGGGCACACTGTCTACTTTATACCACATCACATCAAGAGGCACATGTTCCTGCACCTACCACTTTAGTGATTCGAAGATTTATCAGTGGATTCAAGTGGTGACAGCCACATCCCTCAATTTTAAGTCCCCATCACTGGAAAATAAGTCATTTTCTCATGTTGTTGTTTTCTTTTATTCTTTCTACTTTTAGCTGAAATTCTTCTATAAAGAGGAATTATCTCTAATCAGCTATAGCTATTTGATACCTTCTATTATTGTTCATATGGGGAATTTAAATAAAATGCTTAAATCCTTTGGAGTAAATAATTCTTGCCCTAATGACATATATTCTTGAGTTGGGAAAAATATATATATTTCACTAGGTACTGGGGGCACTACATCATCTGGCTTTGTCCCATCATATTTTCTTAGAACACTTAAATTAACTTAAAAAGTAATGAGTTTTAATTTTGGTCCTATTAATTGACATTAAGGAAAAAGATACATTTTTATTTTTCTATTTATTTTGGATTATGCCTTAATGTTTTACCTATGAATTATTTACAGTGTTTTCTTCTAACTTACTTTATTTATTCTTGATAAGTTTTGATTATGTTTGAAGTCTCTTCTAATTCTTTATATACAATGGTTTAGTCGCTAAGTCGTGTCGGACTCTTGCAACCCCATGGATTGTAGTCTGCCAGGCTCCTCTGTCCATGGGGATTCTCCAGGCAAGAATACTGGAGTGGGTGGCCATTTCCTTCTCCAGTGGATCTTCCCAACCCGGGGATTGATCCCTGGTCTCCTGCATTGCAGACAGATTCTTTACTGACTGAGCTACAAGGGAATAAAGGTCTAAATCTAGACTATCCTTCCTTCCTTCTGGTTATCTAATAGGAGTGGATATAGCTCAGGTTGCTGCTGCTGCTGCTAAGTCGCTTCAGTCGTGCCCGACTCTGTGTGACCCCATAGATGGCAGCCCACCAGGCTCCCCCGTCCCTGGGATTCTCCAGGCAAGAACACTGGAGTGGGTTACCATTTCCTTCTCCAATGCATAAAAGTGAAAAGTGAAAGTGAAGTCGCTCAGTCGTGTCCGACTCTTAGCGACCCCATGGACTGCAGCCCCCCAGGCTCCTCCATCCATGGGATTTTCCAGGCAAGAGTACTGGAGTGGGGTGCCATTGCCTTCTCCGATAGCTCAGGTTACATATTTCTAAATATACAACATATTCAGATCAGTACATCTTTTCTTTACCCACCCTTCAATTTTGTAAAATAAATACATTCAAAGTGCCACTTAATTATTTTATTGATCAATTTCTGTTTGTAACAAATTCATATATATATATATATATACTCATTTCGTTTTATTAATTTGGCTCTTTTCAAAGTTTTCCATTTCACTTGTTTTACCCTGCTAAGCTATTATTTTTGAGCTATCCACAGTGATACTTTGCTGTACAACAGCTATCATAACTCCAGTTCCACTGTTGGCTCATATGTCTGCCTTCGTCAATGATGAGGGCAGGGAGCTTATCTGTGTTCCTCATGACACCCAGCACACTGCTTTAGAGGTGGCTATCAGGTGAGTGTCAGCAATTCACGTGTCAGCTGAAGTTCATTGTGTATAATCCTAAAATAAAACAATGTAAGAATTTAAAGAGGTTTTGAAAAACATGTATTCAATAATTTAGGGATTTGAAAACTGAGGTTGACTTTCCCCAGGATACTTAAATCTGTAGTTACATTCCTGAAATTAGACCCTTGAGTTTACTTGTTACTGTTATAATAGTAACGTTGCACTTTGGTGGTTAGTTTTGGTGCTAATTTTCCAGATCAAAGTTTGCCCCGTATTATTTTTTTCAATGATAGGATGGATGATACTTTTTATTGAAGTTAATCAGGGCCTACTAATCATTCTAATCATTTTGTGATTTCTAAATTTTATTTCAAATTGCCATTATTGGCCAAAATTTCATGAAATAGTGATATTTTGCCATGATGCTGCTGCATTTATAGCTCATAAAAGTTAATTTAAATTATCAGAGTTTGACAGTTAATATTGCACAATATAGTGAAAAACATCTAAAATAAGATATATTTTGAGTCAAACACTTAATGCTCTACTGGACTCAGTAATGGGTTTTTTTTCCTTATAAGAGATGTGACATATAATATATCACATTTAACAATACCTAGTATTGTTGAATATGAAGAACCTGTAAGGTGGTGCCATTGATATGAAAGGCAACATTTGTCTGCTCTGTTTCTAGCTTTAATTTGGAAGGTAAATGCATCTTATTACTTCTTATTATCATCACTTTGACTGAGTTTACCTATTAAGTCAGACAACTTGTAACTCTTGCAAATTTTAAAAATAAAACCTGAAATAATCTCCATACTGGAGTGGGTTGCCATTTCCTCCTCTAGGGGATCTTCCCAACCAGGGAAGTTAGGAGTTGAGGAGTTATTAAATTATCTGTCTGTGCTTGCACTCATTCATGTCTGACTCTGCAACACTTTGGACTGTAGCCCACTAGGCTCCTCTGTCCATGGGATTTTCAAGGCAAGAATACTGGAATGGGTTGCCATTTCCTCCTCCAGGGTATCATCCTGACCCAGGGCTTGAACCCACATCTCCTGTGTCTTCTGCATTGCACGCATATTTTTACCCACTGAGCCATCAAGGAAGCCCATTATTAAATATGGAATTGACTATATAATTTAGAGCATAAAGTTCCCTTAGTATTCTGCTACAGTCAATTTTTATTCAATAAATATTTATTGGGTGTCTAATTCCATATCAAGCTATTGATAAGTGTGGAAATAACATTTTTAAAAGAAAAATGTAGAAATCATAACTTTTTGCTATTTAACTCTAGTGCATTTCCTATTTTTAAGTTGAATTATAACTATACATTATGTTCTGCATATCTGTGTATATATATATATTCATATGCATGTTTCTAGATATATGATATCTTTGCTTCATCTACAGTGGTCATAGGCTTTAATCTCTATACTGGCAAAAGGTTTAACCTGAGCAATAAATATTTTTCAGTGAATATCTATTACCTTCTTTGGTGTTTATCTATTTTACAATATTACTAATTATTATCAGAAAAAAGTGAGACCATTTTAAAACAGAAGTTATTTGATTTTATTCTTTGTAAGTCAGAGATTTATGTAACTGAATTTTTATCTTTAATTATTATATGCTAATTTTTAATGATTTCCGAATGACCCAGAGGGATGGTATGGGGAGGGAGGTGGGAGGGGGGCTCAGGATGGGGAACACGTGTACACCCATGGCGGATGCATGTTGATGTATGGCAAAACCAATACAATATTGTAAAGTAAAAAAAATAAATAAATAAAATCATCATCATAATAATTTTTTAAAAAACAAAAAACAATCAGACTTAGAATTAACTTATTTTCTTATTTTCTAGATTTTATGTGTTTTAATTGCATTTCTCTTTGGTAATTTTGTTTATTCAGATTATGACAGTAGTCACTTACCCATCCTTTTCTATTGAATTCTCATTTCATGTCACTTATCCTAACTTTGGGGCCTATAATATTGAGTGTAAGGTGTTTTCTTGGGTTTCCCAGGTGGCTTACAGGTAAAGAATCTGTCTACCAATGAAGGAGCCGCAGAAAACAAGGGTTTGATCCCTGGTTGGGAAGATCCCTTAAAGGAGGAAAATGCAACCCACACCAATATTCTTTCCAGGATAATTCCATAGACAGAGGAGCTAGTCAGGCTACAGTCTGGGGCCTCAGAGAGTTGGACACGACTGGAGCAACTTACCAGACACTTAAGGGGTTCTCTATGCTAGGAAGTTATAGTTAGGCAGAGGAAGTGTGCTAGCCATGATTCTTGTTCTCAAACAATGAAGACTGGCTAACTTAAACAGAAAACAATAGGAGCAAATTTATTATTATTTATATAAGGAAATTATTTTTTAAAAGTTTTGCAAGGAATTTATAGAATTAGACTAATAGAAAAAGTGAAGAGACAAACTGAAGGAGGAATCTCAGCAAGAGCATGTTGAATTATTCACCTTGAGCATTTCCATGACTTCTAAGGATGCTTGCTCCTAACTACTAGAGTCTAAGCTCTGTCGTGCACTCTGGGGCTCTGTTCTTTCAATAAATATTTATTTATTATTTTTTTGACTTTTTATTTTTTCCAGTTGTATTGAGATATGTTAATCATTGACATATAACATACTGTTTTAAGTGTATAACATGCGTTTAGATTTGTGTATATTGTGAAATGATCATCACAATATTTAATTAACATCCACCACTATATATAGCTTACACATTTTGTTGTTGTTATTGTTGTGATGAGAACTTTTAAGATCCACTCTCTTAGCAACTTTTAAATATATAATATGGTATTTTTTTTTTCAATTTTCTTTTTCTTTTTTTTAATTTAATTTTATTTTAAAACTTTACATAATTGTATTATTTTTGCCAAATATCAAAATGAATCCGCCACAGGTATACATGTGTTCCCCATCCTGAACCCTCCTCCCTCCTCCCTCCCCATACCATCCCTCTGGGTCGTCTCAGTGCACTAGCCCCAAGCATCCAGTATCGTGCATCGAACCTGGACTGGCAACTCATTTCTTACATGATATTTTACATGTTTCAATGTCATTCTCCCAAATCTCCCCACCCTCTCCCTCTCCCACAGAGTCCATAAGACTGTTCTATACATCACTGTCTCTTTTGCTGTCGTCACCTTTAGTCACCACGCTGCGTATTACCTCCTCAGGAATAACTGAAGTATGTACCTCTGACCACATTTTACCCACTTCACCCACCCTCAGCTCTTGCCTCTGGCAACCAACAACTGTTCTCTGTATCTATTGAGCTCTATTATGTGCCAGGCTGTATTCTAGGAGCTGGCATTTTGGCAGTGACCAAAACAGTGAACAAAATAAGTTTTCTGCCCACAAAAAGCTTACATTTTTTGTACACAGGCAAAAAACCTATGAACATAAATGGAATATGAAATATATTAATAGACAATAAATTCTAGGACCAAAAGAAAAGTAGTGAAAGTGGGATGGAAAGGTATTTGTATAGAATTTGAAAAAGTGAAACAAGCCATGTGGATATCTGAGAAACAGAGTTCCTGACAAAAGAAAAAGACTGTAAAAAGATTATGAAGTAAGAGTAAATCTGCATGCTCAGGACACAGCAAGGAAACTTCATGGCTCAAGTGGAGTGACAGGGATGCTAATATGAGATGAGATATAGAGAATAAGAAAACTCTTGAGAGTCCCTTGGACAGCAAGGAAATCAAACCAGTCAATCCTAAAGGAAATCAATCCAGAATATTCATTGGAGGGACTGATGAGGCAGCTGAAGCTCCAATATTTTGTCCACCTGATGGGAAGAACTGACTCATTAGAAAAGACCCTGATGCTGGGAAAGATTGAAGACAGGAGGAGAAGGAGATGACTGAGGATGAGATTGTTGGATGGCATCACCAACTCAACTGACATGAGTTTGAGCAAGCTCCGGGAGATGGTGAAGGACAGGGAAGCCTGGTATGCTTCATTCCATGGGGTTGCAAAGAGTAGGATACTTCTGAGTAACTAAACAACAACATATATAGTAAGATATTTATGTGTGAAGATTTTGTATTATCTTATAGGCTTTATATATATATATATATATATGTATATATATAAGTACTTTAGATTTCCCTCTGAGCAAAATAGAGAGCCTATATCAGTCAGCTTAGGCAATTTATGATGTGATAAAACTGAAAACTGAAAGTGTTAGAGGCTCAGTTGTATCCAACTCTTTGTGACACCATGGACTGCAGCTCACCAGGCTCCTCTGTCCCTGGAATTCTCCAGGCAAAAATACTGGAGTGTGTTGCCATTCCCTTCTCCAGGGGATCTTCCTGAGTCAAGGATTGAGCATGAGTCTCCTGCATTGACAGGCAGATTCTGTACTTTCTGAGCCACCAGGTAAGCCCTTATGATGAGTTAACAGCTCCCAAATCTCGGTGATTAGAGCAAAAAACACTTACTCCTTACTCTTATTGTATGTCTGCCATTGTTTGCCTGTAGCTCACTTAAGAGGATTTAATACAGTATCCAGTCTGATGGAGAAGCCTTTTTTTGGAACATTGCAGTCATAGCAGAAAGAATAGAAGCAATTTAATCAACCATATTTGCTCTTAAAAATTATTTCTAGAGATAGACACAAAAACACAGTTTGTGCTCACATGACATTGTCCAGAGTAAGTCACATGACTAAGCCCAGTCAGCAGGGTAGAGATGTATAAGTATCTCCTAGAGAGGGGTAACAATCAATAATTTTTAAATGTTGACACAATTTATAATACACTCATTGGATAATATTCAGCACAGAAGTAATCTGACTGGGCATTTAAAAATTGTATCTATGCCAAGAAGAGACTGCTGTGAGGAAGGCACAAAGCTTATAGAGAACTTCCTTTGTACTTACTGACTTTGCTCCACTAGTCTGAGGTCAAAGTAGAGAATAGTGGGTTTTGAGTTACCTTCTTACTCTCTATGGCTTAGTGGGTTTTTCTAAAGGTGGTGAAAGTTTTCTGAGAGGGTAAGTAGATCTTATAATGGCTAAGCTTTAAAAGGAAGACTGAAATTTGAAATAAAAAAATCAAAAGCTATGTACAAGAAAACAGCATCAAATCTGGATGACATTAGAAAGAAACTAAGACAACTTAAAGCCATGTTTTTATAAACCTGTAGTGTCATACATAATTGTATATGCATATATTTAGCTATTTAGTCATTTGAGCATCTAGATTTCTCCTGTTCCTAAACCAGTGCATTTCCCATTCTTCATAGGACCATTGTAAAAGCCAGTGTGAAATGTATTTTTGCTTTCTATTATGAAACCTCATTTTATTTATTAGAAATTTTATGGGTAAAGTTATGCTAATAAAAGATGTTTCAGATTAAAAGAATTGACCATTTTAGATTTAAAAAATCAACTTCATTGCTTGTCTATCTGTCTCCTGGATTTTGAATTGCAAAGTATTTTCTTCTCTGACTTTAACCAGCAAGAATGACTCAATGTAGGTAATTTAGTTGCTGTATGATCCTCAGATATTTCAGTTTCATTATCATTGTTTTATGGTACCAAATGTTTCAGTTTAAATCTTCCTAAAATTTGCAAATTTTGATACATCTAATATTTTACTATATCAGTACGTAATAATAACTATGTATATATGCTTAGTCACTCAGTCATGTCCGACTCTTTGCAACCCCATTGACTGTTGCCTACCAAGTAACTCTCTGTTCATGAGATTCTCCAGGCAGGAATACTAAGATGGATTGCCATTCCCTTCTCCAGCTGATGTTCCTGACCCAGGGATCAAACCCTGGTCTCCTGCATTGCAGGCAGATTCCTTACCATCTGAGCTGCCTATGTAGGTATAAATTAAAATGTGCTACTAAAAAATCTAACTGGGAGCAAAAATACAATTCCTTGATTTTTTTCCCTACCACTTACCTCACTTTTCTTTCTATTATCGATTTAGTATATATAATTAGCTGTTATAATAGATCCATAAATAATAAGTTGAAATACTACTTCTAACTGGCAAGGAAAAAAGGAAAAAACATACCCAACTAAATGCAGAGTGCCAGAGAATAGCAAGGAGAGATAGGAAGGTCTTCTTAAATGAACAATGCAAAGAAATAGAGACAAATAATAGAATGGGACAGACTAGAGATCTCTTCAAGAAAATTGGAGATGTTAAAAGAATACACAGAAGAACTATATAAAAAAGATCTTCACGACCAAGATAATCACGATGGTGTGATCACTCACCTAGAGCCAGACATCTTGGAATGTGAAGTCAAGTGGGCCTTAGGAACCATCACTATGAACAAAGCTAGTGGAGGTGATGGAATTTCAATTGAGCTATTTCAAATCCTGAAAGATGATGCTGTGAAAGTGCTGCACTCAATATGCCAGCAGATTTGGAAAACTCAGCAGTGGCCACAGGACTGGAAAAAGTCAGTTTTCATTCCAAGCCCAAAGAAAGGCAAAGCCAAAGAATGCTCAAACTACTGCACAATTGCACTCATCTCACGTGCTAGTAAAGTAATGCTCAAAATTCTCCAAGCCAGGCTTCAGTAATACATGAACCGTGAACTTCCAGATGTTCAAGCTGGTTTTAGAAAAGGCAGAGGAAACAGAGATCAAATTGCCAACATCTGCTTGATCATCAAAAAAGCAAGAGTTCCAGAAAAACATCTATTTCTGCTTTATTGACTATGCCATAGTCTTTGACTGTGTGGACCATAATAAACTGTGGAAAATTCTGAAGGAGATGGGAATACCAGACCACCTGACCTGCCTCCTGAGAAATCTGTATGCAGGTCAGGAAGCAACAGTTAGAACTGGACATGGAACAACAGACTGGTTCCAAATAGGAAAAGGAGTACGTCAAGGCTGTATATTGTCACCCTGCTTACTTAACTTATATGCAGAGTACATCATGAAAAATGCTGGGCTGGATGAAGCACAAGCTGGAATCAAGATTGCTGGGAGAAATATCAATAACCTCAGATATGCAGATAACACCACCCTTATGGAAGAAAGTGAAGAAGAGCTAAAGAGCCTCTTGATGAAAGTGAAAGTGGAGAGTGAAAAAGTTGGCTTAAAGCTCAACATTCAGAAAATTAAGATCGTGGCATCCGGTCCCATCACTTCATGGCAAATAGATGGGGAAACAGTGGTTGACTTTATTTTTCTGGGCTCCAAAATCACTGCAGATGGTGATTTGCACCCATGAAATTAAAAGACGCTTACTCCTTGAAAGGAAAGTTATGACCAACCTAGACAGCATATTGAAAAGCAGAGACATTACTTTGCCATCAAAAGTCCGTCTCTTCAAGGATATGGTTTTTCCAGTGGTCATGTATGGATGTGAGAGTTGGACTATAAAGAAAGCTGAGCGCCGAAGAATTGATGTTTTTAAACTGTGGTGTTGGAGAAGACTGGAGAGTCCCTTGGACTGCAACAGTCCATCCTAAAGGAAATCAGTCCTGGGTGTTCATTGAAAGGACTGATGTTGAAGCTGAAACTCCAATACTTTGGCCCCCTGATGCAGAGAGCTGACTCATTGGAAAAGACCTTGATGCCGGGAAAGATTGAGGGCAGGAGCAGAAGGGGACGACAGAAGATAAGATGGTTGGATGGCATCACCAACTCAATGGACATGGGTTTGGCTTGACTCTGGGAGTTGGTGTTGGACAGGGAGGCCTGGCGTGCTGCAGTTCATGGGGTCATAAAAAGTCAGACATGACTGAGCCAACTGAACTGAAGTGAAAAAAATATTCCATGCAGGGACGGGCACAATGAAATACAGAAATGTTAAGGACCTAAGAGAAGCAGAAGAGTTTAAGAAGAGATGACAAGAATACATAGAACTATACAAGAAATTTCTTAATGACCTGGATAACCACGATGATATGGTTATTCCCCTAGAGTTAGATTTGTGGAATGTGAATTCAAGTAGGCCTTAGGAAGCATTACAGGTGGTGCAAGTGACAGAATTCTAGCTGAACTCTTTAAAGTCCTAAAAATGATGCTGTTAAGATGATTCTGTTAAAGTGCTGCACTCAGTATGTCAGCAAATATGGAAAGCTCCACAGTGGTCACTGGACCTGAAAAGGACAATTTTCGTTCCAATGTCAAAGAAGGGAAGTGCCAAAGAATGTTCCAACTACCATACAATTAGACTCATTTTACATGCTAGCAAGGTTACCTTCAAAATCCTTCAAGCTAGGCTTCAGCAGTATGTGAACCAATAACTTCCAGATCTACAAGCCGGGTTTTCAAAGGGACAGAGGAAACAGAGATCAAATTGCCAACATTCATTGGATCCTGAAGAAAGCAAGGGAGTTCCAGAAAAACATCTATTTCTGCTTCATTGGCTATGTTAAAGCCTTTGATCATGGGGATCACAACAAACTACAGAAAATTTTTAAAGAGATGAGGTAAGACCAGACCATCTTACCTGTCTCCTGAGAAACCTGTATGCAGGTAAGATGCAACACTTAGAATTGGACTGAACAACTGGCCCACTCAAAATTGGTAAAGAAGTACAGCAAGTCTGTATATTGTCTCCCTGCTTATTTAACTTATTTTCAGAATACATCATGTGAAATGCCAGGGTGTATGAATCACAAGCTGGAATCAAGATTGCTGGGAGAAATATCAACAACCTCAGATATGCAGATGATATCACTCTAATGGCAGAAAGTTTTGAGGAACTAAAGAGCCTCTTGATGAGGGTGAAAAAGGAAAGTGGAAGAGCTGGCTTGAAACTCAACTTGAAAAAACTAAGATCATGGCAAATAGAAGGGGAAAAACTGGATGCAGTGACAGATTTTATTTTCTGTGGCTCCCAAATCACTATGGATGGTGACCGCAGCCATGAAATCAGAAGACATTTGCTCCTTGGATGGAAAGCTATGGCAAACCTAGATAGTATAATAAAAAGTAGAGACTTCACTTTGCCAACAAAGGTCTGTAGAGTCAAAACTAAGGTTTTTCTATGAACAAATGTGATAGTTGGGCCAAAAAGAATGCTGAGCACCAAAAACTGAATTGTGGTGCTGGAGAAAACTCTTGAGAGTCCATTGGACTGCAAGGAGATCAAACAAGTCAATCCTAAAGAAAACCAACCCTGAATATTCATTGGAAAGACTGATGCTGAAGTTGAAGCTCTAATACTTTGGCCAGTGATGCGAAAAACTGGAGCATTGAAAAAGACCTAAAGCTGGAAAAGAATGAAGGCAAAAGAAGAAGGTGCTTCAGAGGATAAGATGTTTAGATAACATCAATGAGCATGAATTTGAGCAAACTCCAGGAGATAGTGGAGGACAGAGGAGATTGGTGTGCTACAGTCCATGGGATCGCAAAGAACTGGACATGACTTAGTGACTGAACAGCAACTAAGGAATAAGGTAAGACATTTAATCATTTAAAGCCTACAGAAATAATAGGAATGACACCACTCAAAAAGACTACGAAATGTTCTTTCTCTGAAAAGTGAACTTAATGACGTGCATTTTATAATATTTTGGCAAATTAATTTTGAACAATTTCCTCTTTTAACTTAAAAAATTAGAAAAAGGTTTTGGTGTCTGGCACATCATAATCCCCATCTATTCAAGACCAATTATTTACGTCCTGTATGGCTCTCCAGAAGGGTGGCTCTTAGATAAGCTATTTTAATGTAAACCCTAATTGTTGAAGTTTTAAGTGTAATTTTATTGATAGCTCTAGTTGTAGTTACTGTATTATTGTACATTTAAAACTTATTTTGGAGTCAATGTGCTTATGTGTCCAAGCTTGCATGTGTGTACACACTCTTTCATGCACACTGACACGTTTCATGTATGCACACACACAAAATGGAATTTCTACGTTTTGGGTAGAAAAGTATCATTGAATATGTATAAATATCAGTAAATTGAGGAAAGTTTTCAGGAGGATACTCTGGATAGTTCACACTCTGACAGTCCAACATATTCTTTCAGAAGGTGAAATGGACTAATCACACCTGACCATTTGGCAGTTATTGATTTTTCTTCACCAGTCAACCATTAACCCTAGATAATTTGCCTCTTGAAATTAACTTTCCTGTATTGACTTCTTTTAAAAGTTTTCCTTTTTAAAAAATTCTCCCGTAAGGAGGAGAAATAATTCATTTTTTAATTAACCAACATCTTTCACAAATTTAACTGTTTTTCTCAAAGTAGAAAAATAAAGTTTGTTTTTATGCTTAATAGTGAAATAATGTATTATTGCTAGATAACCAACCTAAGTGATTTACATGGGTTGTGGGGACCGAAAATTATATTAGAAATAAATGTGAATTGAAGTCTTGAGTTTAACTATATGCATAATAGCCATTAATCACCATAAGTATTTTATTATCTTATTATCTTCTAAATACTCCTAAAAATGATTTAAGGCACATATCCAACATCTTCTAATATATAAATTAGTACAAATGCACTGCAATTGATTATTTAGAGACTGGCATATAAATTTACCAGGATTACTAGAAATTGGCTATGTTCATTAATGAAAAACTGTTCTACCTCTGACTGTGCTGTACTTTATATTTCACCAGAAATTTTTAACAAATTTTCACCCGATTATAATTAACTTGTCATCAGCCTGTTTACCACCATTCACATTTTCTACTTTATTCCAGATGCTGCTCCTATGTAGGTCGGCGTGGAAATGGGCCTCAGGCGATCTCTATTGGCAAGAACTGTGATAAATTTGGAATCGTCGTTCATGAACTGGGCCATGTGATAGGCTTTTGGCATGAGCACACGCGGCCAGACAGAGATAACCATGTGACTATCATACGGGAAAACATCCAGCCAGGTGAGGGGCTGTACAGGGAGTCAGATTTGAGGCTGACTAAACATCTTTTAATAGGACTGTGCTGTTTACATTTTAATTTCTTACAAAATATGAATGGTTTTGTTGATATTGTGGCTCAACATTTTCCTTGATTAAAAAATACCTATTATGGTGCTGATTTGTTCCTGGAAATCAAATGATCTTATGCTATTTTTAGATTTGCTTTTTTTTTTTTTTTAAGATTTATCTGTTTTATATCTTTGGTTCTTTCAAAAAAAATGGTGAACCATAAATTAATATTGTTAAATTTTCAAAAAGCATTTTCTATCCTTAGTTCTATAATTTATGTTGTTGGGATTTAAAAAGGGTCCAGGGTTTGTCACAAAATGTGCTGCTACCATAAAAATCTATATTATATCAGATAGTTCCATGAGAAAATTCCAGTAAAGTGAGACATTTCCAGGATAGCCCAAATATTTTCTTGAGATTTTCTCTCAATCTTGACTACCCTAAAGACAAATTCTTAAGAATGTTTCAAGTGTCAGTAGTTCAGTAGTTAATATGTATTTAAATTTAATTTCCTCTGACAGTTAGTGTGCAATAATAACCTCATTTATAGTTTTGCATTTGTTTTACCTTTCATAAATTCATAAAGATAAGCACATTTCAATTGCCAAAAGAAAACCCCTATTGTTTAGAATTGTTTTATAAGATTGTGTGTATTTCAAGCATTGTTGTTTAGTTGCTAAGTCGTTTCTGACTGTTTTTGCAACCCCATGAACTATAGCTCGCCAGGCTCCTCTGTCCTTGGGATTTCTCAGGCAAGAATATTGGAGTGAGTTGTCATTTCCTTCTCCAGGGGATCTTCCTAACCCAGTGATCAAACCTGCATCTCCTGCATTGCAGGCCATGTGTTATTTCCTTATTCATAGCCAGTTTTAAGTTATTAATACAAACATTGAATTCCTAAGAATTTCCTGTGATTAACAGCATTGACCTATTTAGTCGCTCACAACATATTTGTACCAATTATTTATTGAGGCACTATTAGATATTGGAGATACTTCATGAAAATTACAGAGCTTAGTGTAGCTATGCCTATATATATATATAAACATTGTAAACAAGTGAGAAAATGAGAATAGTCATATGTTGAGAATACTGTCAGTCCAAGCAAGGTGTGACAAAATGTGCTTTAGCAAGCCGGAAGATGTCACAAAAGAACTGAAATTTAGAAGTAAAGGGTTTCTAAGTTCAGAAAAGACTGATGGAATATCTAACTGGGAAAAAAAAAAAAAGGATCATGATCAAAGCTACAATTACAGATAATTAGATTATTTTCATCTGCTCATAGGGCTGCATAGTAAGTTACAAGTGGGAGATTAGTTGGTAATTACCAAAGGGGATTAGATCATAAGGATTTTCTATAAGAAGCCAGGAAATTTATCCTGGCTTTTATCCTAGAGATTTTATCCTCTAGCTACTGGAGAATAATCAAAGGATTGAAAGCAGAACAAGTTCAGATGTAAAAGAGAAAAAGATTTCTTTCAGCTTGTAAGTATTATTAACTGAGAATGGGGTTATGGGAGTAGGGAGAATGAACCTATTAGAAGCTTAAATAAGTAGTCTACAAGAGGTGACTGAGTCCTCAGTTAGGGTGGTGTAGACCAAGAAGATGAGGAAATAACATTTCAAAAATATTTTAAGAGAAGCACTATATGAAGGATGTGAAGGAAGATCTTCAAAGTTTTATTTTAGGCAACAGGGTGAGTGGCGGCACCATTAAATGAAGTAAGCTAAGAAATATGGATAAAACAAAAAGCAAAATACTCTTAAGAGGGAAAAGACAAATAATAATTTCATTTAGCATATGTTTGAATTTGAGAAGCCTTCAGATGAATGAAGTAGAGATATTTAGCAGACACAGGAAAGGTGAATCTAGACTTTAGGACATATCTAGAAAGGAATTTGATACAGGATTTGACTGTTTAGGAAAATGTTGGAGAAAGAAGGAAATAAGATTTCAGGTAGAATACGGGGAATAGCAGCATTTAAGTTACAGTTGGAGAAAATCTCTCAAAAGATTAAGTTTGGTCTAAGGGGTAGGAGAAAATTTAATGAGTGTAATGTTACAGGGAAGAGATCATTTCAAGAATAAAGAAGTATTCTGTAGTGTTGAAAGAGAAGTAAATAAAATCTGTACTCTCAGTATGGAAGACTAACTCCTGAGCAGCTATCAAGGTTCATCTAATACTTTTTTATCACTGGGAGACAAAGAGGAAATAGTATTTCTGATGATTACTCCAACTACCAATTAAATGAGAAAAAGTTTTCTATTAACTACAGTTAAGTTTCCTCTATTATGTTGACAAAATAACTTATAAAGGAAGTAACTTCCAAGAATGTTTCTTGCTCTTAAAATTAGGACTCTGGTTCAACATAAATTTACACACCTACAACAAGCAAGAAATGTATAAAAAAGCATGTAAATATATAATACTTAACATAGTGCTAAACTAATTATGGCTTTTCTTTTTTGTTGTCGTTGAGTCACTATTCAGGTTGACAGAAAAGAGTAATTTATTTAGTGAGATGTTCTGAGTATTTGGAACTCTGTGCACATTTTGTCACCTGTTTTTGGATTCAGCAATATTCTCAACATGTGACTATTCTCACTTTTCTCATTCACTTGCAATAATTTGTATGTATGAACTGTTGGCCCTCTATATTTGTAGGGTTTTGCATCCATAGATTCAACCAACCTTTGAATCAAAATTTATTCATTGTACTAAACCATTTTATATAAAGGACTTAAGCATCCACAAATTTTGGTATCCAAGAGGTTCCTAGAACCAATCTTATGCAGATACTGAAGGCTGATTGTAATTCTAATATGAAAGAATTCATGTTGGAGAATAACTTTCAACAGATCTGTGACTTACTCAGAAACTTAAGATCAAGTGTTATTCTAGGGCAATGTCTGGTAAGTGTCAACTTTAGCTTTGCATTCATATGCAAAATTAGTGAGTATGTACGATAGGAGCCAGTTTTGTACAAGGATTGGATTACTTTTAGATTAGTTTTAAGCCATTTTAGAAGAGGCCTTCAAGAATGAGGCTTTTCATTTTTTTTAAAAAAATTGTTTAGGATGAGTTCTCTGGTGCTTTGTATCTCTGATTTTCTTTTCCCTTCTTTCCTAAAATAAGTCTAATTTTCTTTACGGAGTCCATATATGGCTGTGTTCTTTTTGACCACTATGTCACATACGTGGTAAATGCTCAATTATATGCTTCAGAAGGTATTACTAAAGTTGCTTCATGTTCCACTTTCAGAAATTTTTATGAAACATTTTGCTTTACTTAAGGAGTATATTCACATATTGTGCTTAGAAGTTGAAATATCCAGTAGATTATAGGTTAATATTAATAAAATCAGCTCCATAGCTTTATAAACATCACACTTAGAATTGGATATACTAAAATATACTTACTATTTTTTAATGAAGGGTAGAGTTATAACACTTGCTTCTATCAGAGGTTAAAGACAATGTGAAGTATTTCCTGAGAAGAGTAATAATGGCCACAGAGATTTGTAGAACATGTATCTTATTATTTGGTCTGTTAGTTCACTGAAAACTATTTAATGTGTGAATTCATTGTAAAGGTGAACTAAAACACTTTTAGAGAAGGAAATGGCAACCAACTCCAGTATTCTTGCCTGGAGAATCCCGTGCACAGAAGAGCCTGGCAGACCATGGTCCACAGGGTCAGAGAGAATTGGACATGACTGAAGTGACTAAGCACAAAACACTTTACTCTGGGCTACAGGTTCTACAACTTAAGGCTGATTGTTTCATCTTTAATGCTTAAGTGATTTGGGGGGGGGGCTCCAAAATCACTGCAGATGGTGACTGCAGCCATGAAATTAAAAGACACTTACTCCTTGGAAGAAAAGCTGTGACCAACCTAGACAGCACATTAAAAAGCAGAGACATTACTTTGCCGACAAAGGTCCGTCTGGTCAAAGCCATGTTTTTTCCAGTAGTCATGAATGGATGTGAGAGTTGGACTATAAAGAAAGCTGAGCACAGAATAACTGATGCTTTTGAACTGTGGTGTTGGAGAAAACTCTTGAGAGTCCTTTGGACTGCAAGGAGATCAAACTAATCTATCCTAAAGGAAATCAGTCCTGAATATTCACTGGAAAGACTGATGCTAAAGTTGAAACTCCAATACTTTGGCCACCTGATGCAAAAAACTGACTCATTGAAAAGACCCTGATGCTGGGAAAGATTGAAGGTGGGAGGAGAAGGAGATGACAGAGGATGGGATGGTTGGATGGCATCACTGACTCGATGGACATGAGTTTGAGTAAGCTCCAGGAGTTGGTGATGGACAGGGAAGCCTGGAGTGCTGCAGTCCATGGGGTCGCAAAGAGTTGGACAGGACTGAGCGACTGAACTGAGTATGTCAGTCTTCTTATCACTCGTACCAAAGGTATTATGCTCTGTACATCACTCACTTTCTTTATTAGCTTTTGGGAAACTTTTTAATGTGATATTTTCAGATTTAGTAATAATATAACAATTGGAATAAAATTTAAATAGTTGCATAAACATTGTAATAGTTCTGTTCTGAACTCCAACCTTGAGTTTGGAATCTTAATACCTCAACTTTAAATTTAGATGTTTCAGAATGAGCCATAAAAACAGCCTTCTTTGGCTGCTGAAATTGTGAAAAATGGATCAGTGAAACCTAAACTCTATCTGAGGAAACATTTCTTGAACCACTAATGTAGATCTACACATTTAACACTATGTTCTTTTCAGATTTCAAGAAATAATATTACAATACAGATACAAAGAGGCAATTGAGAAATCTGTTAATGTGAAGATGTCCATAAGTTAAAATGGCAGTCATGAAAAGTAAAAAAAGAAAAATTAAATCCGGAAGCATATTCTTCTAAAAAGCCTTCTGATTAGAGCTTCCTTTTCATCAAAGAGAATCTTGTTTCAGTTTTGAGTGAAACATTCTGTTGTTATTTCATCTTTAGTGACAAATTCACATAGCAAACATTTGAAATGTGTGTATATACAACATATAATATTTCCCATTGTTTCATAGAAATCATTTAATACAAATAGGAAGATTTATTTATCTAAGCCAATAGAGTCATAAGAGAGAGTGGGAAACTCATTTGGTAAAAAGCATAGCTTTTATAATCACAATATTGAAAAAAAAATAGTCATTTTTTTTAAAAAACAATATTAAGAGAAAGTGAAAGACTATACAAAGAAAAATCCAAAGTATGCTTTTGGTAATCTACCTTTTTGCCAAAATTAACTTATTCAGTTCAGTTCAGTTGCTCAGTCATGTCCAACTCTTTGCGATCCCATGGACTGCAGCATGCCAGGCTTCCAAGTCCATCACCAACTCCTGGAGCTTGCTCAAACTCATGTCCATTGAGTCGGTGATACCATCCAACCATATCATCTTCTGTCATCCCCTTCTCCTCCTGCCTTCAATCTTTCCCAGCATCAGGGTCTTTTCCAATGAGTTAGTTCTTCACATCAGGTGGCCAAAGTATTGAAGTTTCAGTTTCAGCATTAGTCTTTCCAATGAATAATCAGGACTGATTTCCTTTAGGATTGCCTGGCTTGACCTCCTTGCAGTCCAAGGGACTCTCAAGAGTCTTCTCCAACACCACAGTTCAAAAGCATCAATTCTTTGGCACTCAGCTTTCTTTATAGTCCAACTCTCACATCCATACATGACTACTGAAAAAAACCATAGCTTTGACTAGATGAACCTTTGTTGGCCAAGTAATGTCTCTGCGTTTTAATGTGCTGTCTAGGTTGGTCATACCTTTTCTTCCAAGGAGTAAGTGTCTTTTAATTTCATCGCTGCAATCTCTATATGCAGTGATTTTGGAGCCCAGAAAAAATAGTCTCTCACTGTTTCCCCATCTATTTGCCATAAAGTGATGTCACCAGTTGCCATGATCTTAGTTTTTGGAATGTTGAGTTTTAAGCCAACTTTTTCACTCTTCTCTTCACTTTCTTTAAGAAGCTCTTTAGTTCTTCTTCGCTTTCTGCCATAAGGGTGGTGTCATCTGCATATCTGAGGTTATTGATATTTTTTCCTGGCAGTCTTGATTCCAGCTTGTGCTTATCTAGCCTGGCATTTCCCATGATGTACTCTGCATATAAGTTATATAAGCAGGGTGGCAATTTACACCTTGAGTTACTCCTTTCCCAATTTGGAACCAGTCTGTTGTTCCACGTCTGGTTCTAACTGGTGCTTCTTGACCTGCATACAGATTTCTCAGGAAGCAAGTAAGGTGGTCTGGTATTCCCATCTCTGGAAGAATTTTCCACAGTCTGTTGTGATCCACATAATCAAAGGCTTTGGCATAGTCAAAACGTGGTCCACTAGAGAAAGGAATGGCAACCCACTTCAGTATTCTTGCCTCAAGAACTGCATGAACAGTGTGAAAATTAACTTCTTAATGAAATTCACTAATATTCTTTTAGGCTGATATTCAAGTGTACATAGTGGCGCTGCTGCTGCTGCTGCTAAGTCACTTAAGTCATGTCCGACTCTGTGCGACCCCATAGACGGCAGCCCACCAGCCTCCCCTGTCCCTGGCAAGAACACTGGAGTGGGTTGCCATTTCCTTCTCCAATGCATGAAAGTGAAAAGTGAAAGTGAAGTTGCTCAGTCTTGTCCAACTTTTAGCGACCCCATGGACTGCAGCCTACCAGGCTCCTCTGTCCATGGGATTTTCCAGACAAGAGTACTGGAGTGGGGATGTCCTCTTTTGCGTGTACTTGGGTATTTGTTTGTAAATGCAGCATCATGAAGCTCAGTGATTAGCTTTCGGTAGAGAGGAGTTAGAGGACTGGGAGGGTTCTTCTGTTCTCTTTTCTGTCTGTTAAGAGGTTTCTGAAACATTTCCTGTGCCTGATTCCTAGGTCAAGAGTACAATTTTCTGAAGATGGAGCCTGCGGAAGTGAACTCACTCGGAGAAAGCTATGATTTTGACAGCATCATGCATTATGCTAGGAACACCTTCTCAAGGTTGGAGTCTCAGGTTATACCTCTTGACTTTTAATTCCTTTCCTCTGTGTGGCTCCTTACAAAGTAGGCTTAGCATAGAACTAGAACAACTTTTAAATATTGCTGCTGTAGAGTACAAAAAATACTTGCTTGGTATTTATAGCCAATACCAGGCATTTGAGATTTTAAAAACACATTTCTTATCAAAATATATTCAAAGTAGAAATTTTAATGGTATAAATTATTTAATATTACTAATCATACAAAAGTTCAATTGAAATGATTACCAAACCAATCAGCATGTTAAATTGGCAAGCAGTGTTAATAGAAATTAGGCATTGCAAATACAGAGCTCAGTTGTTGAATTGGAATGTTATATTCTTTTTGTGATTTGTGTTTTTATTGTATATTTTCTGTTGCTCAAGTACTAATTATACTTGAAAATAGCTATAGTAAAATAATTCTCAGAAAACATTTTAGAAAGATATTTTGCTTCATATAATTTAGAATTCTGCCATTTCCTAATCTTAGAATTATTTTGTTAGTGACTGAATGCTAATTTTAAGAGTGTAATAAATTTGAGTTTTGATCTATTTCACTCTAAAGAAGTTATCATCAAGGCAATAGTTTCCAGGTAAGTAATATGAAGCTGTTTAAGCCATCTCTTTTTTTCCCATTTTATACCCATTTTACACTCATATGTCCATTCCACTCATTCTTTTTTTATCATGATGTGCATTTCACAACTCATTAATGTTTATGTTTAAAGGCAATGTTTCAATCTGAAACACACATTTTCCCTTATTCTGTACTCCTTTTGTGTCTTTAAATGGTTGCTTTTCCATAAACCACAAGGTTCATGCAGTTTATCACCCCCTACACCTACCTTGGTGTTGCATGACAACTAGCCTTGACATATCAGTTTTCTTATTGTTTCAAAATTTGGGTAGTCACTTTTCCTAAATAAACTTATATTCCTATAGTGAAAGAAACTGTATGTATCTGTGAGAAGAACTGATCCAATTCACATTTTTTTTTCTGATTTTAAAGATGATTATTAACTCATACATACAGTGAAATAAAAATTACAGGAGAGGAAATATTTGGCACAGTTCTCAGGCACCACCTTCAAAGTATTTGAAAGTTTTTTTTATTATAATAAAGAAATCTCAATATCAATGGCAACCCACTCCGATATTCTTGCCTGGAGAATCCCATGGAAAAAGGAGCCTGGTGGGCTACAGTCCATGGGGTCACAAAGAGTCGGATACAACTGAGTGACTAACACACACACACACAATATCAAATGTACCATATTATCTATTTTTAAATGTACAATTTGATAGTATTAAGTTCATTCACATTGTTATGAAACAGATCTCCAGAAACTTTTCATCTTGCAAAGCTGAAACCCTATATCCATTTATTAAACTCTCCACTCTCCACACCCCTACCCCAACCTCTGATAACCACTTGTCTACTTTCTGTTTCTATGAATTTGGCTAGTTTAGGTACCAAGTAAAATTGCACAATATTTATCATTCTGTGACTGTTGTTTTTTCCCCACCTAGCATAAGATCCTTAAGGTTCATCTATGTTGTAGCATGCAGCAAAATTTCCTTCCATTTTAAGGCTGAATAATATTCCACTGGATATATATTGACACTTTGTTTATTCATTCATTTGTTCATGGATATCCGAGTTGCTTTCACCTCTTGGCTACTGTGAATAGTGCTACCATGAACATGTGTATGTGAATATCTCTTCAAGAGCCTGTTTTCCTTTCTTTTGGATATATACAGAGAAGTGAGATTGCTGGAATGTATGGTAGTTCTATGATTGTTTTTTGAAGAACCTCAATCAATTTTTTCATAGATGCTGCACTATTTTGCAATCTATCAACAGTGTATAAGGGTTCCAGTTTCTCCATATCCTCACCAACATGTTTTCTTTTCTATTTTTTCAAGTTTTGATGGTAGCCACCCTAATGGGTATGAGATAATATCTCATTATGGTTTTGATTTGCATGATTAGTCATGTTGAGAATATTTTTCTATGCTTGTATATTATCTTTGAAAAAATATATATTCAAATCTTCTGCCTATTTTTTCATCAGATTACTTCATTTTTCTGTTGTTGAGTTGTAGGATTTCTTTGTGTATTCTGGTCTCTTATCAGATATATATATATATATAGTTGGATGGCATCACTGACTCAATGGACATGAGTTTGAGTAAACTCCAGGAATTGGTGATGGACAGGGAAGCCTGGCGTGCTGCAGTCCATGTGATTGCAAAGAGTCAGACACAACTGAGCGACTGAACTGAACTGATATATATATATGTATATATATATAGGAAATATTTTACCTCCTTTTCACCCTTTTTATTGTTTGCTTTGCTATGCACAAGCCTCTTAATTAAAAATGCAATCCCACTTACCTATTTTTGCTTTTGTATCCTATGCTTTGGGTATCATATCCAAGAAATCATTGCTATATTCACATTGCAACAAAAAGGATAAAATATCTAGGAATAAACCTACCTAAAGAGACAAAAGACCTATATGCAGAAAACAATAAGACACTAATGAAAGAAATCAAAGGTGACACAAACAGGTGGAGAGATATACCATGTTTTTGGATTGGAAGAATCAATATTGTGAAAATGACTATACTACCCAAAGCAATCTACAGATTCAATGCAATCCTTATCAAACTACCTTTAGTATATTACACAGAACTAGACCAAAAAATTTCACAATTTGTATGGAAACACAAAAGACCCCACATAGCCAGATCATTCTTGAGAAAGAAAAATGGAATCAACCTTCCCAACTTCAGAATATACTACAAAGCTGTAGTCACCAAGATAATATGGTACTGGCACAAAAACAGAAATATAGAACAATGGAAAAGGTAGAAAGCCCAGAGACAAACCCACACAGCCATAGGCACTTTATCTTTGACAAAGGAGGCAAGAATATATGATGGATAAAAGATAGTCTCTTCAATACGTGATGCTGGGAAAACTGGACAGATACATATAAAGAATGAAATTAGAACATTTCCTAACAAAAATAAACTCCAAATGGATTAAATATCTAAATATAAAACCAAAATCTATAAAACTCTTAGAGGAAAACATAGGCCGAACACACTTTAACATAAATCACAGCAAGATCCTCTCTGACCCACCTCCTAGAGTAATGGAAGTAAAAACAAAAATAAACAAATGAGACCTAATTAAGCTAAACGTTTTTCCACAGTGAAGGTAACTGTAAATAAGGTGAAATGAAAATCCTCAATTGGAGAAAATAATAGCAAATGAAACAACTGACAAATGATTAGTCTCTAAAATATGCAACCTATTCATGCAGCTCAAAACCAGAAAAACAAACAAACCAATCAAAAAGTGAACATCTCTCCAAAGAAGACATGCAGATGGCTAATGAACACATGAAAAGATGATGCTCAATATCCCTCATTATTAGAGAAATGCAAATCAGAACTAAATGAAGTACCATCTCACACTGGTCAGAATAACCATCATTAAAAAAATCTACAAACAATAAATGTTAGAGAGGGTGTGGAGAAAAGGGAACTCTCTTGCACTGTTGGTGGGAATGTAAATTGATGCAGCCACTATGGAGAACCACTCGGAGATTCCTTAAAAAAAACTAGGAATAAGTCTACCATATGACCTAACAATCTCACTACTGGGCATATACTGAGGAAAAAATATTTGAAAAAGACACATGAATCCCAGTGGTCATCTCATCACTATTTACAATAGGTAGGATATGGCTGCAACCTAGATGTCCATCTACAGATGAATGGATAAAGAAGTTGTGGCACAGTGGAATATTACTCACCTATAAAACTAGTGCATTTGAGTCAGATCTAATGAGATGGAGCCTCACTATAGAGCATATTATAATAATAGAGCTTATTATACAAAGTGAAGTAATGAAGTAAGTTAGAAAGACAAATATATATTAAAGCATATATATGTAATCTAGAAAGGATGATACTGATGAACCTATTTGCAGCACAGCAAGGGAGATGCAGACATAAAAGAACAGATTGTAGAAACTGAGGGAGGAGAGGGTGGCAAAATTGAGAAAATAGCTTTGAAATATATATATTACCATATGTAAAATAATGGGAATTTGCTTTATGACACACACAACTCAAATCTAATTCTTTGTGACAACCTAGAGGTGTAGGATGGGGTGGGAAGTGGGAGGGAGATTCAAAAATAGGTATGGCTAATTCATGTTGGTATATGGCAGAAACCAACACAGTATCATAGAGTAAGTATTCTCCAATTAAAAATAAATTTAAAAAATGAATTTTAGATTTTGAAAAAAATATATACTTTTTCTAGGGAAAATTTGAATGCCACCACTAACTTTATACTCACCATATACATTTTTAAAATTATTTTATTTTAATGGGAAGCTAATTACTTTACAGTATTGTGGTGGTTTTTGCCATGCATTGACATGAATCAGCCATGGGTGTACATGTGTCCCCCATCCTGAACCTCCCTCCCACCTCCCTCCCCATCCCATCCCTCAGGGTCATCCCAGTGTACCGGCTTATACAGAGTGAAGTAAGACAGAAAGAAAAACACCAATACGGTATGTTAATGCATATATATGGAATTTAGAAAGGTGGTAATGACAACCCTACATGCAAGACATCAAAAAAGACAGAGGTGTAAAGAACAGACTTTGGGGCTCTATGGGAGAAGGTAGGGAGGGATAATTTGAAAGAATAGCACTGAAACATGTATATTACCATATGTGAAATAGATTGCCAATCCAAGTTCATCATACACATTTAGCACACGATTTTTTTCTACTTTGGTTAAAGTATTTTAAAAGACAGACACACAGTTTAAATCTAAACACTGATATATTTCTCCTTTGATTGGTTTGAGTTTGAAAAATATATATATTTGTAAGGCATATGTGTCTTAATTTGATGACTTATGTGTGACTTGTTTCTGATTTTTTTTTTTCAGGGGGATGTTTCTGGATACCATTCTCCCCTCACGTGATGATAATGGCATTCGTCCAGCAATTGGTCAGCGAACCCGCTTAAGCAAAGGAGATATTGCACAGGCAAGAAAGCTGTATAGATGTCCAGGTACTGCACCACCCAAACTCAGAAGCATAATTGAGTCTGATAGTGCTTTTCCAGATGAATGAGCCACAATTAACTCAGCTCTTTACTTGTCTCTTTTCATGCTCACGAGTAACTGAGATGCTCAGTTCAAAGTTACTAATCATAAAATGAAATAGAAGAGAATTCTGGAATACCCATTGGTATAATTAAAAACAAATTGCTAGAAATCAAATTTCAAAAGCAGGGATAGTAAGCTTTATTTCCTTTAATTTAATGAATAAAAAAATATAATTGTTATTAAATAGTTGCATGATTTCATAGTCAGATTATGAGTTTCCTTGCCAACATAACAAGAATATCCTTTATTTCAACTTCAGAATTCGATCCTGAATGATCTTTTATAGCAAGTACTAGTACTTTGGCCACCTCATGAGAAGAGCTGACTCATTGGAAAAGACTCTGATGCTGGGAGGGATTGGGGGTAGGAGGAGAAGGGGACGCCAGAGGATGAGATGGCTGGATGGCATCACTGACTCGATGGACATGAGTCTGAGTGAACTCCGGGAGTTTGTGATGGACAGGGAAGCCTGGCGTGCTGCAATTCATGGGGTCGCAAAGAGTCGGACACGACTGAGCAACTGAACTGATCATTAACAGTATATAAATTTAAATTTCATTAGGTGGAATTTATAACTTCGTTGCAAAAAACAAAGTTCTAATCATGTTACTAGTGAACTACTAGTTTGTTTTTATGTTTGTTTGCTAGTTTGTTAATATGTTTCCTATTAGATAAGTTTGTGAAAAAAGATTAAAGACAGGTCTTAATAACAATGTTCCAAGGGATCACTAATGCCTTACTGGTCTAAGAAAAGATAAAGCAATTTATACCCCAATGGGAAAAAAAAAAAAAAAAAAGATTCTGCTTTCAAATTGGAATTTCTTCATATCCTAGTACCTCCTGTATATGCAACATGCTTTGAAATAGCCTATATCAAAGAACATGCTTAATTTTGCTTAACACAGCATTTTCACTTTTTTGTTGTTGTTGTTATTTA
This sequence comes from Bison bison bison, assembly GCF_000754665.1. Lineage (NCBI taxonomy): Eukaryota > Metazoa > Chordata > Mammalia > Artiodactyla > Bovidae > Bison > Bison bison. Next base: position 805,061 of record NW_011494718.1, read on the forward strand.
TGGGAAACTAATACCTGTGAAATTCAGTTTTTGTTCCAGATACTAATATCATAAATAGTAAAATAGTTCTAAAAGTTTTAGTTGTCTGCTTTTCCAATTTATACAGATATTCAGGATAAGATGGGTAAATTAATCATTGAAGTTTACATAGATTCTCATGTTTAAATTTTATTTATATATATTTAATTATTCAGAAGTTATATTAATTAAGTTTACTGTGATTATTGGTACCAGTCTAGGAAACTTTCTGATTGGGTAGCTGATTCATTCACAAAATGTAATATTTGCTCATTGACATATAGAAATGTCCACGTGGGGCAGAGAATGGTCTCATCTTCCCTTTATCCCAGTAGTCAGCAGTCTGCTGGTGAAAGAGATACTCACTGGGATGTGTGAGTGGTGGTGTGTCTTTATAAATAAGTCATTTGTTCTCTTGGTCTCTCTTTTTTGGGGGGCCTTTTTTGCCTTGTGACTCCCATTTTCTAAATATATTCTCCAATTATTTGATCTAATTTTAAGATTACTCCCCTTTTTTTAAATTTCTAAACTCCTGATACTGAGCTCTTCTAATATAGTTTCTGATCTTTATTTGCATTTTCTCTTAATATAGTTTTTCTATAGTCCCATAACCTTTTGCCTTATATTTCATACCTATACAACTGTCAACCCTAATATTCTCTTAGTAAATCTTCATCAATTAAATGTAAAGTAACATAATGAAATTAAGAAAAAATAAATATCTAAAAATAAAGAGGCTTTTGAAGATTAGAATCATGTTATGTAAAAGTGTATGTGTAGTCACTCATAGATGTAGTCACAATAGACGTTTACAAATTTAAAAGTGGTGTTAAACATACAGTGTATATACAGAATATCTACATCTATTGGATGTACATCTGTGTAGAGGTTGTAGGGATGGAAGACCAGTTTCATTGTGCAGGGAATTTAAATACTGGCAATTTTTTAAACACTTGAACATTAAATTTATTTTTTAAATTAATATGAGGTTCTTTTTAGTTACAGAAAATCTGTAATTCCTGATGTAATTCTCTGAAATTTCAAAGAGAATATCACTTATATGTGTTTATATATAATTCTTGGCTCAAATATGTTGCCAACATGCAAAAAAAAAAATAGTCACTTTCTTATTTATTCATACAGACCCATTTGTTCATAAAACATTTCTTAGTTCAGTTGACAGTACTACACACAGATCGTTCCAAGCCAAAACTGTGGAGGGCATTCTCTCTTCACCCCTTTTACTGCCACACTTCCTACAACTAATCAGTCCTGCTGCCTTCTTGGTATCTATCTCACATTCTTTTTTTTTTTTTTCTTTTAAATTTTATTTTATTTTTAAACTTTACATAATTGTATTAGTTTTGCCAAATATCAAAATGAATCCGCCACAGGCATACATGTGCTCCCCATTCTGAACCCTCCTCCCTCCTCCCTCCCCATACCATCCCTCTGGGTCGTCCCAGTGCGCCAGCCCCAAGCATCCAGTATCGCGCATCGA
>NW_011494718.1:806679-809199 GCF_000754665.1 Bison bison bison
TGTCACTCTCCCAAATCTTCCCACCCTCTCCCTCTCCCACAGAGTCCATAAGACTGTTCTATACATCAGTGTCTCTTTTGCTATCTCGTACACCAGGTTATTGTTACCATCTTTCTAAATTCCATATATATGCGTTAGTATACTGTATTTATGTTTTTCCTTCTGGCTTACTTCACTCTGTATAATAGGCTCTAGTTTCATCCACCTCATTAGAACTGATTCAAATGTATTCTTTTTAATGGATTAAAGATCTAAACGTAAGACCAGAAACTATAAAACTCCTAGAGGAGAACATAGGCAAAACACTCTCTGACATACAAGACAGCAGGATCCTCTATGACACACCTCCCAGAATATTGGAAATAAAAGCAAAAATAAACAAATGGGACCTAATTAACCTTAAAAGCTTCTGCACATCAAAGGAAACTATTAGCAAGGTGAAAAGACAGCCTTCAGAATGGGAGAAAATAATAGCAAATGAAGCAACTGACAAGCAACTAATCTCAAAAATATACAAGCAACTCCTACAGCTCAACTCCAGAAAAATAAATGACCCAATCAAAAAATGGGCCAAAGAACTAAATAGACATTTCTCCAAAGAAGACATACAGATGGCTAACAAACACATGAAAAGATGCTCAACATCACTCATTATCAGAGAAATGCAAATCAAAACCACTATGAGGTACCATTTCACACCAGTCAGAATGGCTGCAATCCAAAAGTCTACAAATCATAAATGCTGGAGAGGGTGTGGAGAAAAGGGAACCCTCTTACACTGTTGGGAATGCAAACTAGTACAGCCACTATGGAGAACAGTGTGGAGATTCCTTAAAAAACTGGAAATAGAACTGCCTTATGATCCAGCAATCCCACTGCTGGGCATACACACTGAGGAAACCAGAAGGGAAAGAGACACGTGTACCCCAATGTTCATCGCAGCACTGTTTATAATAGCCAGGACATGGAAGCAACCTAGATGTCCATCAGCAGATGAATGGATAAGAAAGCTATGGTACATATCTCACATTCTTGAAGTGAATCCCCTATCCTAGGGATCCTCACCTTTTGTCTGGATTACTACAGTGCTTCCTAATTAACCTCTTCCCTCTATTCTTACATCTCTTTAGTTCTCTGGCCATACTGCTGTTCAAGTGGCACTTCAATACGCAGATCCTACTCTGCTTCTCTCAGCATAAAGACTGGTTTCCTTTCCCCTGTCTCTTCCCAGCCTCTTTGCTAGGTGTTTCACTTACAGCCTAGTTTCTCCCTTCTACTTCATCCAGCACCTGACACTACAGTGTGCTTACCTCCTGCTTCTTCTTCAATCCAGAAAACTCCTACTGACTCCTGGCCAAGTCCTAATTAATATTCAGGGTTTAGCTTCTATGTAACCTCCTACTTAAAAACTAACTGATCTCCCAGGATTCCCATGGTAGTAAATGCCCTATTTGCTCTGGCCTTCATGTCTAATTCCCAAAACCATCAATTCACTTGTCATTTCCCAATTAGAGTGTAATCTTTAGGACTGGAAGTAGACTTTTCCCTCAGGGTATTTTGTAGTTGTTTAGTCACTATGTGTCCAAATCTTTGCAACCCAATGGACTGCAGTAACCAGGCTTCCCCATCTTTCACTATCTCCTGGAGTTTGCTCAAACTCCTGTCCATTGGGTCAGTGATGCTATCCAGCCATCTCATTCCCTGTTGCCCCCTTCTCCTCCCGTCCTCAATCTTTCCAGCATGAGTCTTTTCCAATGAGATAGCTGTTCACATTAGGTGACCAAAATAATGGAGCTTCAGCTTCTGCGTCAGTCCTTCTAATGAATATTCAGGATTGGTTTCCTTTAGGATGGACTGGTTTGATCTCTTTGCAGTCCAAGGGACTCTCAAGAGTCTTCTTTAGCACCATCATTCAAAAACATCAATTCTTCAACTCTCGGCCTTCTTTCTGGCCGAACTCTCACATTTGTACAATACTACTGAAAAAACCATATCTTTGACTGTACGGACCTTTGTCAGCAAAATGATATCTCTGGTTTTTAATATGCTGTCTAGGTTTGTCATAGCTTTCCTTCCAAGGAGCAAGAATCTTTTAATTTCATGGCAGCAGTCACTGTTGGCAGTGATTTTGGAACCCAATAAAATAAAATATGTCACTGCTTTCCCATTTTCCTCTTCTATTTGCCATGAAGTGATAGGACCAGATGCCATGAAAGTGAAAGTGAAAGTCACTCAGTCATATCTGACTCTTTGTGACCCCAAGTACACTCCATGGAACTCTCCAGGCCAGAATACTGGAGTGTATACCCTTTTCCTTCTCCAGGGTTTTTTCCCAACCCAGGGATCGAACCCAGGTCTCCTGCATTGCTGGAGGATTCTTTACCAGCTGAGCCACAAGGGAAGCTCAAGAATTCTGGGGTTCTCCAGTGGATGTTCCTGACCCAGGAATTGAGTCTGGTCAGTATACTGCATTGCAGGCGGACTCTTTACCAGCTGAGCTATCAGGGGAGCCCCAAGGTC
>NW_011494718.1:809299-809535 GCF_000754665.1 Bison bison bison
GGCCTCCAGAAGTTGCCATGATCTTAGTTTTTTTAACGTTAAGTTTCAAGCCAGATTTTTCACTCTCTTCTTTTACCCTAATCAAGAGGCTTTTTAGTTCCTCTTCACTTTTTGCCAAAATCCCATGGACGGAGGAGCCTGGTGGGCTGCAGTCCATGGGGTCGCAAAGAGTCGGACACGACTGAGCAACTTCCCTTTCACTTTTCACTTTCATGCATTGGAGAAGGAAATGGCAA
>NW_011494718.1:809635-821470 GCF_000754665.1 Bison bison bison
TGCATTGGAGAAGGAAATGGCAACCCACTCCAGTGTTCTTGCCTGGAGAATCCCAAGGACGGGGGAGCCTGGTGGGCTGCCGTCTATGGGGTCACACAGAGTCAGACACGACTGAAGCGACTTAGCAGCAGTAGCAGCAGCAGCATCTACATATCAATTAAATATTAATTAAGTGCTCAGTAAGTAGTTGCTGTATGAATGAAATAGTTGCTTTAATATGTGAAAGGTACTACACCAGATATCATGGCTAGGTAGAAGGAAGCACAGATTATGCACACAAATAGCCAATCATCTGTACAATTCTCCAGACAATGTTACTTGTCAAGGAAGTAAATCTCATCAGTAAAAGGATGCTAAAGCAGTTCTGAGAGGGGTACCTGAACTGAGCTGCACCATGGAATGAGGAAGACTTCTTGGAACTGGTATCGGACTTGGCTAGGGAGTTACTGTTGAAATATATTTTAAAATATTTCAGTAATTAATTTCACCATTATGGCTCAGATGACAGTATTTCATTTTAACATTTCTTACCTTAAAATCATTTTAAATCTATATTTTATTTATTACATTTAGAAGTTTGAGAGAGCAATGGATGTATGAAATTAATTAGGTAGTGCTAAGTTGTTTAGATATAGTTTTATTTCTTTCCCTACTCTATAGTTTATCAAGATTTTGAGGGAAGAGATTTGTCTACTACAAGTTATTGTACTTTTTTTGAGTTAGTAACATTATAAAGATATTCTTTTAGAATATGGAAAAGTTATTCTCAATCCTGATATCTGGTGGATATTATAGACATTTGCTACAAAAAATATCTGTAGATGGGAATACAAACAACTATAAATTTAATCATGTTATTATAACATATGAATTTGTAATAATTTCTCAGCCACACACAATCCAAGAAGCATTTATATAATTCAAAAACAATTTTCTATCTTGGAAGGTAAAGCACACATGAGAACCATCTGTTGCACAAGTGAGATGGATCATACAATATTTAGGTTTACTTTTTATTATTAATAATTTTAAATTTTGATGAAACACATATAACATATGTCCTATTAACAAAATTTTATTGTACAGTACAGTGCTGTCAATTATGTACACATTGTTAAACAGCAGAACTCTTTAGAAATCTCATGTGATATTTGTCTTTTTGTGTATGCCTAGCCTATTTCACTAGAATTAGGTCCTCAAGGTTCATCCCTGTTGTAGCACATGACAGATTTCTTTCTGTTTTAAGGTCGAATAATATTTCATTGTATGCATACACCATGTTTTATTTATTCATTCATCTAATGATAAGGCAGTTTGTTTCTATGGCTACTCTCAGTAATACTTTAAATGAATATGTGAGTATACATATTTCTTCAACACTTTATTTTCAATTCTTTTGCATCAATTACCAGAAGTAAAGTTGCTGTATAATTTGGTAGTTCTATTTATTATTTCTGAGGAAACTCCACATTGTTTTCCACAGTGGCTGCACCATTTTACATTCCTAACAGTAGTGTAAAGTGGTTTCTCTACATCCTCACCAACACTTGCTATTTCTGTTTTTTTAATAATGGCCAACCAGCCATTGTGAGGTGATAGCTCATTGTGGTTTTGATTTTCACTTCTCTGATTATTAGTGACATTGAGCACTTTTTTCATGTATCTATTGGCCATTTGTGTGTGTTCTGTGGAGAAATGTCTATTCAAGTCCTTTGCCCATTTTAAAATTTGGTTACTTGGGGTTTGTTTTGTTGTTTGTTTGGTAAGTTCCTTCTGTGTTTTGGATAATAACCCCTTATCAGATGCATGATTTGCAAATGTTCCATTCCAAAGATTTCTTTTCATTTTATCAATTCTTTCCTTTGCTACATAGTTGTTTAGCTTGCTGTTGTCCCCCTTGTCTATTTTCACTCTTATTATCTGTGCTTTTGGTTTCATATCTAAGCAATCATTGCCAAGACCTCTGTTATGTTTTTCACCTATGTTTTTCTTCTGGGAATTTTACAATTTGGGGTCTTACTTTTAGATCTTTAATCCACTTTGAGTTGATTTTTTTTTTAATTTTATTTTATTTTTAAACTTTACAATATTGTATTTTTTTTGTCAAATATCGAAATGAATTCGCCACAGGTATACATGTGTTCCCCATCCTGAACCCTCCTCCCTTCTCCCTCCCTATACCATCCCTCTGGGTCGTCCCAGTGCACAAGCCCCAAGCATCCAGTATCGTGCATCGAACCTGGACTGGCAACTCGTTTCATACATGGTATTATACATGTTTCAATGCCATTCTCCCAAATCTTCCCACCCTCTCCCTCTCCAACAGAGTCCGTAAGACTGAAGTAAGCCAGAAAGAAAAACACCAATACAGTATACTAATGCATATATATGGAATTTAGAAAGATGATAATAATAACCCTGTGTACGAGACACAAAAGAGACACTGATGTATAGATCAGTCTTATGAGTTGATTTTTGTGGATAGTGGAAAAATGGGTTCAATTTTATTCTCTTGTATGTATGTATCTAGTTTCCCTAACACCATTTATAGAAGAGACTATCTTTGCACCATTGAAAGATCTTGGCACCTTTATCAAAGATCCCATTTTACTGTTTAGGTGTGGGTTTATTTTTGGCTCTTTATTCTGTCCCATTGGTCTATATGCCTCTCTTATGCCAGTATCATACTTTTTTTAAAATTTTTTTTTCTTTACAATATTGTGTTGGTTCAATTCGTAGTATGTTTTGAGGTTAAGAACAATGAAGCTTCTAGCTCTGTTTTTTTGTTTTCCCTCAACATTGTTTTGGCTATTTAGGATTTGTGATTCTACATGAATTTTAAGACTTTTCCTCCCATTTCTACAAAAATATGCCACTGGGAATTTGATAGGGATTGCATTGAATTTTAGAAATTTATCCATGCTTTGACTAGGATGGATAATATTTTAACAATATTAAGTTTTCCAATCCATGAACACATCTTTGTGTCCTCTTAAAGTTCTTTTGTCAATGTTTAGTAGTCTTCAATCTTCATGTCTTTTGCCTCAAGTTTATTTTGCCTCTTTCATTCCTAAATATTTTATTACTGAGGGGGGTTTCTTATAAAAAGAGTTATTTTCTTAATTTCATTTTCATATTGTTTATTGATAGTTAATGGATATGCAACTGAATTTTGTGTATTGATTTTATATTCTACAATTTTGTATAATTGTTTTTATTACTTCTAACAGTTTGTTTTTTTTTTTGTCTGTGGAATCTTTATGGTTTTGTACATATAAGATCATGTCATCAGCCTACAGAGATGAAAATTCAATTTGTATATTGTTTTTAAAATGATTTTTATTGGGAGACTGATGATAATTTTTCTTTGTATCTTTATGTTTTTTTTTTCTCTTACATAAGACTGGGTTTTTATAGCTCAAAGATACATTATAAAAATTAAGCCCACAGTTTCCCTACCTGTGTCAGAGGTATCTAAGTGTTAAATAGAGGACTTTGAGCATCACAATACTTGACCCCTACAAAACAACTTTATGAAGTACATATTAATGAGATAGCCACTTTAAAGAACAGAAAACTGAGGTTGAAGGTTTTGAGACTTGCTTGTATGACATAACAAGGGATTATGCCATGAGTCAAACTTCTCAGTTCTCATCCATATACTAAATAAATTACTGTGTAGATGAAGCGACTATGTATTTAACTTAGTAGTGCCATCTTTGCCTTGATAATTTTCCTTTAGTTGTTTTAGTTATAAAATTATTTTTTATACCTGAACATGAATGAACAAATGCCCAGGAAAATTTATGAGAATCTTCTGAAATAGGGATCAGGTAGCCTGGGATAGCCACATGTACTGAGGGAAATGCACAAATGATTACAACTTGGCAACTGTTGTCCACACTTCTTGCATTATAAGTAAGTGTTATATAATACATTTGTTAGATTTTTGAACTATATTCATTTTTTTTTTTTGCCTTTCAGAGAGCTTTCTGTTTTACCACTTTATCAGTATAATAATGTTTGTTTACAATTGTGAGTTAATTGTTTTAATTCCACTTGAGGAAATCCAGTACCAACATTCTATGAGGCTTAGAATTACAGAATTTATTTTTAAATTGCTGTAAATTGTAGCTTTTTTCATTGAAACACACTAAATCCCCCAATGGCTATTTAGCACCTAAACTGATCATAATTAGAAGCACATTGGTTGCATTAATAAATCTTAACAAATTTTCATTTTTCTAAGGGTTTTTGTAATGTCACATTTATCAAGTATCCTTAGATGATTCATGAAAAGTGCTGATTATATATTTTTACCTTGAGCATTTTTCTTTTATTCTCAAGTTGCTTCTATCTACCTGTTAATCAGAATAAATATTGCTTGCTCTTATTTTAAATTTATTTTGTTGTACAAACACTATTTGTTGTTGTTCAGCCTCTCAGTCATGTCCGACTCTTTGTGACCATATGAACTGCAGCATACCAGGCTTCCCTTGTCCTAAACCATCTCCCGGAGTTTGCTCAAACTTATATCCATTGAGTCTGTGAGGCCATCCAACCATCTCATCCTCTGTTATCCTTTTCCTTCTGCCTTCAATCTTTCCCAGCATCAGGCTCTTTTCCAATAAGTCAGTTCTTTGTATCAGATGGCCAAACTATTGGTGCTTCAGCTTCAGCATCAGTCCTTCCAATGAGTATTCAGGGTGATTTCCTTTAGGATTGACTAGTTGGATCACCTTTCTGTCCAAGGGACTCTTATGTGTCTTCTCCCTCATGACAGTTCAAAGGCATCAGTTCTTAAGTGCTCAGCCTTTTTTATTGTTCCATCTCTCACATCCATACATGACTATGGGAAACACCAGAGCTTTGACTATGCGGACCTTTGTAGTTAATGTCTCTGTTTTTTAATACACTGTATAGGTTTGTCACTGCTTTTCTTCCAAGGAGCAAGTGTCTTTTAATTTCATAGCTGCATAAATATTTATATCATATCAAACTCTTTTTACATCTCTATTTTATGTCTTCCAAGCCATTATTTTTGTTTCTTCATTTAAATCAAGATATGCAGAGCCATTTATAATGTATTGTTTTGATGAGACAAGAGTTCACCTGCTAGAGTTCACCTGCTGGCTCTATAATATGGTAATATATCAGGTTCTATTTCAGTCTTCTTCAGAAGGAAGGAGTTATTCTTTCAAACTGTTGAATGAAAGTTATAAACAGCTTTATATAAATATTTATATAAACTAACTGGTGTATGGGAATTGTTCATGAATTAAGGATACTTAAATCAGCTTAGATTCATTTGACTCAGATCATGTCTTGCAAAAGCAACAAGACAGTCCGTTGTAGAATGCTTCTGACTACAAACCTTGGCTGAACCAGTGAGCTAATTATCCTCTGACCTTGCCTTTGTTGGATTGGCCTATAGATATTAGTCATACTGATCTTGAGGCCGTACAGCTGACTGTTTGCTACATCAGATGACTGATAATTACTACCAAGAAGTTAGATAAGGGTTGTTGGTTGTTTGGTTGTTTAGTCGCTAAGTCGTGTCCAACTCTTGTGACCCCATGGACTGTAGCCTGCCAGGCTCCTCTCCATGGGATTCTCCAGTAGATAAGGGTAGTAAAAGAAAAATAAAATTGCTTTCCCAGTCATTTCTACTTATAATAGGGAGAAAACAGAGAATAGATAAATATCTATATCTCATTGGAAAATTTGTCTTCCATAATGTTTTATGTTTCAATTTATTCCAGTTTATTTTGAAAAAAATATTTCATTGTGTGTCATTTTGGCACCACTTTTACGGCATATTTATTCATTATTATTTACATTTTATTTTTCCCAACTTTGATACAATATTCATTATTAAAATTAACTTCACTGTACACCAAATATAATAATAAAATGTTTTATGAGGTCCCAGAATCACATCAAATAGGTACCCACTGGCTTGAATCTGAGTATGGGTGATGTATAAGTTGGCTATTTGCTCCTTGGGAATGAATGAGAAATGTCTCCATAAGGAAGAATTTTGTGTTTCATCAGGTTATTTATCTCATAATCTTGTTATATGGTTAGCTATAGCAATCCCTTTAAGTATACTGAAATTCTAGTAAGAAAGACATTTTAAAAATTACTTATAAAGGAAAAGTGTTATACAAATATATATCCTTCTCTAACACCAAAAGGCTCAAGATTCATTAGGGATGCAAATGTCTCTTATAAAAAATAATGAATAATTTTATCTTTTTCATTAAAAAAAATCAAACATATGTTGTTTTTTTCTTTCTTTCAGCATGTGGAGAAACCTTACAAGAATCCAATGGTAATCTTTCCTCCCCAGGATTTCCAAATGGCTATCCATCTTATACACACTGCATCTGGAGAGTCTCTGTGACCCCAGGAGAGAAGGTAGTTTATCCCATCAACTGTTCTCTTTTAGTCTCAGATGCAAAGGTTCATCTTCTTTCAAATATATTTTACTTTGTTTTTTATTCTTATTTGATTAATTGAATAGCTCAGAAAATTTATGATGGGTATTATTCAAGCTCCAGGAATTTTTTGAAAGATATAATTTTGAAAAAAATAGTAAATGATCTAAAAGGGTTGACATAATACAAGTTATATTCTCAGACACAATGGAATTAAGTTAAAAATCAGTATCAGAAAGATAACTAGAAAAATCCCACACATATTAAAATTGAAAAATATATATCAACTATCCCATTCATTCAAGAAGAAATTATGATAAAAATTAGAAATTATTTTCAATTATAACAAAAGTACTGAGAATTGCAAGTCTGTAAGATACATCCAATGGAGAAGGCCCTGGCACCCCACTCTGGTACTCTTGCCTGGAAACTCCCATGGATGGAGGAGCCTGGAAGGCTGCAGTTTGGGGTCACTGAGAGTTGGACACGACTGAGTGACTTCACTTTCACTTTTCACTTTCATGCATTGGAGAAGGAAATAGCAACCCACTCCAGTGTTCTTGCCTGGAGAATCCCAGGGATGGCGGAGCCTAGTGGTCTGCTGTCTATGGGGTCGCACAGAGTCAGACACGACTGAAGTGACTTAGCAGCAAGATATATCTAAAGTGTATTTAGAAGGAATATCACAAACTTATATACTCATATTAGGAAATAAAAAATACTCCAAACTAAAGAGATAGACATCCATATAAAGACACTAGGAAAAGGAGCAATAAAATAAATGGAATAGTACATAAAGGAAGAAATAAAAAATAAATTTAAAAGCATGAAACTATATGTACAAAGTATGGACAAAGTTGGTACTTTGAAACAATTTAGAAAATAGATTTAGAAAACAATTAGATTTAGAAAACAATTTAGAGAAATGGATGAAAAAGATCAAGAAAAAAAGATTAACAGAGAAAGCACAATTATCCAGTAATTAACATAAAATGATTGTTATAACCATAGATGCTTTAGACACCAAAAGAACATTTTGAACATTATGCCAATAACTTTGAAAATGTAAATGAAATGGGAAAATCACTACAAAATATTACTTAGTAAGCTCTTATTCAAGAAGACATTAAAATTTTGAATGTTTCTATAACCACTGGAGAAATCAAATTACTGTTTATTTGAATTATTAGTCAAAAAGTTCTTGACAATGAAAACCCAGGCTACATGGCTTCATGAATAAGTTCTACCCAACATCCCAGTAAGAAATAAATATAGTCTTGCATAAAGTCTTCCAGAGAATCAAATAAAAAATACACTCTACTCTTTATATGCTTAGGGCTTCTTAGGTGGCTCAGTGGTAAAGAATCCACCTGTAATGAAGAAAATGTGGGTTTGATTCCTGGGTAAGGAAGATCCCTTGGAGAAGGAAATAGCAACCCACTCCAATATTCTTGCCTGGAAAATCCCATGGGCAGAGGACCCTGGAGGGCTGCAATTCATGGGTTTATGAAAGTCGGGTATGACTTAGTCACTAAACACTGAAAGGTTGTTGCTGAACGATGCAAAGACGCCGGGATTCTTGGCTTCCAGAGGAGAAGAATTCAATCTGGGGCCAGAGAGGATGCTTGATCTCTCAGAGCTTTTGTGTAATAAAGTTTTATTAAAGTATAAAGAAGATAGAGAAAGCTTCTGACATAGGCATCAGAAGGGGGCAGAAAGAGTACCCCCTTGCTAGTGTTAGCCATGGAGTTATATACTCTCTAATTAGTTATTACAGTGAATCAAAAGAATGTCTGGAGGTTGTAAAGACTTCGCTAGACCTACTCCCATAATTTACATTTTAAGATAATAGGATTAGCCAGAAGGGTTTTTTCCAGAGACTGTCTTCAAGCAGGATACATTATTGTTATATAATCCTAAGGAATGTAGAGGAAAAAAAGTTTGTCCTTTCTTCCTCCTTGAGAATTCCAGACCCCTCTCTCCTTGGGGACCCCTAGACTTCTTATCAACCTCCCTAGGAAATGACTTTCTCATTCCCCTCTTTTCCTTTAGGAGAATTATGTTGCTAAGGGAAAGGGGCGTCATTTTCATTCCATAACTACTTCCTGCTATTTAGGGGTGTGGTCCCTAAATTGTTGAGGCAATATATTCCCCTAACCCTCATATTAAGGGTCTCTGATCCAGGGGCCCTAAGTAATATTTGGAAGAGGCTGTGGCACTCTTAGGAGGTTGGACAACCATTTGTAACTTAAAAGCCTTCATGCGACTAGAAACAAATCCAATTACACAGTTACAGATGCAAGGCAAAATAGTCCTTAAAACAAGTTAAAATCAAATTAAAAGTCATATTATGTCCAGAGTTACATCAGTCCATCTTAGGATTGTTAGATATCATCAGTTTAAGAAGAGGCATCACATGCGATTGTTGTTAAAAGTATTTGCAGACTTGGAGAAAGTCTTTCCTTGAAGTGGAGATGTCCACCACGGGAAGCCTTCCACTGATGAAAAGGGGAGTGCTCCACACACCCAGCAGTTAGACTGATTGTGAAATGCTGCGTAGGACTGAGTCCAGGACAGGAAGGCATTGTCTTGAGGCTCAAACGGCAGACTCAGGATTTTTGGAGTCAGCATACATAGGCTCACATAGATTATCAGGCCCATTTAAAAAGTGCAAAGTCAAAGCATAGAAAGTAAAGACATAAAATGAAGTCACGTAGCTCTGGTCAGGGTGCCACCTCTTAACTCGAGTGTGATGTACCCACGAATCAATTCCTCACACTTTGACAGCTGTAGGAGAAGAAAGAATAACCTGGTAAGGGCCTTCCCAGAGGGGCTCAAGGGATGAGCCCCAAACCCCAATGTTTTTATGAGGACCTCAATTCCTGGCTCAAATAGAGGCTTGCTTGATTCAAGAGGCTGGATCAGGAGCCATCTACCAGAGTTCTGTTAATGCCTGTTGAAAAGCTGAGAGCTGAGTTACATAATTAGTTAATTCCAAGGCTTTGGGGTCTATAACAATGTCTGTGCATAAGAAAGGCCTTCCATAAATACATTCAAAGGGGGACAGTCCCTCCTTTTTGGGGGCAGTTCGAGCCCTCATTAAAGCTATGGGTAGGACTTTAATCCAATTGTCCTGCGTTTCTTGACTTAATTTGCACATATGTCTTTTGATAATGTCATTAGCTTTTTCAACCTTTCCTGAGGATTGGGGTCTCCAGGAACAGTGTAAGTGATATTCTATTCCTAGAGCCTTAGACACCCCCTGATTTATAGCAGCTTTAAAGGCGGAGCCATTGTCACTCTGAAGCCTCTGTGGCAGCCCAAACCTGGGGATAATTTCATGGATTAAAACCTTTATAACCTCCTTAGCCTGCTCACTACTACAGGGAAAAGCCTCAATCCATCCAGTAAAAGTATCCACCCAAACTTGTAAGCAAGAATATCCATTAGCTTTTGGCATATGAGTAAAATCAATTTCCCAGTCCTCTCCAGGATACTTTCCATTTCATTGTAACCCAGATTTTGCTAGCTTTTCAGTCCTTAGGTTATTTTTCTGACAAACCTCACACCTTTTGATAATATTCTTTAGAGTTTTCATTACATTTTTACATTCAAACAAACGAGAAGCCATCTGGTAAGTACTCTCTCCACCCTAATGAAAACTCTGGTGTAAACCCTTAAGAATTTTCTATTGAGCACTTTCAGGAATTATTAATTGTCCATCCTCAGATGTAACCATCCTTTATCAGTAATCTTTGCTCCTCTTTTCTCGTATCTTCCTAATTCTTCCTCAATATATTGTGGTTTTTCCTGTTCCACAGGACCTGTTCAGATCAAAGGCGTCTGTAGTGAAGGGCTTTCCTAAAGTGCTGCTTTTCTGGATTGACAGTCAGCCAGCTGATTACCATTGGCTACTTTACTCCCATCCCTGCTGTGCCCTTTGCAATGCATAACAGCTACTTCTTTAGGACAACATATAGCAGTTAAAAGTCTCTTGATCTCTCTGAAATGTTTAATAGGTTCTCCTGTCGCTGTTATAAACTGTCTCTCTTTCCATATTGCAGCATGAGCATGTAAAGTCAAATAAGCATACTTAGAATCAGTGTAGATATTTACCCGCTGCCCTTTGCTTAACTCTAGAGCTCAAGTCAGAGCCACAAGCTGTGCTGAGTACTGGTTCCCTGGGGGAGAGATTTTGCTTCTAAAACCTGTTCAGCAGTAACCATGGCGTAACCTGTTTTACGCTTTCCATCCCGAACAAAAGAACTGCCATCTGTAAATATTTCCATGTCAGGATTGTCTAATGGGGTATCCATTAGATCTTCTTGAAGTTTAAAGTTAGAAATTGGGAACAATCGTGATCAGGTGTTTCATTTTCCTTCTCAGAAAGGAAAGTGGTAAGATTTAAATTTCCACAAACTTTAAGCTTAGTTACTGGTCTTTCTAACAATAGTGACTGATATTTAAGAAGCCTACTGTCTGTCATCCAAATATTAAACTTAGAATTTAAGATTCCACTCACATCATGAGAAGTCAATACAGTAAGGTTTCATCCATTAATTATTTTTAAAGCTTCAGGTGCTAATAAAGCTGCTGCCCCAATTACTCTTAGGCATTGGAGCCACCCACGTGAAGTTACATCTAATTCTCTGCTTAGATAAGCAATAGGTTGCTGGTGAGGCCCTCAAGGTTGTGTCAAAACTCCCAAGGCCATACCTTTTCTTTCAGTGACAAACAAATTAAATTCTGACCCTGTGGGCAAGCTCAGAGCAGGAGCTTGCAGGAGAGCAGTCTGAAGAACCTTAAAAGCTTTTTGAGTATCTAGAGACCAAACCAGTTTGTCTGTTTGGGCCTGCTGAGTTTCAGCTATAAGTTTATATAAAGGCTGGGCAAGTTCCCCATAACCTGGAATCACAGTAGCCTGTGAGTCTCAAAAATCCTCTCAATTGTCTTAAAGTCATAGATAGGGAATGATTTCAGTTCAGTTCCGTTCAGTTAAGTCCCTCAGTCATGTCCGACTCTGTGCGACCCCATGAATGGCAGCACACCAGGCCTCCCTGTCCATCACCAACACCGGGAGTTCACTCAGACTCATGTCCATTGAGTCCGTGATGCCATCCAGCCATCTCATCCTCTGTCGTCCCCTTCTCCTCTTGCCCCCAATCCCTCCCAGCATCAGAGTCTTTTCCAGTGAGTCAACTCTTCGCATGAGGTGGCCAAAGTATTGGAGTTTCAGCTTCAGCATCATTTCTTCCAAAGAAATCCCAGGGCTGATCTCCTTCAGAATGGACTGGTTGGATCTCCTTGCAGGCCAAGGGACTCTCAAGAGTCTTCTCCAACACCACAGTTCAAAAGCATCAATTCTTCGGCGCTCAGCCTTCTTCACAGTCCAACT
>NW_011494718.1:821570-821885 GCF_000754665.1 Bison bison bison
TTCAGAATGGACTGGTTGGATCTCCTTGCAGGCCAAGGGACTCTCAAGAGTCTTCTCCAACACCACAGTTCAAAAGCATCAATTCTTCGGCGCTCAGCCTTCTTCACAGTCCAACTCTCACATCCATACATGACCACAGGAAAAACAATAGCCTTGACTAGACAGACCTTTGTTGGCAAAGTAATGTCTCTGCTTTTGAATATGCTATCTAGGTTGGACATAACTTTCCTTCCAAGGAATAAGCGTCTTTTAATTCTGTGGCTGCAGTCACCATCTGCAGTGATTTTGGAGCCCAGAAAAATAAAGTCTGACACT
>NW_011494718.1:821985-856726 GCF_000754665.1 Bison bison bison
ATTCCATCTTGTGCTTCTTCCAGCCCAGCGTTTCTCATGATGTACTCTGCATATAAGTTAAATAAGCAGGGTGACAATATACAGCCTTGACATACTCCTTTTCCTATTCAGAACCAGTCTGTTTTTCCATGGCCCTAGTCCCTTCTGATATGATTAGGCCAGATATGTAGCAGATTGTTGACAAAGCTGAGCCTTTTTTCTTGATGCCTTGTAACCGCAGCCTGCCAGAAAGTTTAAGAAGTCTTCTGAGGCTCATGAACAAGCTTCCTCTTTCTCAGCACTAAGCAAAATATCATATTGTAACACGACTGCTTCGGAGCTATTAAAGTTTTATAGATCCCATGACAAACTTTATCCAAATAAGTGAGGACTGTCACGAAATTCCTGGGGCAAAACTGTCCAGGTTACCTGAGAACCTAGCTGCATAGGGTCCTCAAAGGCAAATAGAAATTGACTTTCCTCCCTGAAGGCACTGAATAGAAGGTATCTTTTAAATCAATTACTGAGAAATATTTGGCCCATTCAGGAATTTCAGACAATAGAGTGTAAGGATTAGGCACCATGGGGTGTAAAAGAACTACAGCTTCATTTATTATTCATAAATTTTGAGCTAGTCTCCATTTACCATTTGATTTCTTTGTACCCAAAATAGGAATGTTGCAGGGACTGTTACAGGGAATTAATAGTCCCTGCTCCTTTAAATTCTCAATGATGGGTTTTAACCCTTCCTTCACTTCAGGTTTCAGTGGATACTGCTTCTTATGTGGAAATAAGTGTGGGTCTTTGAGCTTGACAACTACAGGAATAACATTTTGTGCTCAACCCACAGATTTTCCATCAGCCCATACTCTAGGATTTACATTTTGTTCAATTAAAGGGAGAGAAAGGGAAGGCTCCTTATTCATGAAAACAGAGGCATGGACCTTGCTCAGTATGCTAAGTCGCTTCAGTCGTGTCCGACTCTGTGCGACCCCATGGACTGCAGCCTACCAGGATCCTCCATCCATGGGATTTTCCAGGCAAGAGTACTGGAGTGGGTTGCCACTGCCTTCTCCTTTGCTCAGTATATCCCTTTCCAAAAGGGGTGAGGGAGACTCTGGCATGATCAGAAACTTCCGTGAAAATAGCAGAGTCTCAGTTACAGCTTAAAGAACAACTGAAGTAATACCCTTTGGCTCATCCAGACAGTCCCATTATGGAAGTGGATCGGGAAGAAGGTGGGTCAGGGGCTTCAGTAAGCACGGAGTAAGTTGCCCCAGTATCTAAAAGGAAATTGACTGATTGCCCCCCCCCCCCCCACACACACACACAGAGTTATTAATACCTGGGGTTCCTCAGGTGTAATTAGGATGGGAGCTTGTTTGGGGACCCCAGGGCATCTTCAGTCCTGATTGTCTTGAGAGTCCGACCCCTGAAACCTACGCCTGTGAGGGCAGTCTCTCTTCCAGTGTGGTCCTTGCAGACCAGACATGGAGCCGGGGGCAGCTTAGATGCCTGAGGGCAATCCCGGTTAAGGTGCCCATCTTTTCCCCAGTAATAGCAAGCCCATCCCTTTTCCCCTGGGTCCCTCTGGGCATTTTTCTCAGGCTGTTTAAGAATAGTTCTCATATCCATTGCGAGGGCTTCTGCCTGTTCCTTTGTCTTTTTCTGCCTTTCTTTTCCTCATATTCCCTACCATAATAGACTGTCTGAGCTAGTTGTAACGGACTATCCAAAGACTGATTTGGTCCTATTTTAATAGCTTATGGCGGATATCTGGAGCCGACTAAGTGAGAAATCTATCTTTTAAGATCACTTTTCCCTCTTCACTTTCAGGATCAATCTCAGTGAATCTGCGAAGGGCTTCTCTTAGTCTATCTAGGAATTTACCAGGAGCTTCCTTCTCCTCCTATTCTATGTCTGCCAATTTGCCATAGTTTAAAGGCTTAGCATGCACCTGCCTCAGTCCTTCAAGAATACATCTGACAAAATGACTCTGATCCCATCTTCCTTTAGCTGTGTTGTAGTCCCAATCTGGTTCTGTAGTTGGGACCACCTGACTCCCAGTGGGGAGGGTGGCTATCTCGTCCTCCCTCTTCCCTACTGATTCATTACCAAACTGTTCATCTCCATAAGCAAGCACTTTCCCCAAAACTCAAGTCTTTTAGTCGGGAGTCAGTGTTTGTCCCAAGATATACATCACATCCTTCCAAGTAAGGTCATAAAGCAGAGTAACACCTTTGAAAGCTCTAATATATTTTTCTGGGTCCTCTAAATAGTCTCCCAGATCCCCCTTGATTCTTTGTATTTCTTGATAAGAAAAAGGCTTATTAACTCTCATAGACTGATTATTTTTCCTGGTGAGTGCTTCATGAAGAAGTAAAAGCTTGTGTGGCTATTCCTCAGTCTCTCTGGCTGTTCTGTGCATATTATCCTAGGAGAAACCTGCTTTTCTTTAACTCTTTGTCTCCTGTCCTCCATCTCATCTAGCAAAGTTGGAGGACAGGAGGGAGCTGAAGGAGTCATACCCAAATCTATACCCTTAGGACATAAGTCTGGCATATTTTGTAGAGAGAAAAAGGGCAACACATAGGCTACTTCTACCCATTTCCCTTGTTTTCTACAGAACCGATCTAATTGTAAAACAGTATTATACTTAAGAGACCCTCCAACTGGCCACCACTTGCCATCTTCCAGTGGGTACCGTGGCCATGCAGTATCACATAGGGAGACCAGGTATGTCTTCTTTAAGCCCTGGGGATCAAATCTATCCCAGTTTTTCAGGATACAGTTCAAAAGAGTGAGGCTGGAATTGTTAGCTCCCATCTGTAAGAGAGAAAAAAAGCGACCAGCACCCTCTTTCTACTGGAGGCATCCCTCCCTGCTCTAGATGGGGGTGTAGACAGACTTTACACCAAAGTTTTTCTTTCCCGGTTAGACTTAGTCTGTCCCTTACCCATGCAGGTGACATACTAGTCCCTCCCAGTTCTACCACCAAGACGGGGTCGGAATGCACCAGGGGTAGACCTGATGGCATCTCTGACGTCCAGCTCCTCACCATTAAAACCTTGCTTGCCTCTGATGCCACCCGGGGTGCAATCAGAGCATCCTTCCAGAATGCCTCCCAGGCTAAACCGCTGGGGGAAACATTCGTCACCTGAGTGCCTGTGCATGACCCTGAGTATATTCCTGACCACAATAAGACCGGTTGGAACATAAAATTGAGATGTTCCTTCCAAGTGTCACCACACCAGTATGAGAGCCTCCTAAGCATCACCACACCAGTATAAGAGTCTCCTCTGGTCCACTAAGAGCCAGCGTTACCAAAGGAAAAAAAAAAAAAAAACAACTCCATTGTAGTTCCAATCTGAGTAAACTTTAGCCTCAGAGATGCTCTTGGAGATAGAGCTCCATCTTGCTTCCAACCTTTCCATGCTTAACAAGGCTAGGTGCTTCCTGACTACCAATCCAAGTTTGTGACCTAAGTAGCAGTACACAGTAACAGCATAGATCACAAGTCTATGATCTGACAGGTTAGGTTCATACTTCTAAATTCCAAGGAGTTATGAAATCGTCAAAGAGACTGAAAAGTTTGACCAAGAAAGGAAAATTCAATCCACACACTTTGCCCATTTCTGGGCAGTCCCTGAAAGAGACGTTGGGTGCCTCTTGGCATTGGCAGGTCAGTATGAACCCCTGACAGGCTTTTGCCATAAGCCGTGTGAGGTCGCCACAGAACCGCAGAGCAGGGCTCCTCACTTGCTTCGTGCAGGGCATTTCATTCATTCATGCAAGCACACCGCAGACTTAGTAAAGTACAGCAGAAAACGTGTTCACTAGGAGAACAAAGAATTTGAGCTCCAAACATCCTTACCTTGTCCTGAAGAATTACAGATGAGCCCCCAAGATGAAAGGTTGTTGCTGAACGATGCAAAGGCGCCAGGATTCTTGGCCTCCGGAGGAGAAGAATTCAATCCGCAGCCAGAGAAGAGGCTTGAGTGCTCAGAGCTTTTGTGTAATAAAGTTTTATTAAAGTATAAAGGAGATAGAGAAAGCTTCTGACATAAGCATCAGGAGGCGGCAGAAAGAGTACCCACTTGCTAGTGTTAGCCATGGAGTTATATACTCTCTAATTAGTTATTACAGTGAATCAAAAGAATGTCTGGAGGTTGTAAAGACTTCGCTAGACCTACCCCCATAATTTACATTTTAAGATAATAGGATTAGCCAGAAGGCTTTTTCCAGAGACTGTCCTCAAGCAGGATACATTATTGTTATATAATCCTAAGGAATGTAGAAGAAAAAAAGTTTGTCCTTTCTTCCTCCTTGAGAATTCCAGACCCCTCTCTCCTTGGGGACCCTTAAACTTCTTATCAACCTCCCTAGGAAATGACTCTCTCAACACCAACAACAATTTATATAGTTAGCAAAACCTGATAGCCATTCTGATGACAAAAACAGTGTAAGAAAGGAAAATTTTAACCCAGACTCACATTTGAATATGTATATAAAATCCTCCCCACATTACCAAAACAAGTGCAAATATCTATGCATGTATATGTATATATGTATCTATCTATAAATATGTAAGTACCATATAAAATATATTACTATTATTATATATTTCAAAAGCAAATATATGCATGGATATGTATATATATGTATTATATATCATATATATATGTTTGTGTTTATATGTATATGTACATACATACAAGCACAGTTAAATGAATATCTCAGTTAAATCAAGAAAAAGATCTATTAATGATTAACAGCAACAACAAACCCTGAGCAAATTAGGAAAATAAAAATATTTCATTAATTTTATGAAGAAAATCAACAAAAGCTAATCCAAGTACCATTATCATTGGGCTTTCCTGGTGGTTCGGATGGTAAAGAATCTGCCTGCAATGCAGGAGACCTGGGTTTGATCCCTGGATTGGGAAGATCCCATGGAGAAGGGAAGGGCTACTCACCCCAGTATTCTTGCCTAGAGAATTCCATGGACAGAGGAGTCTGGCAGACTACAGTCCTTGGATAACAAAAAGTTGGACAGGGCTGATTGACTTTCACTTTCATTTTCACCATTATTATTGGTGACATTCTGAAAATATTTCTTTTGAAATAGGTAAAAAATCAAGTGTGTCCACCAGTTTCCCCACCCTTTTAAAAAAAGTTTTGGTAGAAGTAGTAGCACATTAAGGCAAGAAAATGAAATTACACATATAATGATTAAAAAGGAAGATGTAAACTTCCCTTTATCAGGTTGTTTGTTACAGAATTTTAAATTATTGAGAAGTGAAATAAATAAATGTTAATTTCTAGATTCTTTCTTAAACATCTTTCCAGACCAAGATTGTAATGATTCCTTTCTATAAGTTGTTAAATTATTTTTGTCCTTTGTTTTTCACTAGTTCATCTGGAATGACTCAAATGCATTTTAGTTTTGGTGAAAATGAAAATGCAGTTAAAGAAAAATTCGTATCCCTGATAATTGAGTGGTGTTATGAGTATGATGGGTATGGAGTTGTGCAGGATATTACTCTCATTCTCTGTGTTATACAATATGCCTATTTGTTTATTAAACTTTATACATAGTAGTTTTTATATTTTAATCCCATACCATAATTTATTCATTCTTCCTTCTCTCTCCCCTTTGATAACAACAAGTTTGTTCTTACAATGAAAATTAAATGAAACTTTTGTGTAGCATAAATAGATTTTACACATAAAAAGTTACAAAAGACATGTAATACATGAATGCATATTTATTCTTTATATAGTTATTTTTAATATAAGAATTATGAGTCTATGTTGCAACATAAGTTATAGATGTTGATCAATTTCTACTTATAGTCTTTGAATAAGCCCTGGAAAATATATTGTGAAAATCATTCAGTTCAGTTTAGTTCAGTTCACAACTAATGTGTTAGTTTTAGGTATATAGCAAAGTGAATCTGTTATATATATATATATATAAAACACTCTGTATATACACTCTGTGTATATATATATATATACTCTGTATATATATATACACTGTATATATATACAGTATATAGACTGTATATACTCTGTATATACAGTCTGTATATATACACTCTGTATATATATATATATATACTGTGTGTATATATATATATACACACTGTATATACACTGTATATATATATACTGTATATACACTCTGTGTGTGTGTGTGTGTATATATATATATATATATCTCCACAGAGTTATTATATAACTCCACAGAGTTATCTCCACCACTCTATTTTAGGTTTTTTCCCTAATAGGCCATTACAGAGTATTGAGTTTCCTGTGCAATACAGTAGGTCCATACTAGTTATTTATTTATACATAGAAGTATGTGTGCTGCTGCTGCTAAATCACTTCAGTATGTCAATCCTAATATTCCAATTTATCCCTCCTCCCTTGCCTCTCAGACTCACTTCAGTCATCACTCATGCCCAGCTCTTTGTGACCCAATGGACTGCAGCACGCCAGCCTTTCCTATCCATCACAAACTCCCAGAGCCTGCTCAAACTCATGTCCATTGAGTCAGTGATGCCATCCAACCATCTCATCCTCTGTCATCCCCTCTCCTCCTGCCTTCAATCTTTCCCAGCATCAGGGTCTTTTCCAATGAGTTAATTCTTCACATCAGGTGGCCAAAGTACTGGAGCTTCAGCATCAGTCCTTTTGATTTCAGTGTCTTTTGATTTCATGGCTGCTGTCATCACTGCCCGCAGTGATTTTGGAGCTCAGACAAATAAAATCTATCACTGTTTTCCCCTTCTATTTGCCTGGAAGTGATGGCACTGGATGCCATGATCCAACGTTTTTGAATGTTGAGTTTTAAGCCAACCTTTTCACTTTCCTCTTTCATTCTCATCAAGAGGATCTTTAATTCCTCTTCCTTTCTGCCATTATAGTGGTATTATTTGTATATCTGAAGTTGTTGATATTTCTCCCAGCAATCTTGATTGCAGCTTGTGATTCATCCAGTGTGGTATTATACATGATGTACTCTGCATATTTTATTGGGCTTCAAAATCACTGGGCATGGTGACTGCAACCATGAAATTAAAAGACACTTGCTGCTTGGACGAAAGGCTATGACAAACCTAGATAGCATATTAAAAAACAAAGACATCAATTTGCTGACAAAGGTCCATATAGTGAAAGCTATGGTTTTTCCAGTAGTCATGAATGGATGTGAGAATTGGACCAAAGAAACAAAGAAAAGAAGGCTGAAGGCTGAAGAATTGATACTTTCAAATTGTGGTGCTGGAGAAGACTCTTGAGAGTTCCTTGGATTTCATGTAGATCAAACTGGTCAATCCTAAAAGAAATCAACCCTAAATGTTCATTGAAAGGACTGTTGTTGAAGCTGAAGTTCTAATACTTTGGCTACCTGATGGGAAAAACTCTCTCATTGGAAAAGACCCTTATGCTAGGAAAGATTGAAAGTAAAAGGAGAGGAGGGTGGCATACGGTGAAATGGTTAGATAGCATCACTGACTCAATGAATATGAACTTGGCCTACATACAAGTTTCTCAGCAGACCAGTAAGGTGGCCTGGTATTCCCCATCCCTTTAAAATTTCCCACAGTTTGTTGTGATCCACTCAATCATAGGCTTTAGAGTAGTCAATGAAGTAGAAGTAGATGTTTTTCTGGAATTCCCTTGCTTTCTCTATGATCCAGAGAGTGTTGACAATTTGATCTGTTTCCTCTGCCTTTTCTAAACCCAAATTATACATCTGGAAGTTTTCAGTTCAGGTACAGCTGAAGCCTAGTTTGAAGGATTTTGACCTTAACCTTGCTAGCATGTGCAATGAGCACAGTTGTACAGTAGTGAACATTCTTTGGCATTTCCCTTCTTTGAGACTGAAATTAAAAGTGACCTTTTCCAGTCCTGTGGCCACTGAGTTTTCCAAATTTGCTGACATATTGAGTGCAACACTTTAACTGAATTAACCATGTTTTAGGATTTGAAATATCTCAGCTGGGATTCCATCACCTCTGTTAGCTTTGTTTGTAGTCAGTCAGTCAGTCAGTCAGTCAGTTCAGTCACTCAGTCGTGTCTGACTCTTTGCGACCCCATGAATCGCAGCATGCCAGGCCTCCCTGTCCATCACCAACTCCCAGAATTCACTCAGACTCACGTCCATCGAGTCAGTGATGCCATCCAGCCATCTCATTCTCTGTCGTCCCCTTCTCCTCCTGCCCCCAATCCCTCCCTGCATCAGAGTGTTTTCCAGTGAGTCAACTCTTCGCATCAGGTGCCCAAAGTACTGGAGTTTCAGCTTTAACATCCTTCCTAAATCCCACTTGAATTCATACACCAGGATAGTTGGCTCTGGGTGAATGACTGCAGCATCATGGTTATTGGGTCAGTAAGACTCTTTTGGTATAGTTCTTCTGTATATTCTTGCCACTTCTTCTTAATCTCTTCTACTTCAGTTCAGTCCCTACTGCTTCTGTCCATCCTTGCATGAAATATTCCCTTGATATCTCCAATTTTCTTGAAGAGATTTCTAGTCATTCCCATTCTATTGTTTTCCTCTATTTCTTTTCATTGTTCATTTAAGAAGGCTTTCTTATCTCTCCTTGCTATTCTCTTAAACTCTGCATTCAGCTGGGTATATCTTTCCCTTTCTCCCTTGCCTTTCACTTTTCTTTCCTCAGTTATGTGTAAAGCCTCCTCATATCACTTTTCCTTCTTGCATTTCTTCTTCTTTGGGATGGTTTTGATCACCAACTCCTTTACAATGTTATGAACCTCCACCTATGGTTCTTCAGGCACTCTGTCTACCAGATCTAATCCTTTAAATATATTCATCACCTCCACTTTATAATCATAAGGGGTTTGATTTAGGTCATACCTGAATGGCCTAACAGTTTTCCCTACTTTTTTCAATTTAAGCCTGAATTTTGTAATAAGGACCTCATGATCTGAGACATAGTCAGCTCCAAGTCTTGTTTTTGCTGACTCTATAGAGCTTCTCCATCTTTGGTTGCAAACAATATAATCAATCTGATTTCAGTATTGACCATCTGATGATGTCCATGTGTAGAGTTGTCTCTTGTCTTGTTGGAAAAGTGTGTCTGCTGTGACCAGTGTGTTCTCTTGACAAAACTCTGTTAGCCTCTGTGTTACTTTATTTTGTACTTCAAGGCCAAACTTACCTATTATTCCAGGTATCTCTTGACTTCCTACTTTTGCATTCTAGTCCCCTATGATGAAAAGACATCTTTTGTTGATGTTTGCTCTAGAAGGTCTTGTAGGTCTTCATAGAACTGGTCAATGTTAGTTTCTTTGACGTTAATGACTGGGGCCTAGTCTTGGATTACTGTCATGTTGAATGGTTTGCCTTGGAAATGAACCAAGATCATTCTGTCATTTTTGAGATTGCACCAAGTACTGAACCAAGTATTGCACCAAAACTTTTGTTGACTATGAGGGCTTCTCCATTTCTTCTAGGGGATTCTTGTCCACAGTAGTAGAAATAATGATCATCTGATTTAAATTTAAATAAATTATATTCAGATTAGATTGCACATATAAGCCACGTTACATGATATTTGTCTGTCTCTGTCTGACTTACTTCACTCAGTATGACAATCTCTAGATCCATCCATGTTTCCACAATATACATATTTTATTAAAACAAAGCATTATAGAATATGGAAAGCTTTGGAATGAGATTAATCAAATTAAATCAGTTAGTACGAGCAAGATAATATCTGGAAAAAGTTTCTCGTATCTAATTGCAGTACCCATAACATCAGCATTCAAAGTTTATTTACTTTTCTTATATGCAGGATTACTAATAAAATGGTATTTTCCAAAATGTTGAAAAATAGGAAAAAATAAACTATCAGTTTTCTACTATATTTTTTAATATTGTTTACAATGATAAGCAAATTTATTGTTACAAATGGTGAATGAAACATACTCATCTTTCTTTCTTATATTTTTATTTTCTTTCATTTAACATTTATGCTCATTCTGGTTTTCTTTACGTCTTTGCTTTTTATTTATGTATTGAGTTATTGTTAGCTTACAATTTTATATTAGTTTCAGGTGTACAGCGTACAGTATTTTTGCAGATCACACTGCCTTAAAATCATTAAACTATAACGGCTACCGTTCTCTGTCCTGTACAGTGTACCGTTTCTGCTTCCTTTTATACATGATAGATTTTACCTTTATATCCCACACCCCTAATTTGTCTTTCCTTCTTTCCCTCTCTCCTTTGGTAAGCACAAGTTTATGTTCCTCATCTGTGAGTATGCTTCTGTTTTTGTGTACACATTAATTTGTATTATTTTTTAGATTCCATGAAGAAGTGATTTCATACAATATTTGTCTTTCTCTCTAACTTTGCTTCACTAAGCATAGCATTCTCTATGTCCATCCATGTTGCTACGAGTGGAAGAATTTCATCCTTTTTATGGCTGAGTAATATTCATATATATGGCACATCTTCTATATCCATCCATCTGTTGATTACCACTTGGCTTGCTGCTGTATCTTGGCTATTATAATTAGTGCTGTTACGAACATTGAGGTGCATGTGTCCTTTCAAATTAGTGTTTTCATTTTTTCCAGATATATACCCAGGGATGGAATGTTGGACCATATGATAGTTCTATTTTTAGTTTTTTGAGGAAACTCCCTAGTGTTTAATAGAATGGCTGCACCAATTTACATTCCCACCCACAGTGTAGGTTGCTTTCCTGCTGGCTCAATCCCCTTGCGGTGCAGGAGATGCAGTTTCTATCCCTGGGTGGGGGAAAATCCCCTGGAGGAGGGCATGGCAACCCACTCTAGTCTTCTCTCCTGTAGAATCCCATGAACAGAGGAGCCTGGAGGGCTATGGTCCCTTGTCACAGAGAGTCTGTCATGACTGTAGCGACTGAGCATGCGTGCACGCACATAACAGTGTAAGAAGATTCTCTATTCTCACATCCTCTCCAACATTTGCTATTTATAGACTTTTTGACTATAGCCGTTTTCACTGGTGTGAGGTGATATCTCAGTTTTGATTTTCATTTCTCAGTTAGTGATATTGAGCATTCTTTCATGTGCCTGTGTGCCATCTATGTTTCTTTTTTGCAAAAATATGTCAAAAGATTCTGTCCATTTTTGGATTGTATTGCCTTTTTGTATTGATCTGTTTATATATTTTGAATATTAACCCCTTGCTGGCAGTACGACTTGCAAACATTTATTCAGTACATTGACTGCTTTCTTAATTATTTCCTTTCCTGTGGCAAAGCTTTTAAGTTTAATTAGGTCTCATCTTTTTACTTTTGTTTTATTTCCTTTGCCTTAGGAAACAGACAAAAAAATAATGCTATTATATATGTCAAAGAGTGCTTGGCCCATGTTTTCCTCTAGGATTTTTATGATTTCAGGCCTCTCATTTAGATCTTTAATACATTTTGAACTTCTTTTTGTATATGGTGTGAGGAAGTGTTCTAAATTCATTCTTTTAAATGTAGCTGTCTTGTTTTCTTAGCACCATTTATTGAAAAGGCTGTTTTTTCTCCATTGCATATTCACGCTTCCTTTGTTTTTGACGAGTTGACCTTTATGAGACGAATTGACCTTTATGTGGGTTTATTTCTGGGCTCTCCATTGTGTTGCATTGTTCTATATATCTGTTGTGCCAATGCAACAGATACTAGTTTTGATTACTGTAGCTTTGTGTCTAGTCTGGGATTGTGAAATATTTAACTTTGTTGTTTTTCTCAAGATTGCTTTGGCAATTCAGGGTCTTTTGTGGTTCGATATAATTATGGGATTATTTGTTCTACTTCTCTGGGAACATGTCATGGATGTTTGATAGAGATTGCATTAAATCTAGAGATTAATGGATCACTTTTACTTCTTTGGTTGTAAGCTTAATGTTTTAATTTCAAGCACCTTTTCTTTTATGATACAAATATTTAAGGATATAAATTTTTCTTTTATGAGCTACTTTGTCTGAATTTCATCAGCTTGACATATAGTATTTTTAGTTTTCAATTTTAATAATCTGCTTCATCTTTTATCATTTCTTCTAAACTCACATATTTTAGTAACATATTTTTTATTCACAAACATAAGTTGTTTCCCAGTCTTCCTTTTCTTATCAATTTCTCTTTAGTCACTTTTTGAAGAAAGACTGTAGTCTGTATGAAGTCAGTGTTTGAAATATATTGAGGCTGACAGTATGAAATTGGAATTGACCAATAATAATTAAAACACAAAAAATCTTTGCTTGAAAATGTGTTTTGTACAATGGTTTGGTACGATCTTTTCTACATTCACATTAATCTTTTTATTCTATTTTTATATTCTCTATAGTATTGCTTTTGACTGCTTCAACTATCAAATAGTAGAAAGATACATTTTAACATATTAAAATATTATTTGCCACTTTTACTAGATTTATTAATTGGTCTTTACGGATTTAATGGGCAGCTTGGGTGGCACAGTGGTAAACTATCCACCTGTAATGCAGGATGTCTGCAAAGCAGACATGGACTCAATCCC
The DNA here is from genome assembly GCF_000754665.1 of Bison bison bison. Lineage (NCBI taxonomy): Eukaryota > Metazoa > Chordata > Mammalia > Artiodactyla > Bovidae > Bison > Bison bison. The sequence goes on from NW_011494718.1 coordinate 834,514, forward strand.
CGGGTCAGGAAGATACCCTGGAGAAGGAAAGAGAAGCCCATTCCTGTATTCTTGATGGAAAATCCCATGAACAGAGGAGATGGGTTACAGTCATTGGGACCACAAATGTGTCAAATACAACTTAGAATTTTCCTCTCCACGGATTACAGTCTTGTCATGGTGAAGGGGCTTATGTAACTCAGTGAAGCTATTGGCCATTCCGTGTGGGGCCACCTGAAATGGATGGATAATAATGAAGGCTCTGACAAAACATTGTCCACTAGAGAAGGAAATGGCAGCCCACTTTAGTAGTATTGCCTGGAGAACCTCATGGACAGTATGAAATGGCAAAAAGATATGACTCCACAAGATGAGCCCCCCAGGTCAGAAGGTATCCAGTATGCTACTGGGGAAGAGCAGAAGGCCATTAAAAATAGCTCCAATAAGAATGAAGCAGCTGGACCAAACGCAAATAGCATTCAGGTGTGGATGTGTCTGGTGGTGAAAGTGAAGTCAAGTGCTGTAAAAAACAATATTGCATAGGAACCTGGAATGTCAGGTCTTTGAATCAAGATAAATTAGACATGGTCAAGCAGGAGAGGCACTATCCTCTTAGGAATCAGTGAGCTTAAATTGATGGGAATTTGGCGAATTTAATTCAGATGACCGTTATATCTACTACTTTGGGCAAGAATCCATTAGAAGAAATGGAAGAACCCTCATGGTCAACAAAAGAGTCCAAAATGCAGTTCTTGGATGCAACCTTAAAAACAACAGTGTGATCTCCATTTGTTTAGACATTACCAGATGGTAAACATTGAAATCAGATTGATTATGTTCTTTGTAGCCAAAGATGGAGAAACTCTATACAGAGAGTGAAAATAAGACCTGGAGCTGACCACTGTTCAGATGATAAGCTCCTTATTGCAAAGGATCAGTCATTCAGTTGTGTCCAACTCTTTGTGGCCCCATGGACCATAGCCCACCAGGCTCCTCTGTCCCTGGGATTTTCCACGCAAGAATACTGGAGTGGGTTTGCCATTCTCTTCTCCAGGGGATCTTCCTGACCCAGGGATTGAACCTGAGTCACCTCCATTGCAGGTGGATTCTTTACCATCTGAGAAAGTAAGGAAAGCCACTAGACCATTTAGGTATCCTAATCAAATCCCTTATATTATACAGCACAAGTGATGAATAGTTTCAAGAGATTAGATCTGGAAGAGAGTGTCTGAAGATCTAAGGACAGAGGTTGGTAACATTGTACAGGAGGCAGTGACCTAAATCACCAAGAAAAATGAATGAGGGCAGAATGGTCTGAGAAGGCTTTGCATTTGTAAGTAGCTGAGAAAGGAAGAGAAGCAAGAGGCAAGGGAGAAAAGGAAAGATACCCTAAACTGAATGCAGAGTTCCAGAGAATAGCAAGGAAAGATAAGAAGGCCTTCTTAAAATAACAATGCAGAGAAATAGAGGAAAACAATGGAATGGAAAACACTAAGATCTCTTCAGGACAATTGGAGATATCAAGGGACTATCTCATGCAAAGATGGGCATGATAACAGAAATAGTGAGGACGTGACAGGGACAGAAGAGCTCTATAAGAAATGTCTTAATGACTTGGTAACCACATAATGTGGTCACTCACCTTAGGGAGCATTAGTACAGACAGAGCTAGTTGGAATGACAGAGTTCTAGCTGAGCTATTTTTAGTCCTAAAAGACGATGCTGTTTAAGTTCTGAGTTCAATATGTCAGCAAATTTGGAAAACTCAGCAGTATCCACAGACTGGAAAAGGTCAGTTTTCATTCCAATCCCAAAGAAGCCCAGTGCCAAAGAATGTTCAGACTACCATGCTATTGCCTGTATTTCACATGCTAGCCAGATTATGCTCAAAATCCTTCAAGCTAGGTTTCAATAGTACGTGACCTGATAACTTCCAGATGTACAAGCTGGATATAGAAAAGGCAGAGGAACCAGAGATCAACTTGCCAACATACATTGGTTCATAGGAAAAGTAAAGGAATTGCAGAAAAACATCTATTTCTGCTTCATTGACTACTCTAAAGCCTTTGACTATGAGGATCACAACAAACTGTGGAAAATTAATAAAGAGATGGAAATACCAGACCGTCTTACCTACCTCCTGAGAAACCTAGATCCAGGACAAGAAGCAATATTAAAGCCATACACAGAACAACAGACTGGTTCCAAATTGGGAAAGGAATACAACAAGGGTGTATATATTGTCTCCCTGCTTATTTAACTTCTATGCAGAACTGTTGTTCAGTTGTTCAGTCGTGTCAGACTCTGTGACCCCATGGAATGCAGCACATCAGGCTTCCCTGTTCTTCACCATCTCCTGGAGCTTGCTCAAATTCATGTCCATTGAGTTGGTGATGCCTTTCAACCATTTTGTCATCTTCTCCTGCTTTCAGTCTTTCTTAGAATCATGGTCCTTTCTAATGAGTCAACTCTTCACATCAGGTACATCGTATGAAATGCTGGGCTTGATGAATCAAGATTGCTGGCAGAAATATCAGCAACCTCAGGTACACAGATGATACTACTCTAGTGGCAGAAAGTGAAAAGGAACTAAAGATCCTCTTGATGAGAGTGAAAGAGGAGAGTGAAAAAGCTGACTTGAAAGTCAGCATTCAAAAAAACTCAGATGATGGCATCTGTTCCCATTACTTCCTAGCTAATGGAAAGGGTGGAAACAGAGATCAGTTTTATTTTCTGTGGCTCCAAAATCACTGTGGATGTTGATGGCAGCCACGAAATTAAAAGATGCTTGTTCTTTGGAAGGAAAGCTATGACAAAACTAGACAACGTATTAAAAAGCTGAGACTTCACTTTGCCAACAAAGTCCGTGTAGTCAAAGCCCTGGTTTTTCCAGTAGTCATGTACACATGTGACATTTGGACCATAAAGCAGACTGAGCACCAAAGAAGATGCTTTCAAACTGTGGTGCTGGAGAAGACTCTTGAAAGACCCTTGGACTGAAGGAGATCAAACCAGTCAATCCTAAGGGAAATCAACCCTGAATATTGCTTGGAAGGCCTTATGCTGAATTGAAGCTCCAATACTTTAGCCATCTGACAGGAAGAGACAACTCACTGGAAAAAATCTTGATTCTGGGAAAGATTGAAGGCAAAAGGAGAAGAGGGTGGCAGAGGATGAGATAGTTAGACAGCATCACTGACTCAATGGCCATGGATTTGAGCAAATTCTGGGAGATAGTGAAGGACAGAGAAGCTTGTGGTGCTGTAATTCATGGAGTTACAAAGAGTCAGACATGACTTAGTGATTGAACAACAAGAAGGCTTCAGCAGAATGTGAACTAAGAACTTCCAGATGTACAAGCTGGATTTTGAAGAGGCAGAGGAACCAATTATCAAATTACCAATACTTTTTGGATGATGGAGAAGACAAGAGAGTTAAAAAAAAAATCAACTTCTGCTTCATTGATGATGCTAAAGCCTTTAACTAAATGGGTTGCAAGAAACTTTGAAAAATTCTTAAAGAGATAGGAGTATCAGACCCCCTTACTTGTCTCCTGAGAAACCTGTATGAGGGTCAAGAAACTGCAACAGTTAGACCTGGATGTGGAACGATGGACTGTTTCAAAAGTGGGAAAGGAGTACAATATACAAGGCTGTATATTGTTGCTCTCCTTGTTTAACTTCTGTGCAGAATACATCATGCAAAGTGCTGGACTAGATTACTCACAGACTGGGATCAAGATTACTGGCAGAGATATCAACAACCTGAGATAGTCAGATGTTACACTAATGGCAGAAAGTGAAGAGGAACCGAAGATCATCTTGATGAAGGTAAAAGAGGAGAGTGAAAAAGTTGTATTGAAAATCAACATTTAAAAAACTAAGATCTTGGCATCTATTCCCATCCCTTCATGACAAATAGAAGGGGAAAAAGTGGAAATGGTGACAGATTTTACTTTCTTCTTCTCCATAATCACTGTGAATGGTGCCTGCAGCCATGAAATTAAAACACATTTTAATATGTTTTGGAAGGAATGCTATCAGAAACCTAGACAGCATATCAAAAATCAGAGACATTACTTTGCCACAGATGTTGGTAGAGTCAAAACTATGGTTTTTCCAATAGTCGTGTATGGATGTGATAGTTGGTCCTTAAAGAAGGCTTAGCACCAAAGAATTGATGCTTTTGAATTGTGGTGTCAGAGAAGACTCTTGAGAGTCCTTTGAACTGGAGTAGATCAAACCAATCACTCCTAAAGGAAATCAACCTTGAATATTCATTGAAGGACTGATGCTGAAGTTGAAGCCCCAATGCTTTGGCCACCTGATGCAAAGAGGTGACTCATTGGAAAAGACCTGATGCTGGGAAAGATTGAAGGCAAAAGGAGAAGGGAGCAGCAGAGTATAACCAACTCAATGGACATGAAGTTTAGCGAATCTGAGATAGAGTAGGACAGAGGAGACTGGCATTCAAAAAGTTGGACATGACTTAGTGACTGAGGAACAACAGTTTTAAAATATTTTACACTATATTATATACTGTATACTTAAAGTTTAGAATATTGGTTTTCTGATAAAATGTATCATTATATAAGGAATCTATCATTAATCATGTTTTAGTTAAAGCTCTGGTTTTTATGATAATAAATCTTCTTTCTTTTGATTAATGTTTCACCTGGTATATCTTTATCTTACTTTACACATTTAGTCTTTCAAGATATATTTCTCAGGTATGTCACTTTTAGGCAGAAAATAGTTTGATTTTATTTTTTTATTTGAATCTAAGAGAGCAAGTCTTATTTTTAAATAGAGTGCTTATTGTAGTTACATCTATTATGGTTATTGATGTATTATGGCTTCTTTTTTTCATTCTCTGTGTCCCAGCTGTTTTGTTTTTTGTTTGTTTGTTTCTGTTTTGCCTTCTTATGTATTGATTTATGGTTTAAATTCCCTCATTATATTTTTCTTTTCTGTACTGGTTTGGAAATTTTACATGTGTATTCTGTTATTTAGTATCTTTTCCTAATAGCCTAGTCTTTTAATGGAGTCATATATAATTAGTATCTTTATCCTTCTTCCAAGCCACTAAATGATTCTAAAAATAAGATTATGATTCACATTGTTACATCCTATTGTTTTGTTTTGTTTTCAAGCTTCTTTTCTTCTTGAAATAAATGAAATGCTATTTTTTTTCCTGTGATTAACATTTAACTATATGCAGATATTTGCCTAACATTTTTTGTGATAAAAAAAACATACAATGTGAATTGCTGCCTTAATCATTTTTAAACATACAATTAAGCAGTGGTAAGTACATACACCCTTTGTGAAACATATCTCCAGAACTTTTTCATCTTGCAAAACTGAAACATCTTTAACAATTTTCTTTCCCTCAGATAGGATAAGCACGATTTACTTTCTGTTTCTTATGAATCTGACTACTTTATATACCTTATATAAGTAAGTCACACCGTGTTTATTCTTTTGTAGAGGGCTTATTTTACTTTGCATAATGGCCTCAAATCTTATTCATGTTGTAGTGATACTTACCACAGTTCCTGGCTTTCCTCCATAAGTAGAAATCTACTAGAGGCCAGATAAGTAATTCAGGCAAGGCTTTATGGGCCCCTGTTACAGCAGAGGTAAGCAAGAACAAACAACAGCTTCCTTTGCTTGCTCATTCCCCAAGGGGATGTGAGCTTGTTACTTATATGGAGTGAAAGTAGGAGTGTGTCCAGGGGTCAGACCTGAGGGGCGGCTTAAGTGGTTTGCCCCCCCTTCTGGTGGTGTTGAGTGCAGGGGGCATATGCAGTACCCTGCTTTTGCTCTAGGCTCTTCAGAAGTGGCAGTTGGGCTTTTTGGTCTCTTTTTATGCTTTGCCCAGAAATTGCCCTAATTGAACTTTTATGCAGTTATTTTGAGCCCTATATTGGTTCTTTGTATTTTGTTGCTCAAGGAGAAATGTGTCCAGGTACAAGCATTTCAGTACTACAGCAAAGTGTCCAGGTTCCAGCCTCTCTCCGTAGCATGCATATTAAGTTCTCAGGGATTGATGGATCATTTGACAGTTCTATTTTTAATTTTTTGAGGAACTTTCATATTGTTTTTCATAGTGGCTGCGCTATTTTAGAATCTCTCCAACAGTGCACTTGGGGTCCAGTTTCTCCAAATCTTTACCAACAGGTATTATTTTCGTATCTTTTGACAGTCACCACCCTAATGGATGTGAGTCACCATCCTTATGGTTTTGATTTTCATTTCTCTGATGATTGGAAGCTTTATCTTTGTTTATTCAACACTTGTACATCATCTTTGGAGAAATGCCTCTTCAAGTCTTTTGCCTATTTTTTAAACTGGATTATTTAAATTTTCTTGTTGTGCTGTATGAGTACTTCATATATTCTTTATATGTATTTACCCCATATATATGACCTGCAAATATTATGTCGTTTTCTGTAGTTGCCTTTTGACAATGTTGATTTTTTTCCTTTGCTTCACAAAAGCTTTTTAGTTAATGTAGTACTGATTATCTATTTTTTGCTTGTTTCCTATTCTTTTGGAGTCATAACCAAAAAAATCATTGTCAAATCCAATTTAATGAAGATTTTCCCCTGTGTTTCCTTCTAAGAGGTTTAGTATTATACTTTTATGTATAGGTCTTTAATCCATTGTCGAGCTAACTTTTGTGTATGGCTTAAGATGGTAGTCTTAGTTCATTCTCTTACACGTATGTGTGTGTGTGTGTGTTAAGTCGCTTCAGTTGTGTCCAACTCTTTGTGATCCTATGTAGCCTGCCAGGCTTCTCTGTCTCTAGGATTTTCCAGGCAAGAATACTAGAGTGGGTTGCCATTTCCTTCTCCACTCTTACATATAAAGATCTATTTTTCCCAACAACATTTATTGAAGATTTACCAAATATTTTTATCCAGTATTCCTTCTCGCATCTCAGACTTCCATCAAATCTCATTTTGTCTAACCTATAGTTTATATTTTAGATTCAATTTTTCAGTTTAGCTTGTTTTAGTGATATTTTTCCTGTTTGAAATGTGAATTTTAAAGAATTATAGTTGATTTACAGTATTATATGTTTCAGAAGTACAACAGTGATTCAGTATTTTTATATATTATAGTGTTAGTCCCTCAGTTGAACCTGACTCTTTGCGACCCCATGGACTGTGGCCTGCCAGGCTCTTCTAGAGGTCCACAGGAATCTCCAGGCAAGAATACTGGAGTGGATTGTCATTCACTTCTACAATTTTTATATATATATTATATTCCATTTTAAAAATTCTACTTGAATTCATGATAATATAATTTCATTAGATATAATTAGCTATATATTCAACTTAGAAATCAAAATTTGCAGGAATACTTTTTATTTTTTAATTGGAATACAATTGCTTTACAATGTTGTGTTAGTTTCTGCTGTATAACATGAATCAGCCATATGTATGTGTGTATATATATATATATATACACCCCCTCAATCTTGAGTCTCCCTCCCACCTCCACCCTCTGTTCTAGGTGGCCACAGAGAACCGAGCTGAGTCCCCTGCGCTGTACAGTAGCTTCCTGCTGGCTATCTATTTTACACACAGCAGTGTGTATACGTCAGTGCTGCTCACAGTCCCTCATGCCTTCGCCTTCCCCCACTGCATCCACAAGTCCGTTCTCTATGTCCACACTTCTATTCCTGCCCTGCAAATAGTATTTCTTAGGGTAGAATCCTGGAAATTCAAGTTATCAAAACTGATTTAATGAGTGCAAGAAATTTAATAAGTTAATAACAATATAAAAATAAGCTAACAACTTATTTAGAGTGATGCTAATCACTGATGAAATTTTTTCAAATTGTAATATTTCAGATACTTCTAATATAATAAAATTTATTTATAGAAACTGTGTAACCTTTTCATTGGTTTGACAAAACTAGTCAAATTTTTTTAATATGAATTTATTTTATTTTAGTTGGAGGTTAATTACTTTACAATATTGTATTGGTTTTGCCATACATCAACATGAATCCACCACAGGTATACATGTGTTCCCCACCCTGAACCCCCCTCCCTTCTCCGTCCCCATACCATCCCTCTGGGTCATTCCAGTGCACCATCCCCAAGAAACTAGTATCATGCATCGAATTCGGACTGGCGATTCATTTCATATATGATATTATACATGTTTTTGATAGGTGCACTCCATACATCACATATGAAAAAATTATTAAATGCTTCACATACAAATATAAACACATTATTGCTATATATAATCATATATATTATATATATTTATTATATATATATCATCAGGTCAATCTCTATAGTTTATAAAATTGCGAATATTTTTATTTAGTAATTTCAGAGTAATTCATTTTTATAAAATCAGTTAGCTCATCAAATAGTAATACTAAAGGGCTTTCCAGGTGGCACTAGTGGTAAAGAACCTGCCAGCCAGCGCAGGAGAAACAAGACATGGGTTCAGTCCCTGGGTTGGGAAGATCGCCTGAAGGACGGCACAGCAACCCACTCCAGTATTCTCACCTAAAGAATCCATGGACAGAGGAGCCTGGCTACAGTCCAAAGAGTCGCAAAGAGTTGGGCACGATTGAAGCGACTTAGCACACAATAATTTCAAAATGGAAAAGAAAAGTTTTTCCATAATGCTGGTAACACTAGAATTTAATATATATATTTAACAATGAAAAGGTGGTTTAGGACTAGAATGTTTTGTTTTTAATACAATAAATAGAAAGACTTAATCTTTATTAAGTGCTTTTAGGTGCTATGCCAAATCTCTAAACTATTCATACCTCAGTGAGCTTAGTATGACAGTAATCTCCATTTTCAGAGAAGGCAATGACAACCCACTCCAGTACTCTTGCCTGGAAAATCCCATGGACGGAGGAGCCTGGTAGGCTGCAGTCCATGGGGTCGCTAAGAGTCGGGCATGACTGAGCAACTTTACTTTCAGTTTTCACTTTCATGCATTGGAGAAGGAAATGGCAACCCACTCCAGTATTCTTGCCTGGAGAATCCCAGGGACAGAGGAGCCTAGTGGGCTGTGGTCTATGGAGTCGCACAGAGTCGGACACGACTGAAGTGACTTAGCAGCAGCAATCTCCATTTTACATATAAAGAAAATTAAGCCTAAGAAAAGATTGAATAATCTGCCTAATATAACATAGACTGCATTTGGCAGAGCTAATCATTACATGTTTTTACTTATAAAGAATACCAATTTTCCTGTTTCAAAAATTAAGGAGAATGAACTAGAAAACAGGTATAGAGGTGAACAAATAAAAACAGATATATTAAAAAGGAATAGATTTTAGAAAGCAGAAAACTTTACTGTGGGACTAACACACAACTATATACTGTATAGTAGGATGTATTACAATTGTCAGTTTTTCCAAAACTAATGTAGAATTTTAAGGTAATTCCAAATAACTCTCCAATAGAATTTTGTTTCATACCCAGACCAAATTTTTCTAGAGTTTATTTACAAAATAAAAGGTGTGGAATAACCAAGGCAAGTTGGAAAATAATTAATGAAAGGAAGTAAATTACACTATAACATCGTAGAAAATTGTTTCATATTTCAAATTCTGTGGTAATGTCAAAATAAGCTTCTGGAATTAACCTAAAAAGCTCAGAACTATGCCTCTGGGAATAGATTTGTAATTTACACATTTAAAGAGATGATTTCTGAAAGAAATTGGGGAAATAATTTTTCAATAAATTTTGCTGTTGTTATTTAGTTGCTCAGTAATGTCCAACTCTTTGAGACCCCATGGACTGCAGCATAGCAGGCTTCTCTGATCTTCACTATCTCCTAGAGTTTGCTCAGACTCAAGTCTATTTAGTTGATGATGCCATCCAACCATTTCATCCTCTGTGTTCTCCTTCTCCCTCTGCCTTCATCCTTTCCCAGCATAGGGTCTTTGCCAATGAGTCAGTTCTTCACATCAGGTGGCCAGAGTATTGGAGCTTCAGCTTCAGCTACAGTCCTTCCAATGAATATTCAGGACTGATCTCCTTTAGGTTTTATCTCCTTGTTGTCCAAGGGCCTCTCAAGAGTCTTCTCCAGCACCACAGATTGAAAGCATCTTCTTCAGCTGTCAGCCTTCTTTATGGTCCAACTTTCAAGTCCATATATGACTACTGGACTATACATGCGTTTGTCAGCAAAACGATGTCTCTAATTTTTAATATGCTGTCTAGGTTTCTCATAGCTTTACTTCCAAGGAGCAAATGTCTTTTAATTTCATGGCTGCAAACACCATCTGCAGTGATTTTGGAGCCCGAGAAAATAAAGTCTGTCACTGTTTCTACTGTTTCCCCATCTATTTGCCATGAAGTGGTGGGACTGGATAACATGATCTTATTTTTTCTAATGCTTTTTAAAGTCTGATTTTTCAGTCTCCTCTTTTGCCTTCTTCAAGAAGCTCTTTAGTTCCTCTTTATTTTCTTCCATAAGGGTGGTGGCATCTGCATATCTGAGGTTATTGATATTTCTCCTGGCAATCTTGATTCCAGCTTGAGGTTCATCCAGCCTGGCATTTTGCATGATGTACTCTGCATAAATGTTAAAAGGCAGGATGACAATATACAGCTTTGATGTACTCCTTTCCCAATTTGGAACCAGTCCGTTGCTCCATGTCTGGTTCTGTTGCTTCTTGACCTGCATGCTGGTTTCTCAGGAGGCAGTTAAGGTGGCCCATCTCTTTAAGGATTTTCCACAGTTTGTTGTGATCTCCACAATCAAAGGCTTTAGTGTAGTCAATGAAGCAGAAGTAGATGTTTTTCTGGAATTCCCTTGCTTTTTTCATCATCCAACAGATATTGGCAATTTGATCTCTCGTTCCTCTGCCTTTTCTAAATCCAGCTTGCACATCTATCTGGACGTTCTCACTTCACATACTTTTAAGCCTATCTTCAAGGATTTTGAGCATAACCTTCCTAGCATGTGAAATAAGTGCAGTTGTGTGGTAATTTGAATATTCTTTGGCATTGCCCTTCTTTGGGATTGAAATTTCCATAAATAATTTTAATATGGAATAAAATAATTGTAATATTTTTGAAAAAACAAACATTTTATACTGTATATTTTTTTTCTCAAGAAAGCATAAGTGATTTGTTTTTTATTTTGAAAAAGATGTCTTGAGTACATAATTGAAAATAAGAAAATGTAAAATATTTTGAGCTACTTACATCAACTAAATTTTTTACAAAACTGAAAACATACATATTAAAATCAAAATGAAGAATGTTATAAAACAAATGGATGAGAGAACATTAATCCTACACATATGTAAAGAGCTATTATAAATTAAGATTTATACTATATTAGACAATGACTAAGAATGTAGAATATTTATTGTATCAGGGTAAATAGATATTTAATCAATGTATTAAACTGTTTACTGTCATTCTTTATCAAAGCAATGCTAATTGAGCCAAAAATGATATGCTGTATTTCATTTATCAAATTTTCAAAGAAGAGATAAAATTACAATATCAAATGATTGTAAGAGTACCCAACTCCTAGAACTAAACATTTAAATAACCTTTCTGTAGAACTTTGGTAACCTGTATCACATTTTGCAAAACATGGCTACACTTTATCCTAGAAATTTATCCTATAGCAATTATCTGGTTATGTGCAGGTATAGCTACTTACAACAATGAAAGATTGAAAACAAAATAAAATTTGAAAGCAAAAGAGAGCAGTGATTGAGTTTCTAAGGACTAAATGTTCTATTTTACAAAAAAATACATATTGGCCAATGTAAAAGTGAAACGTTTATTTGATAATTTCTTTATCAAGTTATTTTATGAGGAAGGAATGATACATGGTATAAATTAGAAGGCTGTCACTAAATTTGTCTCTCTGAATATGAACAAGAGTTATTATTTTAAAATATTGTGACACCCTTATTACAAACATTATTTTTTTTAATTGACTTCATTTCCTTGTATTAAAGGGTTATGTTTTCAAATTATTGGTAAATTTAATAACAGGTTAAAAATTATGGGCATGAAAAGATCTAATTAAAAAAAATTTTGATTTATTTATTTTTTAAATGAAGAATAATCACTTTACAGAATGTTGTTGGTTTCTGCCAACATCAACATGAATCAATCATAGGTATGCATATGTCCCTTCCCTCTTGAATCCCCGTCCCATCACCCTTCCCATCCCACCCCTCTAGGTTGTTACAGAGCCTCAGTTTGAGTTCCCTGAGTCATACAGCAAATTCCTTTTGGCTATTCCTTTTGGTATTTTGCATATGGTAATGTAAATTCCCATGTTACTGTCCCCACGCATCCCAGCCTCTCCTTTCTCCCCCTACCACGTCCATAAATCTATTCTCTATGGCTGTGTCTCCTTTGCTGCCCTGCAAATAACTTCATAGTACCATCTTTCTAGATTCTGTATATATGCATTAGTATATGATACTTGTTTTTCTTTCTTACTTACTTCACTCTGTATAATAGCCTCTAGGTTCATCCACCTCATTAGAACTGACCTAAATGCATTCCTTTTTTTGGCTGAGTAATATTCCATTGCATATATGTATCACAGCTTCTTTATCCATTTATCTGTCAGTGGACATCTAGATTGTTTCCATGCCCTAGCTATTGTGAATAGTACTGCAATGAACATTGGGATACATGCATCTTTTTCAATTTTGGTTTCCTTGGGGTATATGCCTATTAGTGGGATTTCTGGATCATATAGTGGTTTTAGTCCTAGGTTTTTAAGAAATCATCATACTGTCTTCCATAGTAGCTGTATCAATTTACATTTCCACCAACAGTGCAGGAGGATTTACTTTTCTGCATACCCTCTCCAGCATTTAATGTTTGTAGATTTTTTGATGATGGCCATTCTGACAGGTGTGAGGCAATATCTGATTTTAGTTTAGATTTGATTAATAATGAGCAATGTTGAGCATCTTTTCATGTGTTTGTTAGCCATCTGTATATCTTCTTTGAAGAAATGTCTGTTTAGGTCTTTTTCACACTTTTTGATTGTGTTATTTGTTTCTCAGGTAGTGACTTGTATGGGCTACTTGTGTATTTTTGAAATTAATCTTTTGTCAGTTGTTTCATTTGCTATTATTTTCTCCCAATCTGAGGGTTGTTTTTTCTTTTTTTTTTTTAATTTATTTTTTTAATAATTTTATTTTATTTTTAAACTTTACATAATTGTATTAGTTTTGCCAAATATCAAAATGAATCCATCACAGGTATACATGTGCTCCCCATCCTGAACCCTCCTCCCTCCTCCCTCCCCATACCATCCCTCTGGGTCGTCCCCGTGCACTAGCCCCAAGCATCCAGTATCGTGCATTGAACCTGGACTGGTTTCTCGTTTCATACATGATATTTTACATGTTTCAATGCCATTCTCCCAAATCTTCCCACCCTCTCCCTCTCCCACAGAGTCCATAAGATTGTTCCATACATCAGTGTCTCTTTTGCTGTCTCGTACACAGGGTTATTGTTATCATCTTTCTAAATTCCATATATATGCGTTAGTATACTGTATTGGTGTTTTTCCTTCTGGCTTACTTCACTCTGTATAATAGGCTCCAGTTTCATCCACCTCATTAGAACTGATTCAAATGAATCTTTTTAATGGCTGAGTAATACTCCATTGTGTATATGTACCACAGCTTTCTTATCCATTCATCTGCTGATGGACATCTAGGTTGCTTCCATGTCCTGGCTATTATAAACAGTGCTGCGATGAACATTGGGGTACACGTGTCTCTTTCCCTTCTGGTTTCCTCAGTGTTTTTCTACTTTTTTTTTTTTTAAGTTTCCTTTGCTGTGCAAAAGCTTTTAAGTTTGCTTAGGTTTCATTTGTTTATTTTTGTTCTTATTTCAGTTACTCTAGGAGGTGAGTCAGAGAGGATCTTGCTGTGATTTATGTCATAGAGTCTTCTGCCTATATTTTCCTCTGAGTTTTATACTTTCTGATCTTTTAAATCTTTAGCCCATTTTGAGTTTATCTTTGTGAATGGTGTTAGAAAATGCTCTAATTTCGTTCTTTTACAGGTTGCTATCCAGTTTTTCCAGCACCACTATTGCAGAGGCTATCTTTGCCCCATTGTATATTTTTGCTACCTTTTTCAAAAATAAGGTACCTACGCTGCTGCTGCTGCTAAGTCGCTTCAGTCGTATCCGACTCTGTGCGACCCCAAAGACGGCAGCCCACCAGGCTCCCCTGTCCCTGGGATTCTCCAGGCAAGAACACTGGAGTGGGTTGCCATTTCCTTCTCCAATGCATGAAAGTGAAAAGTGAAAGTGAAGTTGCTCAGGCGTGTCCGACTCTTCATGACCCCAGGGACTGCAGCCTACCATGCTCCTCCTGTAGGTGTGTGGGTTTATCTCTGGGCTTTCTATCTTGTTCATTGGTCTATATTTCTGGAATTTTTTTGCCAGTACCATACTGTCTTGAAACCATAATCACAGAAAACTAGTCAATCTAATCACACTAGGATCACAGCCTTGTCTAACTCAATGAAACTAAGCCATGCCCTTTGGGGCCACCCAAAATGGGCAGGCATGGTGGAGAGGTCTGACGGAATGTGGTCCACTGGAGAAGGGAATGGCAAACCACTACAGTATTCTTGCCTTGAGAACACCATGAACAGTATTAAAAGGCCAAATGATAGGATACTGAAAGAGGAACTCCCCAGGTCGGTAGGTGCCCAATATGCTACTGGAGATCAGTGGAGAAATAACTCCCGAAAGAATGAAGGGAAGGAGCCAAAGCAAAAACAGTACCCATTTGTGGATGTGACTGGTGATAGAAGCAAGATCCGATGCTGTAAAGACCAATATTGCATACGAACCTTGAATGTTAGGTCCATGAATCAAGGCAAATTGGAAGTGGTCAAACAGGAGATGGCAAGAGTGAAGGTCGACATTCTAGGAATCAGTGAGCTAAATGGACTGGAATGGATGAATTTAACTCAGATGACCATTTTATCTACTACTGTGGGCAGGAATCCCATAGAAGAAATGGAGTGGCCAACATGGTCAACAAAAAAGTCCGAAAGCAGTTCTTGGATGCAATCTCAAAAACGACAGAATGATCTCTATTCATTTCCAAGGCAAACCATTCAATATCACCGTAGTCCAAGTCTATGCCCCAACCAGTAACGCTGAAGAAGCTGAATGGTTCTATGAAGATCTACAAGACCTTTTAGAACTAACACCCAAAAAAGATGTCCTTTTAATTATAGGGTACTGGAATGAAAAAGTTGGAAGTCAAGAAACACCTGGAGTACCAGGCAAATTTGGCCTTTGAGTATGGAATGAAACAGGGCAAAGGCTAATAGAATTTTGCCAAGAGAACGCACTGCTCATAGCAAACACCCTCTTCCAACAAGACAAAAGAAGACTCTACATATGGACACCACCAGATGATCAACACCGAAATCAGATTGATTATATTCTTTGTAGCCAAAGATGGATAAGCTCTATACAGTCAGCAAAAACAAGACTGGGAGCTGACTGTGGCTCAAATCATGAACTCCTTATTGCCAAATTCAGACTGAAATTGAAGTAGGGAAAACCACTAGACCATTCAGGTATGACCTAAATCAAATCCCTTATGATTATACAGTGGAAGTGAGAAATATATTTAAGGGACTAGATCTAATAGAGAGTGCCTGATGAAGTATGGACAGAGGTTTGTGACATTGTACAGGGGACAAGGATCAAGACCATCCCCATGGAAAAGAAATTCAAAAAAGCAAAATGGCTGTCTGGGGAGGCCTTACAAATAGCTGTGAAAAGAAGAGAAGTGAAAAGCAAAAGAGAAAAGGAAAGGTATAAGCATGTGAGTGCAGAGTTCCAAAGAATAGCAAGAGGAGATAAGAAAGCCTTCCTGAGCGATCAATACAAAGAAATAGAGGAAAACAACAGAATGGGAAAGACTAGAGATCTCTTCAAGAAAATTAGAGATACCAAGGGAACATTTCATGCAAAGATGGGCTTGATAAAGGACAGAAGCAGATGTTAAGAAGAGGTGGCAGGAATACACAGAAGAACTGTACAAAAAAGATCTTCACGACCAAGATAATCACAACAGTGTGTTCATGCATGTAGAACCAGACATCCTGGAATGTGAAGTCAAGTGAGCCTTAGAAAGCATCACTATGAACAAAGCTAGGGATGGAATTCCAGATGAGCTTTCAAATCCTGAAAGATGATGCTGTGAAAGTGCTGCACTCAATATGCCAGCAAATTTGGAAAACTCAGCAGTGGCCACAGGACCCGACAAGGTCAGTTTTCATTACAATCCCAAAGAAAGGCAATGCCAAAGAATGCTCAAACTACCACACAATTGCACTCATCTCACATGCTAGTAAAGTAATGCTCAAAATTCTCCAAGTCAGGCTTCAGCAATATGTGAACTGTGAAATTCCAGATGTTCAAGCTGGTTTTAGAAAAGGCAGAGGAACCAGAGATCAAATTGCCAACATCCGCTGGATCATCAAAAAAGGAAGAGTTCCAAAAAAACATCTATTTCTGCTTTATTGACTATGCCAAAGACTTTAACTATGTGGATCACAGTAAACTGTGGAAAAGTCTTCAAGAGATGGGAATACCAGACCACCTGACCTGCCTCTTGAGAAACCTATATGCAGGTCAGGAAGCAACAGTTAGAAGTGAACATGGAACAACAGACTGGCTCCAAATAGGAAAAGGAGTACATCAAGGCTGTATATTGTCACCCTGCTTATTTACATTATATGCAGAGTACATCATGAGAAATGCTGGGCTGGAAGAAGCACAAGCTGGAATCAAGATTGCCGGGAGAAATATCAATCACCTCAGATATGCAGATGACACCACTCTTTTGGCAGAAAGTGAAGCGGAACTAAAAAGTCTCTTGATGAAAGTGAAAGTGGAGAGTGAAAAAGTTGGCTTAAAGCTCAACATTCAGAAAACGAAGATCATGGCACCTGGAGATGGGGAAACAGTGGAAACAGTGTCAGACTTTATTTTTCTGGGCTCCAAAATCCCTGCAGATGGTGACTGCAGCCATGAAATTAAAAGATGCTTACTCTTTGGAAGGAAAGTTATGACCAACCTAATAGCATATTGAAAAGCGAACATTACTTTGCCAACAAAGGTCCGTCTAGTCAAGGCTATGGTTTTTCCAGTAGTCATGTATGGATGTGAGAGTTGGACTGTGAAGAAAGCTAAGCTCCGAAAATTGATGCTTTTCAACTCTGGTGTTGGAGAAGACTCTTGAGAGTCCCTTGGACTGCAAGGAGATCCAACCAGTCCATTCTGAAGGAGATCAGCCCTGGGTGTTCTTTGGAAGGAATGATGCTGAAACTCCAATACTTTGGCCACCTCATGTGAAGAGTTGACTCATTGGAAAAGGCTCTGATGCTGGGAGGGATTGTGGGCAGGAGGAAAGGGGATGACAGAGGATGAGATGGCTGGACGGCATCACCGACTTAATGGACGTGAGTTTGAGTGAACTCCAGGAGTTGGTGATGGACAGGGAGGCCTGTCGTGCTGCAATTCATGGGGTTGCAAAGAGCTGGACACGACTGAACGACTAAACTGAATTGAACTGTTACTGTCTTGATTACTGTAGCTTTGTTGTATTGTCTGAAGTCAAGAAAGTTGATTCCTCCAGCTAAATTCTTCTTTCTCAAGATTGCTTTGACTATTCAGGGTCTTTTGCATTTCTATATGAATTGTGAAATTATTTGTTCTAGTTCCGTGAAAAATGCCATTGATAATTTGATAGGGATTGCTTTGAATCTGTAGGTTGCATTTGGTAGCATTTTCACAGTACTGATACTTCCAACCCATGAATATGGAATATCTCTCCATCTGTTTGTGTCATCTTTAATTTAGTTCATCAGTGTCTTATAGTTTTCAGTATACAGTTTAAAAATATGTTATTTTTAATTATATATATTAGAGACAAAATTATAGATGAGTATATACTGACACAATGCTTATTTCTCCCTGTTGGTTTTATAGATAGGTTTTTATTTCTTCTTCCTTTCATTTCTGCAATAAATATATATTATTATATGCAGGGGAAATATTTTTATATAAGAATTTTGTTACACAAAAATGTGAATAATGTACTTAATGCCACAGAACTGTATACTTAAATGAGTTAAAATGTTAAGTTTTATGTTTATTTTCCATAGTAAAAACTAATAAGATTGTTGATGTACATATATGTCTTGCTAGGACTGAGCCTCCTGAGATAAGATGTGCATGTGTGTATACTCAGTCATGTCTGACTCTTTTGTGACCCCATGGACTATAGCCTACCAGGCTCCTCTGTCCATGGAATTTCCCAGGCAAGAATACTGGAGTGGGTTGCCATTTCCTACTCCAGGGAATCTTTCTGACCCAGGGACCTAACCACATCTCCTGTATTGGCAGGCAGATTCTTTACTACTAATGCCACCTGGATAGCCCCTGAGAAGTTCCTATCCAATCCCAGGCTGTCCTTGATGCTGTACAGGAAATACTAGAGGTAGCCCAGAATGTGCCTCTGGGAACATAGTTATATTGAGCTGACAGAAGCACACATCAATTCTTTCATCCCTTAGAACCAATTGACATTTCAACAAGGGCATATTGCTTTTGTCTTAACTAGAGTTAATTTTTTTTTCTTTCCCTGTATAGCCTATTTAAAAACTATCATTTGACTTCTCATTTTGCAGAACTCTCTCTTTACAGAATCTAATGATTTACACATATATGGTCAATTTACAATATAAAATTTATATTGCCAAAGGCTAATGCTTAAATTTAGCAATTATTAGGTATAGAAAAAATCTTTGATCTTATTAAAATAAATGCATCTTCTGGCTTGTGAAAGAAATCTTTGCCATCAAGAATCTTATAAACATAGAGCAAGAAAAAGGCCTAGTAACTTAATAGGCAAACTAAAATCTAACCAAGGAAAGCAAGACTCAACTTGTCATGGATTTGCAGGGATAAAACTTGTTGGAAGATCCAGACACAACTGAAGAGAGGATATTATTTAATTCAGAGTTTGAGAGATTTGAAGAGTTTCCAGAAATAGGAAAGTGGGAAGCAGAATCCCAAGTAGAATTAAGTATACCTTGAATAAAGGAATACTCAAATCAGGGTACTTTGGCAGGACCCAATAGCAAGAGTCAGGGGTGAGTGGAATGAAGATTCTGAGATAGTGAAAGTGAGGCAGCAAAAGTAGATTATGACCTAGAATCTTTGAGCCCAGGCTTAAAAATTTGTAAGGCTGGATGCAAACACCAACACCAGTACCATGATGGGAACTCAACTTTACCTGGATTAAAATGGTAATAGAGTACAGGATAAATTGCAAAAGAGCACAGCTGAAAAACAAAACATATCTTATGAAGCTATTGATTAACTCACAGAAGCATGGAGAGCACTGACAGTGATAAAGAAGTAGGAGAATATTTTCAAATGCATTGCAGAGTATCTATAGAAATTGGCAACTGATTAGGTACAGGGGTGGAATGGGGATTAAGGAAAGGCAAGTATAATAAATGTTCTGATGAACAGCTGGTGATGACAAATCATAATGTCAAAATGTATATATATTATCATATACATTTAAGCAAAAAATTATTTTCATAGCCTAATCCAGTTCCTGGTTTTCACCTGTCATATAATGAATCCCTGATGGAATTAGCATCTGCCTGAGTTATACAACTAGTTTGTTGTAAAACAGGGGCTTAAACCAAGGCCTCAAATTCTCCTATCTATTCTTCTTTAGATTTTAGATTAAGAATCCCTTACTTTAAGATGTAGAGTTTCCTGCAAAACTTTAAAATTAATGTTTTTATGTCTTCCAGCATAATTGAATTAGGTAAATTAGATTAATGTTTTTATTTATTTCCTAACTGTTTCCTAATACTTTTATTTATTTAGTAAGTGTTTGGTTAAACTCCAGGAGTTGGTGATAGACAGGGAGGCCTGGCATGCTACAGTCCATGGGGACTACAGAGAGTTGGACACGACTGAGCGATTGAACCAACTGAACTGAACTGTTTAGGAGTTATATTGTGAGAGATGTTCAAATATGTGCCATGAAAATAATAATCTGTGAGAATCTTAACAACGTATTTAGATTACCTTAGTGTTTTTCTACACATTATTTAACTAAATTTTTCTGATTTAATTCTGCTGAGATCAGTCTTATATGATGATCTCCATTTTATAACAAGAATTCATTCAAACTCAGAAAGCTTAAGTAAACTAGCAAAATGAGAATCTAGAATTTGAACCTCAGCTTTATGAATCCCCGTTGCAAACAACTTCTAGTATAAAAATAAATGTAAATTTTCCCTTTAGTATGATATAGTTCAGCTCTGAACAAAACCTTAATTATTAATTATTTCAGAATTTGGTTAATCTTTTAGAGAGTACATACAGTAAAAAATGATATTTTTGCTTTGTCAGCTATACAGTTTGTTGAAATACTTAATTCTACTATTATATAAAAGCAGTCATAAACAATGTGTACAACAAAATTTTTTTTACAAAAACTGGCTGCAAGCTGGATTTGGCCCATGGGTATAGTTTACTGCTTTTGCCCCTAGTTTCATATCTGAGTAGAAAACAGTTATCTCCCTAGAGAGTTTATTAGACTTGTCCAAGCTGTTTTTGGATGGAGCCCAGAAATCAATTTTATTTTACTGCTTTGATTCTAATGTTTCTTTATAAAGAACTATTTAATAATAGTCTAATTGACAAGATTTCTATAGTGCTGAAAATGGGGAGCATCCTCAGCACTATAAAGTATAAATCTTTTTTTGATTGGTCTTTTTATGCTGCTTATGGAATTTGTTTAGGTAGTCAATAATATCTTAATTGTGCTGACAACAGTTCACTGATTATATCTTTCTCTAGAGACTTCCAGACATCTGGTCCCTTGACTGTTGATCTGCCTTTCTTCAAGACAGTTCACTCTCTAGGATTGTAAAACAAAGTCTTAATAAGCAAACTCCACAGCAGTTGAATCCATTTAACTTTGTAGAATACCAACTAAGACTCCAAATAGATCACAGGAAATCTTAGAATTGTCCCCTGTATTTCCCTCAATCCCACGTTCCAAGGGAACTATGATTAATTATAAATTATAAATGGTAACTAGATACATATAAAACATATATATAATTGTGCTAGGTAGTTTTTATTTCATCATTGTTTGAAAAAAGATGCAACATATTTATATAAAATAGCACAATTTAAAACACTCAAATATTTTTCAAGTGTTTTTGATTTGTAATTCAAGTATAGCTTCTGCTAGTAACCATAGTCAAAGGCCAGTGTTTTACTTCTGCATCAGAACCCTAAGATTTGACTTTAGAAAACTTGTCATTATTACATTTTCTGCTTCTAAAGGACTCTGTGTTTTACATTTAAGTAGGCCAGTTTTGTTCCTTCACAGTACTTGGAGTTTAAAATAGAAGACTAAAAACAAGATAGGAAACTGTTCTGTTTAGAGTTAGCCCCCCTTCCAACTGTGTGTGTGTGTGTGTTGCAGCCTTCAAAAATTAACTATCGTAAGCAATCCAACCACATTGTTTCAATTTTGAGTAAATTCTGATCATACACATCTCTCCAATTTAGCTGAATTTTTCCTCACCAAGGAGGAAGTTGAAACTCTTTGCATGCCATTATAAAACTCTCCTTTATATCCCAGAGGGAAACCACAAAAGAACCTTGAGATCTACCATTTGTATCTGTATTCTAGTTTTCCATCTCTACTATAATGAATAAGTTCTCATCAATTATAGTTGAAACCTGCTCATTGTTATAGGGAGAATACAAATGGAGAATGAAACTTCGTATCAGAAAGTAGTATTATTCCACATTTGTAACAAACTTAAATACAAAGTTAAGGGGGAAAACCATGAATTATTTTCCAGTTAAATCCTAAGAATAACCTAATGTTGAATTAGTATTCAGAGTTGGGAGAGCAAACATATTACAAACATATTTCAGGAAAATAGTTTAGAAAATATGCATTTTAGTAATCAAGTATTGAGAATTATTGAAAAAGAGAGTGAAAAAAAGTCTTTTGTCCTTTGATATTTAGGAAATTCTTGTAAATATTCTTTTAGAATATTTAGAATAATAACATCAGAGAAAAAAACAAAGGAAAAGGAAAAACTATAACTAAAATAGAAATAAATAAATGAAAAGTTTTAG
>NW_011494718.1:856826-901569 GCF_000754665.1 Bison bison bison
TTTTATTAAAACACACCAAATTATGCCATGCCTACTTTATTATATTTAAACAACATCATGTCTCTATTTTCACACCCTTGATAGATTTCGCTACTTGGAATCAAGAAAGTACATGTTCAAAAAAACTGATAAATGTTGAATTTAATGGTAAAATGTTAATACCACTGTAAGGTGCAATCGATTTTCATTATAGTTAGACAAATTCTTACTTTCTACCACTGTGAAATGATTATTTATTTGGCAATTAAAACCAACTGTGACATACAATTTCATCAATAATCATTGGGGTGCTAAGATATAAAATCTCTCTCTCTTTAGTTGCTAATTCATCTCCGACTCTTGCAACTCCATGGACTGTAGCCTGCTAGGCTCCTCTGTCCATGAGATTTTCCAGGCAACAATACTGTAGTGGGTTATGTTTCCTTCTCCAAAGATATAAAATACCATAAAAATATTTATGTTTATGTTGTTTCTTCATTCTCAGTTCAGTTCAGTTGCGCAGTCATGTCCGACTCTTTGTGACCCCATGGACCGCAGCACAAAAGGCTTTCCTGTCCATCACCAACTCCAAGAGCTTGCTCAAAATCATGTCCATCGAGTCGGTGATGCCATCCAACCTTCTAATCCTCTGTTGTCCCCTTCACCTCCTGCCTTCAATCTTTCCAAGCATCAGTTCAGTCAGTTCAGTTCAGTCAGCAGCACCCAGGCCTCCCTGTCTATCACCAACTCCCGGAGCTTGCTCAAACTCATGTCCATCAAGTTGGTGATGCCATCCAATCTTATCCTCTATTGTCACCTCCCCCTACTGCCTTCAGTCTTTCCCAGCATTAAAGTCTTTCCAAAGAGACAGTTCTTCTCATCCGGTGGCCAAACTGGGAATTTCAGCTTCAGCATCAGTCTTTCAAATGAATATTCAGGATTGGTTTCCTTTAGGATTGACTGGTATGATCTCCTTGCAGTCCAAGGGACTTTCAAGAGTCTTATCTAACACCACAGTTCAAAAGCATCAATTATTTGGCACTCAGCTTTATTTATAGTCCAACTATCACCATAGCTTTGACTAGACAGACCTTTGTCAGCAAAATGTCTCAGCTTTTTAATATGCTGTCTAGGTTAGTCATAGATCCAAGGGCTTTTCACTTCATGGCTGCAGTCACCATCTGCAGTGATTTTGGAGCCCCAGAAAATAACGTATGTCACTGTTTCCATTGTTTCCTCTTCTATTTGCCATGAAGTGATAGGACTAGATGCCATGATTTTAGTTTTCTGAATGTTGAGTTTTCAACCTACTTTCTCTCTCTCATCTTTCACTTTCATCAAGAGGCTCTTTAGTGCTTCTTCGTTTTCTGCCATAAGGGTGGTGTCATCTGCATATCTGAGGTTACTGATATTTCTCCTGGCAATCTTGATTCTAGGTTGTGATTCATCCAGTCCAGCATTTCACATGATGTACTCTGCATAGAAGTTAAATAAACAGGGTGACAATTTACAGCCTTGACATACCCCTTCCCAATTTGGAACCAGTCTGTTGTTTCATGTCCAGTTCTAATTGTTGCTTCTTAACCTGAATACACATTTCTCAGGAGGTAGGTAAGGTGGTCTGGCATTCCCATCACTTTAAGAATTCTCCACAATTTGTTGTGATCCACACAGTCAAAGGCTTTGGTGTAGTCGATAAAGCAGAAGTAGATGTTTTTCTGGAACTCTCTTGCTTTTTCAATGATCCAGCAGATGTTAGCAATTTGATTTCTGGTTCCTCTGCCTTTTCTAAATCCATCTTGAACATCTGGAAGTTCATGGTTCACATACTGTTGAAGCCTGGCTTGGAAAATATTGAGCATTACTTGGCTAGCATGTGATATGTGTGAAATTGTGTGGTAGTTTGAACATTTTTGGCATTGCCTTTCTTTGGGATTGAAATGAAAACTGACCTTTTCCAGTCCTGTGACCACTGCTGGGTTTTCCAAATTTACTGCCATATTGAGTGCAGCACTTTCACAGCATCATCTTTTAGGATTTGAAAGCTCAACTGGAATTCCATCACCTCCACTAGCTTTGTTAGTAGTGATGTTTCATGAGGCCCACTTGACTTTGCATTTTAGGATGTCTGGCTCTAGGTGAGTGATCACACCATCATGATTGTCTGGGTCATGAAGATCTTTTTTGTACAGTTCTTCTGGGTATTCTTGCCACCTTTTCTTAATATCTTCTGCTTTAGGTCCATACCTTTTCTGTCCTTTGTTGTGCCCATCTTGTAAAGAAACATTTCTTTGGTATCTCTAATTATCTTGAAGAAATCTCTAGTCTTTCCCATTCTATTGTTTTCCTCCATTTCTTTCAATTGATCAGTGAGGAAGGCTTTCTTATTTCTCCTTGCTCTTCTTTGGAATTCTGCATTCAAATGGGTATATCTTTCCTTTTCTCCTTTGCCTTTAGCTTCTTTTTTCTCAGCTGTTTATAAGGCCTCCTCATGTAAGTAGTAAGGTTTTCCCTACTTTCTTCAATTTAATTACAAGACCAGGAGATGACTCTGGCTCAGATTATGAACTCCTTATTGCAAAATTCAGACTTAAATTGAAGAAAGTATGGGAAACCACTACACCATTCAAGTATGACCTTAATCAAATCCCAGGATCAGGGTCTTTTTTAATGAGTGAGTCCTTCCAATGAATATTCAGGACTGACTGGTTTGATCTCCTTGCAGTCCAAGGGACTCTCAAGAGTCTTCTCCAACACCACAGTTCAAAAGCATCATTTCTTTGGCTCTCAGCTTTCTTTATGGTCCAACTCTCACATTCATAATGACTACTAGAAAAACCATAGCTTTGACTAGACGGACCTTTGACAGCTAGTTAATGTCTGTTTTTTAATATGCTGTCAGGGTTTGTCATACCTTTTCTTCCAAGGAGCAAATGTCTTTCAATTTCATGGCTGCAATCACCATCTGCAGTGATTTTGGATGCCAAGAAAATAAAGTCTCTCACTGTTTCCATCTTCATTATAGGAAGAAATAAATTAGTTGAGGATTGCTTGAAACAGTTTGTACTTACCTTTCTGTTAAATAGTGTGCCAAGAAAGAAGTATATGCTTTCTGACGCAAAAATTGTAGTACTTTTGCAAATAGGAATTCAAGACTCATTATTTTTTTCATATGCTTAAGAGTCTTCCTATAGTCAGATTTTGTATTGTCACAAAAACATTCTGGTTATGCAGTTACAAACTATATTTTTATATTAGAAGTATTTCAAACATTCATAATTTTTTACTTTTAGCCAAAGTCCATTTTGATTTCTAGCGTAAAAAATGCATTCACTATACACCCTAAGCATCTTAGATATTATTAGCAGAATAGAGTTAGAATGAGTTTTTCAATGTAAAAAGTATTGTTCAAGTGAATTTTACCTCATCAGATATATACATTTCTTATGTCATTTTTCCTCTACTTTTTGGTGTAATCAACTGAAAAAATGTTAATTATCTGAAAAGTAAAGTCTTTTTATAAAGCAGTAAGAAAACTGTCTTTCCTTAAGTTATCCTTGAATTATCTTGAAAAGTAGCATTTCAAAGCAAAGTACAAAATAAAAGGTCATGTACAAGATCTTCTAACTTAACAGGTCTTTGAATATATGTTCTTGAATTTAGAGAAGCATAGTGACATCTGTCTTTGATTATAGTTATATGGAGAAATTTTAATTCTAAAGCTGTATTTAAAACATTTCAAGTACACAATGATATTATATTCCTGGAATATGGCTCATGGTGGTTATTTTAACATAATTATAGATGTCTGAAATAAATTATTAAAACACAGTCATAACAAAATCATAGTTGTCATGTTTATCTAAGAAAATTCAGAATAAAATGTTTAAATAAAGATTTCTCATCTCACAATTGTTCAGTTAACTTTATAGAAGTTTGGTTTAATTGCTGAAATGTATAGTTTATTTATTGGCATTGGGCTTCTAAATTGTTAGACATTAAGTTGGGAAAATGGATTTTTTTTTTAGGTTTTATTAAATAAAAAATATTGGATACTAATATAGGAAGAAAAAAAAGAATTTGCTATTAATCTGTTTGCACAGTAGATCTGGGTTCCTAGCCATATGAAATTATAATCCTTTTTAATTTGTGTATTCTTTTTTTCCATTTTGCAGATTGTTTTAAATTTTACTACAATGGACCTATACAAAAGTAGTTTGTGCTGGTATGATTATATTGAAGTAAGAGATGGGTACTGGAGGAAGTCACCTCTCCTTGGTAAGAGATTTTTTTTTCTTATTTTGCTTTTTATGTGTCTATATATATAGTCTGTCCTATCCAGAGACAGTTCTTTCAAGAGTCATCTTAGGGTTTAAGGTACATGAGACCAATATTTTAATTTTTATTATACTTTTTTCAATCATAGCAAAAATACTTACAGATAGACAACAGATTAATTTAAACCAGCTTCAACTATGAGATGGTGCTTGGATCTGAACATGATGATTTAGAATAGCTTATAGTGGATACTCATCACATATTCTATATTTTTAATTTTAAAATCAGAGTTTTAATGGGTAAACCAGATAAATTGTGTGTTTGTGTGTATATGTGTATATGTTTTGTTTTTCTTTCTTTGCTAAGGCAGTAGAGCATGAGGTGTTAGGTACACATTCAACTGCTGGCTTTCTGCACCAAAAATGTTGGTTCTTACTGTAGACATCACAGTTTTGCCTCTCAGGTTTTTGTGGCTTAGAAGGTGTGTATGTAGTTTGTGTCATAAATTGTAGCTCAAATTTGGTGCACATCAAAGTATCCTACCAACCTTTAACCACAGACCACACATTAACTTACATGAGGCACTTTCTGTTGCCCTCTGTTTCAGCTAAAGGTGAGAGCTGCTGTGAGCATGTGAGTATCTACTCTATTGATTTTTTTTTTTTTTTGAAATTGTAACTTTCTCTTCTATTTTTAGAAGTAGCTTTGCTCAGTTGTTTTTGAGTGCCTACAGATCTTTTCTTCTTAACATCTAAAACCTGCTGAATTAACATATTTGTATTAAAAGTGATAGCAGCCTTAGTAAATCCAATACATCTGTAGAAATGCTTAAAAATAAGGAAACATAAAGATTTGAACTAATTCGATGACAGGTTGAGGAAAACCTTGTCTTGAACATTTAGCTTCTTAGCCTTGTAGTAGTTGTTGTTCTTCAGTTAAAAAGTCCTCTCTGACTCTGTGATCCCACTGCCAGGCTCCTCTGTCCATGGGATTTCCAGGGCAAGAATACTGGAGCGGGTTGCCATTTCCTTCTGCAAGAGACCATCCCCATCCAGGGATCAAACTCATGTCACCTGCACGGGCAACAGTGGATTCTTTATCACACGGCCACCTGGGAAACCCCAGTTTCTTAGCCTAGATGAAGCTGTTTATAATATATTGATATGTACGTGTGATCCTAATAAAACATTTCATTAAATTCATATTTAAAAATCAAATCTAAAGCTGAAATACCGAGAACACTTTTTTACAGCAACATCAGCATTACATACTGCAGGGTATAATAGCCTAATACACTGGTTCAGTCTGACCACAGTGTTCATATGGAAAGCTTTCCCCACTATTTCCTCTGACACCTCACTCCTCAGAGTGTAGCCACCACACTGGCAGACCAGAGTACTTGGGTGTTAGAAATGTAGAAATGCAGGTTCCACTCCACACCTTCTGAAACAGACTGCATTTTAACAGCTGCTGCTGCTAAGTCACTTCAGTTGTGTCTGACTCTGTGTGACCCCATAGACGGCAGCCCACCAGGCTCCTTCGTCCCTGGGATTCTCCAGGCAAGAACACTGGAGTGGGTTGCCATTTCCTTCTCCAATGCATGAAAGTAAAAAGTGAAAGTGAAGTCGCTCAGTCGTGTCTGACCCTCAGCGACCCCATGGACTGCAGCCTACCAGGCTCCTCTGTCCATGGGATTTTCCAGGCAGAGGTACTGGAGTGGGGTGCCATTGCCTTCTCTGGCATTTTAACAGACACCCTGGCAATTCATATGAGCTACAGTTTTTTCTTTTAGTCAGGTTTCTGTCTTCCAGTTTCCTTTTATTCAGAATTGAAATAAAATTGAAGTACAGTTGATTTGCAGTATTGTATTAGTTTCAGCTGTATAGCAAAGTGATTCATATGTATATATATATACACACACTAAGTTGCTTGACTGACTCTTTGTGACCCCATGGACTGCAGCCCACCAGGCTCCTCTGTCCATTGGTTTCTCCAATGGCAAGAATACTGGAGTGGGTTGCCATTTCCTCCTCCAGCGGATCTTCCCAACCCAGGGATCAAACCCGCATCTCCTGCAGTTCTGTATTGGAGGCAGACTCTTTACCACTGAGCCACCAGGGAAGCCCATATACATATATGCATGCTCACTCATTCAGTTGTGTTCAACTCTTTGAGCCCCCATGGACTGTAGCTTGTCAGGCTCCTCTGTCACTGGCATTTTCTGGAGCAGGTTGCCATTTCCTATTCCAGGGGATCTTCCCAACCAAGGGTTCAAACCTGCATCTCTTACATCTCCTGCATTGGTAGGCAGATTCTTTACCACTAGCACCACCTGCGAAGCCCATATCTGGCTATCTGTCTACACACACATATATTATTTTTACAGATTATGTTCCATTATGGGTTGTTGCAAAATATTGAATATAGTTTCCTGTGCTATACAGTAAATCTTTGTTGTTTATCTATTTTATGTTATAATAGTGTGTATCTGTTAGCCTCATGGGCTTCCCCAGCGGCTCAGTGGAAAAGAATCTGCCTTCAATGCAGGAGACACAGGTTCGATCCCTGGATGGGAAAGATACTCTGGAGGAGGGCATGGCAACCCACTCTAGTATTCTCGCCTGGAGAATTTCCATGGTCAGAGGAGCCTGGCAGGCTACAGTCCATAAGGTCACAAGGAATCGGACACAACTGAAGCAATTTAGCATGCATCCACATCTGTTAATCTCATACTCCTAATTTATCCTTCTCCCCCTCCCTTTCCTACACATTGCAGTATAAGAGACATTACTCTCTTTTACATGGCCCTAAGTTTTTAATACATGCCCCTAACACCATTTAGGAAGACATTTTTTTTTCTTTTTTGCCTGCTAGCTGTTAGTATAAATGTGTTTTGACTTTTTTATATACTAAAACTATATATGAAATCATTAACAAGGATACACAAAAATGAATGACAATATATTATTATTTGTAGAATTATTTCATGTGTATTATCATATTTAACTTTTTACCATTAATATGAAACCTTTGAGCACAATAGCAAACATACAGTAAGCAATGAATATTTGTAGAGGGTTGAGGGAGGGAAGAAGGAATGACAGTTATTATTATATTCATTCAGTATTATACTTGCCTTTGGGTACACAATCAGAAAAATATCAGAACTCATACTCAAGTCTTCTAATACTGTTTGCCATTCTGCCTACTACACTACGTGTTATAGCTTTATAGATGGGATGGAATGTATGTAGTAATTAAAATCCTTAGGCAGCCTGGAGGTTTCTGTGACAAATGGCCACTGAACTTGGCTAAACAAAGAACTACACTTGAGCTGTCACTTCCCAACTAATGACCAGACTGACAGTTAAAGTATTTTTTCAGGATCACTTGAGGTCTTTTCTCTTCTCTGTGGAATAATATTCCCTACCCTCATGTATCATGTACAAATAGATGTTTTGAGCTACCTGTTTCCTAATTCCACAGATAGTGGTAGTGGTATCAATCATTTAATCTAAGGGCGATACGTTCCGATATTCTATAAATAAATAAGAAGAAATAATTTTACTTATACACCTTTATTAAGTAAATATTAAGGATTCATAGCTATGGCTCTAGTTACTAGGCATGGTGATAGGAACCAAATCTGGTTTTATGTATGTAATTTGTAGGTAGTATGAAAACCAGTTAGAAAATAAAGTCATACTTAGAAGTCTGTCTTTATTCTTTTATTTCTTTTAGGTAGATTCTGTGGAGACAAATTGCCTGAAGTTCTTACCTCTACCGAAAGCAGAATGTGGATTGAGTTTCGCAGCAGCAGCAATTGGGTGGGAAAGGGCTTTGCAGCAGTCTATGAAGGCAAGTAACTTTGTGCTTAGAGATGGCTTTTCCTTAGACCTCTTAACAGAAATGTACTTTCAATTTCATTTGAATAGTATTGTAATTTTATTTTAATTATGAAACTTTCTAAACTGCATCATGATGTCCATGGGATGATTTTAATAAAACTACTCATTAAGTTTAAATGCAAAAGTAACCTGTTTTCTGGTACCAGTAATGTGGTAATATATAAATGTTCTCATCAGGGATATGTGGGGAAAAAATAACTCATTAGAGATGTGTGGAAAACAACAATAACATCAAATGGCACAGGATTCTTAAACTTTGATTGTTTTTTCATAATAATATTAAATATTATGAAGAAATTTCCACTTCTCTTTGTACTGAGTTTGTGTGTATTTTATGCCTATACTGCAGAAATGTCCTGTTAAAGGAAACTGCATAGAAAATAATTGTGCACAGTTCTGGAGATTGCTTTGTCTAAACGAGAGAGTCAGAACTCAAGAAGAATTTACCAGATGCTTTGTTCTATAAGGTCTCTAAAAGAGTAAACTGGCATTGTGCTTCTTCTTGTCAGACCATGGGTGGAGATGACCCTTTTTGCTCCTGCCTCTGACAGCACAGAAATTTAGGCAGTTTACAAGAGAGACAGTCTGTGCTTCTCTTAGACTTTTAAGAGAACAGGAGCATTTGTTTCAGAGATTAGCTGTGTGGTCATGAAGGGTTTGGCTTGGGTGGAGCCACAGATGTTGCGCAAGAGGCCTGCTCACAGCAGGGGCCCAGGGAGTGCTGTGGGGCTTCTCTCCTGATGAGCTCTTCCACTGACTGAGGTCAAAAAACCGAAAGAAGCCATTCAGGGAATCACAGAGCAAACTCACATAGAATAAAGTTTGAAATCTCAAAAAGTTTTTAAAGTCTAACAGAGAGGCTTGTTTTTGTAAAGGTGTGAATTAACAGTGGTTAAAAAGTCTTATTTTCCTTTGCTGACTGTTATCTAATATTTATAGCTAAGTGGCTAGTTTTGTTTTGTTTTGTTTTGTTTTTAATCAATGAAATACTTGGTTGATAAAAGTATTGGTGACAGCCAACCTTGATTTTTATAAGCTGGTCTTTATATGTTCAGCTACAGGCACTGAACTAAAATGCTATCTTAGAAGAAAATGGAAATGAAATGGCATGTCTAGGTTTATTTATTTATTTTTTTGCTTTTCTCAGCTATCTGTGGAGGTGAGATACATAAAAATGAAGGACAGATTCAGTCTCCTAATTATCCTGATGACTACAGGCCAATGAAGGAATGTGTGTGGAAAATAGCAGTGTCAGAAGACTGCTACGTCGGCCTGATCTTTCAGGCCTTTGAGGTAAAGTCCTTCAGGCAGCCTTTGTGGGGCACATCCTCCGTAAATGACAGTGCATTTAAGGAAGCAAGAACTATGGAATCGGTGAAGAAGCGAAAGATTGCCTATAAAATGCAACATCAAGAGCAAGAGAGCTTTTTTTTTTCCTTTGTTCCTCTCATTGCAGACATTTTCAAGAAGATTAAAGTGAGCTTACATTATCTGTGCTTTTGAATTAAAATGTTTGAAGTACTGACAATACTTTCTTTTGAAAAATGGCCAGGCTTGTTTCACAAGAATGCTTGAAGAGTCCATTAAAAAAAAAAAAAAAAAAAACTCTTATTTCTCCTCTAAACTAGGAGGCTAAAGGTAGCTCATCTTTTTTTGTTGTCTTTAGGGGGAAAATCCATTTTACACCTTTTTTATTATTATGCAGAAAATTGTTTATATCAAAAAAAGGGATTTAAATATTCTTAGGAGATTTTTACTGCATCAAAAATATTTATTGGGGAAGAAACCAGCACCAAAATTGCATTATTAGATGAGGACAGAATAAACCAAAGGCCAATCAGAATCCTGGAGCAAAATCCACATCCAAACTACTATGCTAGCTAATGAGTCATTTTTGTGTGACGGGGAGAACCGAGTAAGAGGTGAGAAGCCAAGAGACATGAGAATTTGTTCGGAACTCCTGAATATGCTTAAATTATAGAATCAGGCTAGAAATTGAGAGCCCAAAGCAGAGTAGGTAGGAGTGATGAGGTGTTGGCAGTAGGTCCAGGAAGAGATCAAGATGCCATTATCGGAGATTATTTCTTACTGATTAGAGGTACTACTGGAGAAGGCAATGGCACCCCACTCCAGTACTCTTGCCTGGAAAATCCCATGGATGGAGGAGCCTGGTGGGCTGCAGTCCATGGGGTCACTGTAAGTCAGATAGGACTGAGCGACTTCACTTTCACTTTTCACTTTCATGCATTGGAGAAGGAAATGGCAACCCACTCCAGTGTTCTTGCCTGGAGAATCCCAGGGACAGGGGAGCCTGGTGGGCTGCCGTTTATGGGGTCACACAGAGTCGGACACAACTGAAGCGACTTAGCAGCAGCAGAGGTACTGCTTACTGTCCGAGTGATCAGAAGTCTCCCAAGAATCCCACTTACTGTCAAGATGTACTTGCCACTGAATTGGTGATGTAAGGTGTCTCAGTCCCCAAAGCAGGAACCCCAGGGGAATACAGGGGTCACTTGAAAGCCCAGAAATGTTGTTCCCTCACCTGTAATCTCTGTAACATATATTTTGGTTCTTCTCTACCCCTTTGCTTGTACCTTTAATTTTCATTTCTTTTTAATCATGAAAAAAAATTATCTTTTCTCCTATGATCAAGATGTTTATGCCTCTGACCACTTTGCATTTTTGGAAGCCTTGGTTCTGAGATTATTTGATTCACATTTAAATTTTAAATTTTTATTGGATTGAAGACATTATTGAAATAGCCATTTTATTGTTAAGAGTACTAAAATTGTTTACGATTCACCCACGTTTTAGACCAAAATAACTGGTTCGCTGAAAAATTATCTAATGACCACATTACATGTATTTTGTGCTATTGAAAACATTGAGAAGAACTGTCTTCCAACAATACTCCAGTGTTTTATAAAATTCTATTACAGAAGTGATGTTAGCAAACGCATTCATTTGAGGCAACTAAAACTGAGATGCAGAAATTGCTGGCTTAGCTGGTTTGCAGTTTTTTGGTTGTTTCTTTTTTTGTTTTGATATATCAATATAGTAAGAGTGGCATTCTTCAAGAATAGGATAATGTAAGGACAAATAGGAAATATTTATACCTCAGGCACTTAGAACCATGCTTGACACAGGGTAGTCATTTAATATACACTTCTTGATTAAGTGGATGAATAAGTTGTTACTACGCTTTGAAACTGAAGTAAGATCATGTCATATAATAGTTCGATTGATAGTATATTTTATTTATTATCTCCAGTTCCCTGTCCTTTCTTCATTTTGCTTTATTTCCTTATGTTTTTCCTCCTTTATTTATACACTGGACATATTTGATTGTCTAGTAGGTCTCTTATCTTTGACTAACACTAACACCATCTTTGATTGTTTAGTCTTACTCACACTAACCCAATCATCTTCCTATTTCAGTATTTAATGTTTCTGCATGTCACTCTTTTGCTATTGTCATTTAGTCACCAAGTCATGTTTAACTCTTTTGCAACCCCATGGACTCCTCTGTCCCTGGGACTTCCTAGACAAGAATACTGGAGTGGATTGCCGTTTCCTTCTCCAGGGGATCTTTCTCACCCAGGGATTGACCCCACATTTCCTTGATTGCAGGTAGATACTTTACCACTGAGCCACTGAGGACTCCCCATGTCACTATTTCCTCAAGGAATATTTCTAATTCCACTCTTTCTCTTAAACCCCAAGGCCAGTTCATCAACATATTCCATCTGCTTTGTATTCAAGATATCCTATACATATGATCACTTTACATTTACTTTCTTGCCACCACTGCTCTGATCACTGCCGCTTGCTTCATAACTTGGTGAGTTCTTCACATCTCTACTTTTGCCTTACATATCCTGACACCCACACAACAGCCAGGATGATGCTCTCACACCATGAGTTATATCAAGCACTACTCTGCTTAAAGTTTCATCAAACACTACTGTCCATATGCCTCATGGAGAAAATCTTTGTGTTAGATTTTAAGGCACGTGTTATAGCACTGCTGGTCCTGAGTTCAGGGTTAATGAATTGGAATATCTGCGAAGGTAACTTTAAACAGAAACACAAAGCAAGGCTAAATGTTGATTTGTTTACAAAAATTTTGTGACCAGAACCTCTCAAGAACATAACCCTGTGTTTCCCCAGGAGCTACGATTCAATATTCGCTAACTCAGTGTTTTTAGTGAATTAGTTGAACTCAACTATGGTGAATACTGAGAATTGGCTGTATATGTTTTTAATTTGGTCTAATGGTCATTAGATGGTTTGTTTCAGTTAGTCAGTTATCTGTTTAAATCAATTTATTTTGTTTACATATTATATTTTCAATATACTGTTTATACATTTTATATTGAAAATGTATAATTTAAAAATGGTCTTTACTGTTTCTCAGTGTTTCATGTCTTTTTCTGACAAAACCATTTTTATTTACTGATATCAGTCTTTGATGTTTTTCAAACACTTTCTATTTTTATAACTTTTTTATTCCCTGTGTTACTCTCTCCCCTTTCAGATAAAAGGGCCCTTAAGATAAGCTAGTTCTACTGAAATCTACTATAAAGAACTTTCTCACTGTTTATTATTTATGCCTTTCTGTGAATTTATGTCATGAATATTCACCTTTACTAATGCTACTTAGATTTTAATTGTAATACAAAAGAAATCTGAACAAGTGCTTTTGTTAATGAATTTCAGGTATATTTGAGCAGGAAAGGACGCTATATGGGTGGTAATAAGAGTCCTAATATATCTATAATCATACCTTTTGGGACAATTTTCTTCTCTAGTAGTTACTAATACATTGATCCTAAGACCAGTACTGAAATGAATTTGTACATGAATGTAAATAGTGTCTAAAATCATTTTGAAGAACATGTCTTCTTTTCAACAGTAGTGTTGGTAAAGCAGGCTCGGTACTACTGTTTCACTTGAGCACTTTCAATATGCAGAAATACATAAGAGAAAAAGTTGGGGAGGCTATAAATACAACTTCAAAGAAATGTCACTAAAGCAGAAAGTGAATGAAACAAATCCAGAGCTTACTTATGTTTAATTAAAATCCCTACATACATTTATTTATGTGGGATGACACTTGAGGCACTTGTCAGTTTTTCTATACATTCTGATTTGGTTATACCTTGCTTCTGAAAACCATAGTGTGGAATAGTTTTCCTCATCTTTACTAGCAACTTTCTAAACCACATACAAAAGTTTTTTGTTTTTTGTTTGTTGTTTTTCAATTGTGGCACAGTTGACCTTGAACAACACAGGTCTGAACTACAGTTATCGACTTATATGCAATTTGTGTTTGATTAGAGATCACAATATATAAAGTCAAAAAACTAGGGTATAAATGGCTAATATCTCCAAACTGCTTCAGCCTCTTTCCCTTCAATGTGTCATTTATTAGTTCCTTTATTTTTGAGGCAGAGATTGCCGTTCCAGTTTTTCAACTGCACTAGGCTGACACCCCTAACTCCTACACTGTGCAAGGGTCAACTGTATTTTATAAATTACTCAGTTAAAAGTAATCCTTTAATTCTTTAAATATTTTATATTAGTTTAAATTAAGTAGGTTCATCTTTGTGAGTGAACTAGGAAGCCAAGACAAGGAGATCTTAATTAGTTAACATTTTTATGCTTGCCCTGCACTATTTCTTTGGATATTTGGCTAATAATACACTAATGTATTGGTGAAAGTGAAAGTCTTTTAGTCATGTCTGACTCTTTGCAACCCTATGGCCTAGACAGTCCCTGGCATTCTCCAGGCCAGAATACTGGAGTAGATAATAGCCTTCCCTAACCATTGTTTTGGTTAATAACTATAAAAGAGAATTAAGTACCTCTCCATAATTTTATTGAATACTTTAGGCTATCAGTCTATTCTGAAAGATTAGATTAAATAAACCTGCCCAAGGTCACACAAATCTCAATTAGTAGCACTGAGATTAACAGTGCAATTCCATAGCCTGCCACTCAGGCACCCATTTTGTCTTGCTAGCAAAATGAAGCATATATATTCTCTCATAGCATTAAATTCTTTCCCTTCATAGCTATTGTCATTTGTACATTTGTATTATTTAATCAGTAAATGCCAATCAGTCAGGGACATGTCTGTTTGTTTATCACTGTTTATATACTATCAAGTGTATATTTATTATCTGGCCATTATAGATTTTCAATGACTCTTTACTAAATTTATGAGTGAGTTAAAAAATATTGTGTCATGAAGAAAAAAACTCAAATGGCAGCATTGAAAAACCTGAATCATATGAAATTAAACCTAACCACACCTTATGGTTTTGATTTCCACATATTTAATCATGTTTGTTTTTTCTCCACTCTAGTGTCAAAATTGTCTACTTAAAATATGCACAGTGTGAGAGTTGTGAGTTAGTTTTATTGGGGGCAAAATTAGGACTGCAGACTCTGAGAGAGACTGCTCCAAAGAGGCAAGGGGGAAAGGTCAGCGTAGATGTTATTTTGGTGAAGGGAGAATGCATGCAATGAAGCACACAATTTTCCAAAAGGTTTCTTCTAGTCTCATGAAGCTTTTGCTAGTCAGGAGCAATAGTCATCACCATGAAGGATTTTAGTGCTTTTCTAGATATGGGGAGATACCAGAATTGGGCTTGTAAAATCAGTTCCTGAAAACATCTATTTGAAGACCTGTCTTTGCTAGTTCTCCACCATCCTACCCCCACCTCAAGTACAGAGTAACTTGTTTCTACTCTCCACCCTGAACTCCTTTCAGGGAGTATTGAAAATAAGAAGCTGCAGAAGCATATGATTTAATCCTTGTAGAGGTAGATGGCAAGTGCCAATAGCAAGTGACAATTTTTAGTTGGCAATATTCATTAAGTACTAATAGTAATAATAAGGGATTCTCTGATGGTTCAGGTGGTAAAGAATCTGCCTGCAATGCAGGGGACCCAGGTTCAATCCTTCAGTGTTGGTCAGGAAGATACCCTGGAGATGTACTAATAAAAATAATATTAATTAATAAAATATTAAACATGACAGTACATTTTAAAATAACCATCCTATTAAACATTTTTCCTTTTTATTTAAAATTCCTTTTGTTATAGCTTTATCACGACTTTACTTTATTTTTCACATTATTAAAATTAATTTATTTTTAATAACACATGCTAACCTTGATTGTTTCTGTTAGTCATACTTTTCTTTAACATCTTCCCCTAAAGCAACATTAATGACTTAAAATTGTTCCAAGTGTATAGAATTTTGAGTTATACTAACTATAAAAGTTTAATCATGTATGTAGTTATAGTATTAATTATATTTTGAAATTATGTCCTACCACTCACTGAAGACTTATCACGGTAAAATAGATATAACATATGTACGCACAGTAGTGTTAAGTACATTCACATTGTGTAATCAACCTCTAGAACTCTGTTCATGCTGCAAAACTGCAGCTGTTTACCCAGCAAGCAACAATTCCCCATTCATGCTCCCCCCAGACCAGGGCAATCACTGTTGCTTTATGTCTCTGTGAATTTGACTACTCTAGGTACCTCGTGTAAGTGAAATCATACAGTATTTGAATTTTGTGTGACTTTTTAAATTTCACTAACTGTAATATCCTCAAGGTTCATCTACGCCATAGCACATGAAAGGATTTCCTTTCTTTTTAAGGCTAATATCCCATTGTATGTATAGTCCACAGTTTGCTTTTCCATTCATCCGCTGATGGATATTTGGATTGTGTTCACCCCTTGGCTATTATGGGTAATGCTGCTATTAACATGGATGCACAAATATCTCTCCAAGACCCTGCTTTCAGTTTTCCAAATGTATACCTGAAAGTGGAATTGATGAATCATATGGTAATTTTATTTTAAATTTTTCAAGCAGTATGGGAAAGCTTTCACTAAAACTATTCCCTAGGAAATTTGGACATGTCAGAGGTTTTTACAAATAACTAGATATTGCAGTAGATGTTTTTGGAATGTCAAATTTATTTGGAAATTTGATTATAAAATGAAAGCACAGTGTGTGAATGGCCCTGAAGCCCGGGCCTGATATCTTGCTCCAGGGTTAGCATTCCTTCAGTCTTAGTGCTCCCTGCATCACTGACCACAGAGCTCTGTACTGGCTGGCAGTGTTAGAATGAGAGGCTGGCTACTTTAAATTATACTTAATTGATTTCAGATCTTGCTAAATAAAAGGACTTAGCTTTTCAATGCTTCTTCTCTAACATACCAGTCAAGATATGGACCCTCCACTTAATAATGAAATGTAATATCCATCTCTTGTGCCTAAGCTTTGTACTTGTTTTTCCTTCTTTGTGTACTGGATCTACTTCCAGTACCATTTATACGTCAGTTTCCTAAAAAAATATTCAGAGCTTAATATCACTTTTATTGTTTTATATATATATACATATTAGGTCTGTTTACTTTAAGATAAACTTGCCACACTCCTATACGGTTTGTGCTCTGATTACCTTAGAGTCTGTAATAGGTCCGTATCATCATCACATTTGCTACATGTCTAATTGTACGTAACATTGCATTCAGATTCCAGATCTGTGAACTATGTCCATGCTTCAAAGCAAGAAGAAACTTTTTCTTTTTTTGTCTTTATGAATTATTGACTTTTCTGTTCTTTTCCCCATTATCCCTAATGTAATGTAACATCAAGGAATTTATCCACTTTTTAGATTTGAACATATCTATTTCTATCTATTCTCTATACTGGAGAAGGAAATGGCAACCTGCTCCAGTATTCTTGCCTGGAGAACCCCATGGACAAAGGAGCCTGGAGGGCTGCAGTACACAGGGTCACAAGAGTCAGGACACAATTTAGTGACTAAACTACCACCATCATTCTCTAAAACTGTCACACAAATAACATAAATGAAATAACTCAAACTCTCATTTGTGCTCACCATCATTACTGCTATGCAGATATAGCTAAAGAGATATTAATTCTAATTAACACCAATAGAGCAGATTTATTGTGCTGATATTGCATTAGGATTTATGTAATTAACCTAGAAAAATATGTAAACAGGAATCATGGAGGTCACAGGTGAGCTATCTGGTCAACAACTGTGGCATTGGCTATGTGAGACTATAGTTTTATATTTCTATTGTTTAACCCAAGATACCAACTGCATGATACTTGGTATGTAAGTAACATGTAATTCATAAATAAGTACTGGTAGAATCAATCTTAAAATTGATCATTTTTATACATTTTACCCATGAGATATTTACACTTTGTGTATCATATAAAAATGGACTTTTCTGGTGGCTCAGATGGTAAAGAGTCTGCCTGCAATGTAGGAGACCAGGGTTGGGAAGATCCCCTGGAGAAGTGGCAACCCACTCCAGTACTCTTGCCTGGAAAATTCCATGGATGGAGGAGCCTGGTAGGCTAAAATCCATGGGATCACAAAGAGTCAGACAGGACTGAGCAACTTCACTTCACATCATATAAAATATTTAAAATTTTTGCTAAGTATAACTAGTGAATATGCTGTAAATTTAAAGAGAACTTTTGTGTAACTGTTAAAGGAACAAAGTGAGTGTTATATACAGGGAAATATGCATTATCCTGTTTCTTTGTAATGATTGATGAAGTGTAATTTGTTTTCAATATTGTCTATCTCATTTTCTTCATACTGTATTTAAAAGCCCAAAGCCTTTTAATTAGCCTTCTTTTTTTTTTTTTTTTACTTCTGGTATGACTTCTAATATGAAACAATGTGATTTTTTTCTATTAATTGACCTTCTCTGGCAGGCAGCTTCTTTCCTCACTGTGTGTTCTCACTCCCCTTCCTCTTCTGATATAACCTTTTCTTCCATTTCCAACATGATTCATGAGTTGCAAGCAGTTCATTCTGTGTTGCTCAAGCAGGTAAAGATAGGCTGGCTTGCTGAGACTTTGGTTATTTTCCCTACAGTTTTGTTACTGCTCAGTTTCACTTATTCTTCTATCAAGCTGTATACCTTGAAAGTTTCAGATATTATTTTATATGTCCCCTTAGCCAAAGAATAGCCTTTGGCCATCTGGAAATGTCCTCATATTTATAGAGAATTCTGATTTTGAAGAGAGTGTGTTAAAGACTGAGAGAAGATATGTTCTACCTGGTCAGATAGCCTTGTCACCCCTGGTGACGAATTCACTCCTCGTGCAACTCCTAGCTCTCCCTCACCTTCCTATTTAATAGCTACTGTCGCAGAAGT
The DNA here is from genome assembly GCF_000754665.1 of Bison bison bison. Taxonomy (NCBI): domain Eukaryota; kingdom Metazoa; phylum Chordata; class Mammalia; order Artiodactyla; family Bovidae; genus Bison; species Bison bison. Next base: position 875,233 of record NW_011494718.1, read on the forward strand.
ATGCTTTAAAAGTGAGACATTTTTAACGCTAAATACTTTCCAATTCTTTCCCATAATTCCACATACAAAGAGAGTACATTTTTATGGAAAAATCCGGAATTATGAATCCTAGTGAACTCCTACTGATAGTATAATTTAAAATCACAACTTTCGCTCACCCCACCCCCAATTTTCATGCTTCCTGTCTTCTTTCACTTTGTGTTTTTCTATAGAATATATTACTTTCTAATATTTTATGATTATGATTTACCTTGTTTATTGTTCCTTTGCTCTCTACATGCCAGGATAATTTCCAGGACTGCAAGTCTCTATTACTTTGACAAATGATGCATGCTGAGCAGTGAGAAGTATACTAAGCACACTATGCATACTGAGTGAGAAGAGTGCCCAGCGTAGAACCAGGCAGTGAACATTCAATGAAGAAATGAATGACCCTGATTTGTGATTGGGAAAAGGACAGCAGCAAATGCAGTACTTAGTTCTAACCAAATCTGCTTCAAAATATATTCTGTTTGTCTTCATGCTGCCTAATGTGAAGACTATCATTGCTAATGTACTGACAAATCAGGAAATGACTTCTTCAACCAACTCTGCCACCAGTTTCATGCATACAGATTGTAGTTCATGGAATGAACATGTTCCCTGACATTTGTTTTGTGATAGGAGAATTCCATAAATTAGTGAAATGTATGTTGAATGATGGTTGAAAGATGTGATACTTTTCATGGTTTATTAACTGTAGATGACTATGCTTTCCAGCTTCAAATACTTAATAAGTAGTTGACTCTACTAAGATTTTAGGGTCAGTCATTTTTTTGGGGGGGATTTATATATATATATATATATATGTATTTATTTTAATTAGAGGCTAATCACTTTACAATATTGTATTGGTTTTGCCATACATCAACATGAATCCACCATGGGTGTACACATGTTCCCAATCCTGAACCCCCCTCCCACCTCCCTTCCCATACCATCCCTCTGGGTCATCCCAGTGCACTAGCCCCAAGCATCCTGTATCCTGCATTAAACCTGGACTGGCAATTCATTTGTTATATGATATTATACATGTTTCAATGCCATTCTCCCAAATCATCCCCCCCCCTCTCCCACAGAGTCCAAAAGACTATTCTATACATCTGTGTCTTTTTTGCTGTCTCACATACAGGGTTATCATTACCATCTTTCTAAATTCCATATATATGCATTAGTATACTGTATTGGTGTTTTTCTTTCTGGCTTACTTCACTCTGTATAAAATATAGAAGCAAGAATTTATTTAAAAATTGTCTTATAATTTATAAAACAATTTGCAGATGTTTTTAGTATTTTAGGGCTAAAACAAATGTCACTCCTTTATAAAGGCCAATGCTGCTGCTGCTGGAGGTGCTGCTGTTTAGTCACTAAGTTGTGTCTGACTGTTTGTGACCCCATGGTCTGTAGTCCACCAGGCTCCTCTGTCCATGGTTGTCCCGGGCGAGAATACTGGAGTGGGTTGCCATTTCCTTCTCCTGGGGATCCTCCCTACCTATTAACTGAACCTGCATCTCCTGCTTTGGCAGGCGGATTCTTTAATACTGAGCCACCTGGGGAGCCCCTTATAGGCCAATAGTCTGAGCTAATATTTGCATTTAGTTGTTTAGGAAAGAGATTAAGCTCAACCAGGATGCACAGGTTGCAAGGGAAGATTCGGGGTAAAAGGGCTCATTTAGCAAGCCCTGTGACTCTGAGAGGGCAGCTAGTGCTAGTTGCATAGTGGAGTCATCTCACTCACAGCTATGCTAACTGTGGGTAAAGGATTCATAGACTAAGAAGAATTGTAATCTCATATTATCAGATTTTCCTTCAGAAAGATATGTATAACCTGAAACTATGCAACATATTGATAAAATAATGCTTTTGTTGATCAGCTATGAGCAATTATTATAATTATTGGCTATGTTTCGGAACAAATTATGCATTGCTTATAGGATATCTAGCCCAGATTTCTAATGATAATTTTAAAACTGGAATTTTAAAAATTCTGTTTTCCAAAGAATTACTACTTGTGTTTTTATTCCATTTTAAAAGGCAGTAGCTTCTATGATCCTAACGCATGTGGATGCACTTTTTCATAGATATTTCCTCTGTCTTTACCAGATTAATACACCCTTTATTCATGGACAGTATGATATTACCATGCACAATTCATCAGAAATGCTCTCTTTTGTGTAAATAATTTGTTATATGGCCATGTTAGTACCATGGCACTGAGAATACATAATGCTCTTCTTATAGAAATTGTTTTGTCTGTTAATGAGATAGATCACATATTTTTACTATTACAGATTGAAAGACATGACAATTGTGCCTATGACTACCTAGAAGTTCGAGATGGAACCAATGAAAGTAGTCCTTTGATAGGACGTTTTTGCGGTTATGATAAACCTGAAGACATCAGATCTACCTCCAATACCTTGTGGATGAAGTTTGTTTCTGATGGAACGGTGAACAAGGCAGGGTTTGCTGCCAATTTTTTTAAAGGTAACTTAGAATCATTTAAAATGTAAGCTTCACTTTGTCAACAATAAATATAGTATTATGTAGTAAATGTATTTAGCTTTGAGGCAGGGAAGAAATAGAGTAATGTAATACTGAAGGGTGAAGTATGCAGTCTTCATAAATATATCAATATTTTTATGGTTTCTGATGGAAAAGTTTACTGGTTAAAAAAATAAAGAAAACTAGAATCTGGAGATTTGTAGCACAGGACAGGAAATCCATTAGGATTTTCTATCGTCTGTTTTTTAGGAAACAGTCAAAATAGCAAAATCCAGAAAGGGATATTCAGATAAGAGGAAATATTTGCAATATAATCAGCAAAAAGTTTATAACCAGAAGGGGATTACTAACATATTTCATCAATTTATTTCCAGGTGACAGCACTTTTATGCCATCCCTTAGCGAGTAGCGTTCTACCACATTACAAATAATGTATGGCCTCCTTAGTAGGATATTCTGATCCCTTAAAATGTCTTTTTGACAAAGAATTATTACTAATTATCTTTAATTTTGAATTGTATAATCACATTTTATTTTATTTTCATGTCCTATGCATGATGTATATCTGTAGGATAAAAAGAAAGCTGTTTCAGTGTAAATAATAGTATCAGATTTGCTTCTTGAAAATTCAAAGACATTTAGGTTAACTGTGTTATTGTAGAATAAAATTCTTTTAATAGAGAAAATAAAGGTCCTCTGTGATACCTTTTAAAGAATAAGTGATGAATTCAGTTGTGTATGTCAGAGTATGCAGAATATCTAGACATTTTTCTTATTTGAAGAGCAAATTGATTTCCCCTGGGTATTATTCACCATTTGAATTGAAAGGCAGAGAACCTTGGCACTTAGGGTATATGTATTCAAAGTATTAATTAAAATATTCATTTACATACTTTACATCTTCCCCACATGTTATATTTTATAGTAGAAGAAACATACTATAAGAGTCTCTCATGTGATGTTTGTATTTGGTTATCAAAATGCTTAGTGTTGGATGATACACAGTTTCTCCAGAGAATATTTTTTACTGGTTTCTTAATTCAGAGTAGGTTATTCCTAAAGAGTGAGATTATGAAGTACCTTGTCACATGTTTTTTTTAGAATAATATATATGTTTCACATGTCTATTTTGTATATTTTTTATGTTACCACATACAATTAAAATAATTAATGTTTATAAAATATGGAATTATGTATTTTCTGAATCAACATTGCTATATAAAAATACTGAATGTTTTAATTTAAAGAGGTCTAGAAATTTTCTTAGTTTTTTTTCCTTTTTAATTGTTTGCCACCATAATTTATTTATTAATAATGCTATTTCTTAAAAGCATTTTTCAGGCTACCTAGCAAACTATACTATGAAATGAACAGATGAATTCATGTTCTTTCAGTAAGTTTTCTATTTAATTCTGAAAAATCTCTACATCGTAGTAATCTCCTTTAACTTTAAATTCAGAAAAAATCACATGCTGTGTCTGAGATAAGGTGATCATCAGTTGGCTCAGTCCTTCTGATTCTCACACAACTTTTAGGTTGCAGTGATATGGATTCTTATATGTCATCCATCAAAGGCTTGCAAGTGTTTCCTGTTATTTTGTTGAAGAAATCAATTGTTTCAGTTTCATTCAAAACTATTAAACATCACATTTTCAAAAAATTTTGCACATTAGTATATAAAAACAAAATAGCTGTTCTCTAATTGTTGCCACTTTTATAGAGGAAGATGAGTGTGCCAAGCCTGACCGTGGCGGCTGTGAGCAGCACTGTCTGAACACGCTGGGCAGCTACCAGTGCGCCTGTGAGCCTGGCTATGAACTGGGACCCGACAGAAGGACCTGCGAAGGTGGGGCTGGATTTGCCCATGGTGTTCCCTGCCTGAAACCCTACCCATGCCTTTCTCTCATGCAATCTCATTCTCTTTCTCTCTTTCTGCCTCCCTCTTAAGCAAGAATAAAATACGCACAAAGAAAATACAGTATCTTTAAAACAGAGGATATTGCATACGAGATAAAAAGAAAGTTATGTGGCTATTTCTTTGTGACTCCTAACATAAATATTTTTACACTTTAGAAATATGCCAAATATGGTAAACCTGAAAGTACAGGTAGCTTTAAAAATATACGTATAAATATGATAATCTTTATACTAGTTGACATGCATACACAGATACACATATATATGCATACATACACAAAGGCAAGTAAAGAGACCAATTACTTTAGCTAACTCTTAACTCCTTAGGAATTAATTAGGAACTGTGTATAATACATTCCTTTCACTGATGGTGGTGGTTTAGTCGCTGTGTCGTGTCTGACTCTTGCGATCTCATGGACTGTAGCCGCCAGGCTCCTCTGTCCACGGGATTCTCCAAGCGAGAACACTGGAGTGGGTTGCCATTTCCCTCTCCAGAGGATCTCCCCCACCCAGGAATCGAAACTGGGTCTCCTGCATTGCAGGCAGATTCTCCACCGATGGACCTATGAAGGCAGTCCTTCCTTTCACTAACTTGCTTTTAAATACTCTAATTTTCCTAATCTCACTATCAATAAGAATTAGAGGTAACATAAATAGCTGTTGTTGTTGTTCAGTTGCTCAGTCATGTCGGACTCCTTGCAACCCCATGGACTGCAACACACCAGGCTTCCCTGTCCTTCACTATCTCCTGGAGTTTGCTCAAACTCATGTCCATTGAGTCAGTGATGCCATCCAACCACCTCATCTTCTGTCACCCTCTTCTCCTCTTGCCCTCAGTTTTCCACATCATCAGGGGCTTTTCCAATGAGTCAGCTCTTCTCATCAGATGGCCAAAATTTGGAACTTCAGCTTCAGCATCAGTCTTTCCAATAAATATTCAGGGTTGATTTCCTTTATAATTGACTGGTTTGATCTCCTTGTAGTACCTCTTTTAAATAGATCACCCAAAAGGGAAAGAAAACCAGTTTAAATGGAGTTTTGGGAGTAACAAATACGCTCTATTTACTATAGTTTACCTTGCCTTCTAGCTCAACTAATTCTTCCTAAGAGTTTCTTGTCTTGGAAAAAAAAAATGAAAGAGTTTGGAGAAATAAGCAATTGATTTTGGTCTTACTACAATAGGCTGTATTGTTCTTTATATATATTTTTATGAATTCTTACAGCAATCATATGGTATAGATATTATATCTGAGATGACCCAGAGGGATGGTACGGGGAGGGAGGAGGGAGGGGGGTTCAGGATGGGGAACACGTGTATGCCTCTGGTGGATTCATATTGATGTATGGCAAAACCAATACAATATTGTAAAGTAATTAACCTCCAATTAAAATAAATAAACTTATATTTAAAAAAAATAAAAGATAAGACAACTGACACTCAGTTTTCTTTATATTGCTCAGACAACTTTAAAAGGACCTAAAATGTTGTAGTTCAGCCATCACTTTCTTGTAGTCCAGCAATCACTTTCTTGGCTCCAAACCTGCAAAATAACACTTACAAATGGGATTAGATGATTCAAATTGTTGTACTAAAGACTGCAGTTTTCTAGATTTTGAAAAATTCAGAAGATGGTTGAAATTTAATGCTGAGATATTTAATTATTAGTGGAAAGGTGCTAAGAAGGGGAGAGATTTATTAGGAGAAACTTTCCTTTTTCTTTCTTTCCAGCGGCTTGTGGCGGACTTCTTACAAAGCTGAATGGCACCATAACCACTCCAGGATGGCCCAAGGAGTATCCTCCCAACAAACACTGTATATGGCAAGTGGTTGCACCAACACAGTACAGAATTTCTGTGAAGTTTGAGTTTTTTGAATTGGAAGGCAATGAAGTAAGTGAATAATAAATATGTTTTTATAAACCGCTTTAGGAATCCCCAATGGCGATCTGGAAAGCTAAAAAAGAAAGGCAAAAGGAAAGAAAGAAGGAATGGAAGGAGGGAGGGAGGGAAGCAGGGAGGCAGAAATGACGGAGAGAAGAAGACAAGAAACAAGTATGATAGTATAGATACTCTAGTCTTCCTTTGCTCTGTTTCTCATTTCTGCAACTGCTTATAATTCCTGTTGGCACTGGATGATTTAGACTGTCTCTAGGAGATTGAAAATTACTCCCCAGCATTTTCCTGATTTTCTGAAGTACTATTAAAACATTAGGGTCATGTCACATAGACTTTTCTAGAAAAACAAACCAAAATTCACTTGTTGAATCGTAGCAAAAATTCCTTTTTGGAAGAACCTGGTATATTTCACTAGTGGAAATGGGTATATTTTCATTATATAACTAGTTTTGCATTATGAATATGCTTATGATTCACAAAGATTAATTTTTAACCTCAATAAAAGATGAATCTGGTTGACACTATCTTTCCTTTCTTTACCTTTATAGTTTACCATAGTAAAAGTCCAGTTTTCTGTTAGGTGATCACTTTTAAACAAGTGAAATCATTTATTTGAAAATTCCTATGTGCTAGTACACAAGCACCAAATTCAAACAGAATGTCAACCCTAGAAATGACAACTTTTAGAACTGTGTCTTGTATGACTGGTCAATATTGTTTTAAGTCCGGAGAAAATGTAACAAAAGTTTTTTTTTGTTTGTTTGAGCTTTTGTACTTTGCTTCCTTTTCTCTTTCTAACTTTCACATCTTGTATCCCAGAAACTTTTTTTCTTTGTTTATTTTAAAATGAAAAAGTAAAAGTGAAAGTTGCTCAGTTGTGCCCACTCTTTGCCACTGCATGAACTATACAGTCCATGGAATTCTCCATGTCGAAATACTGGAGTGGATAGCTGTTTCCTTTCTCCAGGGGATATTTGTAATCCAGGGATCAAACTCAGGTCTCCCACATCACAGGCAGATTCTTTACCAGTTGAGCCACCAGGGAAGCCCAAGAATACTGGAGTGGATAGCCTATCCCTTCTCCAGGGGATCTTCCCAACCCAGGAATTGAACCAGGATCTCCTGAATTGCAGCTGAGCTACCAGGGAAGCCCAATTTATAATGAATTAAGATTCAAAAGTATGATAAATTCACTCATAAAATGTATTTTGTCTTTGATGTATATTTGTTGAATGATTGCAAATAAGTGGAGAACAGAAATATAATATATCTGTGGTGGTTTAGTCGTTCAGTTGTGTCCGACTCTTAGTGACTCCATGGACTATAGGCCACAAGGCTCCTCTGTCCTTGGGATTTCCCAGGCAAGAATACTGAAATGCATTGTCATTTCCTTCTCCAGGGGATCCTCCCTACCCAGGGATTGAACCTGGGTCTCCCACATTGCAGGCAGACTCCTTACCAACTGAGCCACCAGGGAAGCCCAATGTATCTGTACTCCTGGGTAATATTATTGGTAATAATTGTGGGTTTGATGCTATAATTTTGTATTATATATGTATCTTTGCTTCTTCTTTACCCCTCCCACTTTTCCTACTTTTTTAATCATTAAAAAAAATTTTTATTTATAGTAGTGAAGGCATTTGTGTGCATTTTTAGTCTGTTATTAATGGCTTTGAGGTGGGACTTCCCAAGAGGCTCAGCGGTAAAGACTCCACCCGACAATGAAGGAGAAACCTGTCTGATCCCTGAGTTAGAAGATTCCCTGAAGAAGGAAATGGCAACCCACTCCAGTACTCTTGCCTGAGAAATCTCATGGACAGAGGGGCTTGGAGTGGCTATAGTCCATGGTGTCGCAAAAAGAGTTGGACATGACTTCACAACTAAACAAACAATAGCTGGCTTTGAGGTGAAAAGAAGTGCAGACTTTTGTGTTTCCCTTAAGGAAATTAAAGTCTGAAATGCAATGAACTGATGTTTCAGAGAATTGTACAATTTTAGACTTCTAGGGACCTTTTGAGGTCTTCTTCACAACATGTATAAGTTTTATGATGGAAAAACTACTGCAATTTATTTTTCTCACATACTTTATCCACATGAAACATCATTTTTCTTTAATAATTATCTGAAATTTAGAGAAATATTAAAATTAAAAAAAGTATTTTTACAGTAATCTTAGAAAAGCTTTCACATGAGCAGCACTGTTTTGAAAATGGGACTCTTCCTACCAGTTCTGCGATGTCATGTGAGCTTAGTATTGAATGGCTTCTACTTTGAGTTTCCTTAAAGCTGTTAATTATGGCAGAAATGGCATTTTCATTCACTAGTTGGTAAAAGTTCCAAAGGATAGAAGTTTATGTTTAGAAGGAAGATAGGTAGATGGTTTTAAAATAAATGGTGCATTGTGGTTGAAGACATTTTTCTCATGGTAGCAGTCTTTATTCATGGAAGGAGGCTTTACAGACTCTAACATATCCTGGAAATCTCAAATTTATGATGAGATTACTTTGTGGAATGTTGTTTAAAAATTCTGTGCATTTTCATAGTTTAAATTATTGGCTATTTAAAATAAAGGCATGAGCAAAATCTTGACTTATAGAATACTGGGTTATGTTATCACTTCATTGTTTCATTCATTATATTAATATCCAAAAGGAAAACCAATAGGAAACAGCTTTAACCTCAGTAACATTATTCTATTTTTGTGTCAGAGCCCTCTCTAAATAAAAGTTGCAGTGGTAGCAAAATAGATAGAAAATTTATTTCACTTTTCCTAGCAACATTTTGCTTATTCATTACCTAATTAATATCACAAAAAACAGTAATTTAGGTTTACATATTACAAGGCACACATAATGTGGAGAGTTCAAATCATACACATTGTTAAACAAATACTCATCACCCATCTCAGCTTTCTTGAAGTCTGTATATTTGGACCTATTAATCCAGTTTGACCCACAGGAGTGAAAAGGGAAAAACATAATAAATTTTTAAAAAACAGCTGTCAATTATCTGATGCTTTCAGATTTGGTGATTACAGTAACCTGTTTATTTCTAGGTATGCAAGTATGATTATGTGGAGATTTGGAGTGGTCTCTCTTCTGAGTCTAAATTGCATGGCAAATATTGTGGTGCTGAAGTGCCTGAAGTGATCACATCCCATTTCAACAATATGAGAATAGAATTCAAATCTGACAATACTGTATCCAAGAAGGGCTTCAAAGCACATTTCTTCTCAGGTATCAGTATTCTCATGTTGCATGTGTATTACAGACTTTCAAGGTGGATTGGCTTAAATTGTATGCTGTCCATTCTTCATAGTTTTCTATAAATGGGCTTGGAGGTACACTGAACCCATGAACATGTATCCTACTTTAATAATTTTTTACTTAAAGTTAGGATATTAATAATAATGGCCCTATGAAATGCAATTGTCAAATACTTAGATCTTCAGTTCATTCCAGTTGCTCAGTCATGTCCCACTCTTTGCGACCCCATGAACCATAGCACGCCATGCCTCCCCATCCATCACCAACTCCCAGAGTCCACCCAAGCCCATGTACATTGAGTCGGTGATGCCATCCAATCATCTCATCCTCTGTCATCCCCTTCTCCTCCTGCCCTCAATCTTTCCCAGCATCAGGGTCTTTTCCAATGAGTCAGCTCTTTGCATCAGGTGGCCAAAGTATTGGAGTTTCAGCTTCAACATCAGTCCCTCCAATGAACACCCAGGACTGATTGCCTTTAGGATGGACTGGTTGGATCTCCTTCCAGGCCAAGTGACTCTCAAGAGTCTTATCCAACACCACAGTTCAAAAGCATTAATTTTTCAGTGCTCAGCTTTCTTTATAGTCCAACTCTCACATCCATACATGACCACTGGAAAAACCGTAGTCTTGACTAGACAGACCTTTGTTGACAAAGTAATGTCTCTGCTTTTTAATATGCTGTCTAGGTTGGTCATAACTTTCCTTCCAAGGAGTAAGCGTCTTTTAATTTCATGGCTTCAGTCACCATCTGCAGTGATTTTGGAGCCCCCCAAAAATAAAGTTAGTCACTGTTTCCCCATCTGTTTGCCATGAAATGATGGGACCGGATGCCATGATCTTAGTTTTCTGAATGTTGAGCTTTAAGCCAACTTTTTCACTCTCTTCTTTCACTTTCATGAAGAGGCTCTTCAGTTCTTCTTCACTTTCTGCCATAAGGGTGGTGTCATCTGCATATCTGAGGTTATTGATATTGCTCCCTGCAATCTTGATTCCAGCTTGTGCTTCCTCCAGCCCAGGATTTCTCATGATGTACTCTGCATATAAGTTAAATAAGCAGAGTGACAATAAGCCTTGACATACTCCTTTTCCTATTTGGAACCAGTCTGTTGTTCCATGTCCAGTTCTAACTGTTGCTTCCTGACCTGCATATAGGTTTCTCAAGAGACAGGTCTGGTGGTCTGGTATTCCCATCTCTTTCAGAATTTTCCACTGTTTATTGTGATCCACATAGTCAAAGGCTATGGCATAGTCAATAAAGCAGAAATATGTTTTTCTGGAATTCTCTTCCTTTTTCCATGATCCAGTGAATGTTGGCAATTTGATCTCTGGTTACTCTTCCTTTTCTAAAACCAGCTTGAACATCAAGAAGTTCACGGTTAACGAATTGCTGAAGCCTGGCTTGAAGAATTTTGAGCATTACTTTACTAGCGTGTGAGATGAGTGCAATTGTGCGGTAGTTTGAACATTCTTGGGGATTGGAATGAAAACTGACCTTTTCCAGTCCTGTGGCCACTGCTGAGTTTTCCAAGTTTGCTGACTTAGATTTTGTATACATTCTAATCAGATATATCAAAGCCTAGTAAAAACAACACAAAATTATTTTGGCAATATTTTCATACAATGACTTTGGAAGTCGATAAGGTTAATGATCTGGAGGAGGAAATGGCAACCTACTCCAGTATTCTTGCCTGGAAAATCCCATGGACAGAGGAACCTGGTGGGTTACAGTACATGGGGTCTCAAAGAGTTGGACATGACTGACTTACATTGAACCAATTCACATTAAAAATTCCCTCTTAAAGAGGTGAAATTTGATTAAAAGCCCCTACATTTTAAGAAAATAAGTAAACATCAGTGAAATTCCCTAAATTTCCCAATTTCAAAATTATTCCTCTTAAAAACATTATTCTGAAACTTGTGAAACTTTAAATCCATCTATTGATTAGTTTATAAGTATTAATACAAATTAATACTATTAGTATGTGTTTTTTATTGAGTTAAATTTTCTAATTTTTATTTTTATAGTTAGTTTGTAACATTTTATAGACAATTGAATAAATATTTGCTGCATTGTGTATGTTAATCCAGAAATTTTTTATGGAGACATAATCTTAAGTAGTTCTGTTTATAACCAGTTCTCTAAAAAGTTCAGAAGTGGTTATGATTTATGAAAACATAATGAGAAGTGTTTAGCTATTTTTCCACATAACTTTCCCCAGAAATTTATCAAGAAATTCAATTTAAAAAGAAACAGTATTTATTATAAGTGAATTCATATTATATAGAAAGGAAAACTATTTAAAAATATGTTCTAGCTTTATTGCAACTAAGTGATGCATCAAGAGAGAAAAAACACAAGGATATATACTTAGATTTTTAATGAATAAAATGAAATTAAACTATAGCATTATTTTTAAAATACAATTATTAATATCTAATGAAATAATCATATTGAGATTTTACTAATGTTTACACATAACTTTGATTTTCAATAAGCACTTTAAGAAATGGAATTAGAAGAATGACTCTAATAGTTTATTAGCAAAATAATACAGATTTCTGTCACTTTCATGTTCAGCAAAGTAAGAAATCATTGCATAAATTCTTAATGTCTTAAAATAGTCATGCTATAGTTTGAAAATCTAGAAGTTATTGTTTTATACAGCAAAATATCCATAAGCTCCTCTACAAAAATTAGTGTTATTTACTTCTGATATTAAGGGTGTGTTATAAAGCTATATAATGAAATAGTACAAGTAAATAAGGAAATTATGACTATAAAACTAATGTTATTTGAAAATGATATTGAATTACATATCTATTAAATTTTTATGTATTTTGGAATATAATAGACAAAATGTCTAATAATATAGACATTTTCTAGAAGATAGCTGATTCAACAATATATTATCATTGGTTCAACAATATATTACCATTATTTTCCATGAATGAATGAGGTTTGTTTCTAAATAACAATAATTACTTTATATGAAGTAAAGCCTAACTTAATTTTATATGATATTGTATTTGAATACAATTACGCAAATCTGCATAGGTGTACTTGATATAGTTTACTTACTTTAAGGGATTAAGCAAAATTAACTGTATTCTAAGAACAAAATTATTTTTCATTAAATAGGTTAAACTTAAAGGAAATATTAGTAGGATTTTGTGCATGTAAAAATTACATTTGGGAAGCTTGAGTTTTACTTTAATCACAGTGTTCGTTATTTGGAAATAATATAACAAATAACTTCAGGCAATGAGAGCTGCACATAGACCTTCCACCTTCTTTAGGCAACCCTGTAGTGGTAAAAAGATGCAATGATGGCTTAAAGGATAAGCTCATTAAAGCCCGGATTTCTTGACTCTGAGTTCCTTTATGTCTGTTACAAATAGAGAAGTCAGATAAAATGATTTGTGTGATTTTTCTTCCTCTATATTCAAGTGATTTCAACTGCCCTGATTCTCATCTTATCCACCTTTCAGTGTTTATAGATATTTCTTTTCACTGTTTCTCCTACACAACTTTTTTTTTTGTTTTCTCATGGGAAGATCATAGATATTTTTAGAATAAATTCAACCTGATATTATCCTAACAAAACTTTAAATATTAGTGTGATTAATTTCAAGTAGTAACACAATTAAAGCTCTTCTATGATTCTGAATCTAGTTCCAAGTTTCATGATTAATGATATTTAAATACTTGCATATTTTAGAAAGAGGAAATTGTCTGAATTGTTGCTCTCAATAGAGCTTATCAGAGCTCATTTGAAGGTGATTATTTTTTCAACAGTTTTGTGTTGAAAACTGTGTGTCTTGTATGCATGCACACACGCATGAGAGGTATTGTGTATGTGTGTATGCATGAGTGTGGACAATATTTGTTTTATATCTGAGCATTTATTGTAAGTGTATCTGCTCATATATTGTTCTGGTCTGGTGTGTGGACCCTTTACTTCTTTTTCCTACAGACATGGAAGTGTTCCGCAAAGAGAAAGTTTTTATTTTTGAATCTTGCAAGAACTTGATATAGGTTGCCACTTCAGTTCCATCCAGTATGTATTATTCATAGACTGATGGTCTCTGATAGTCTCAGAGATACTCTGCAGGCCTCTGATGGGAAAATGCCACCTCCTTTTTCCCTAATAATGGACGTTTCCTTTATCTAACATGAAGGAATGGAAATCAGATATGTCCATTCCAAAGAAGGAGGCTAATTTCCACCTAAAAATTAAATGTTTCGATTTCTACTCAATAAGACATTTATTTCTCTTTAATAAAAACAGTTCTTAAAATCCCATGCTGACAGTATGAAAATGCTAGAAAATTTCAAATGAATCATTGACAGAATTATCAATTATTGAACTCATTCCGCAGACAGTCTGAGAAATTTTTAAAACTCCATATCCTCCTTCCTTCTCTCTTCCTTGGGATTTTCATTGTTCAAAATATTTGTAGTTTGTGTCCTAAGAAGATTAAAAGGAAAGAAAATGAAAACAGAATTATATTTGCTAATGTTTTTCCCTCAAATTTGATGATTTTTATAAAAAATTCAGAATATATTTGTGTAACTCATCTTTAATGACATTAAGTTAAATAAATAGCTTTCTTTGTGTGATGTAGGAAGTCTGGATAACTTCAAGTATTCCAATGTTTACTGAAATTTTCTCTTTTCATATTGACTATTTGGCATGTGTGGGCAGTTTTGTACACTTCTTTGTTGGGCATGATGACTTTTATATGCTGCTTTTTTGCCCAGGTTTGAATTTTAGCTTAGTTTAGATTAGCTTACACATATATTCTAGCAATATATTTGGTAACTTTTAATTTCATGTGACATTGATTATATTAAGCAATGTTTGATGTAGGGAAGAAAGAAACATTAATTAATTGGGACACTGAAAAATAATAGGATACTTAGTATGATATATAAAATATTCTCCCTCTTGTTCCTCATTTTCTTATTCCTCCTCTAAAAATTATTTTTAAATTATTATTATTTTTCCAGCACAACAGAAATATTAAAATCTGGCTACAAAAACTATTATTCAAATATGAATTATTTCACTTTCAACTTTATTTCCCTGTACTTACCATTACTACAAATCAGATTTTGTTCTATCAAATCTAAAGAAAATAACTCTCCTTAGAAATATCATGTAGCAACATGATATTTATACTACGAGGAACTTTAAATGTTAGAAATATTCTATGTTTTGGAATTATTTTCACTGTAAAATGACTATGGGTTGAAAAATTTAGCATATTAACCTGTGTTCTTTTTTAACATTTTTTGTCTCTCATGCATGGCGTCTAACAGATCCAAATGAAGGGATGACTCAGGTGGTCCCTGCTCTGATAGGTTTGTCACTGAGTAACCTGTTTACCAGCCAATTGCAAATGTAAACTAATTTCTTAAATGTAAAATACTTACAATTGTTAGATATCCAACTAACTCTCAAAAATCTGGTTGACCTAGAATACAGCCATAGTTCACTATATCAGATTTTAAGATTACCAAACAATCATTAGATAAATATTTTATAAGAAATATGTATCTATTTCAGAGTAATTCTAGCACCAGAAAAATTTTAATTGGCTCTTTCCATTTACAGTGATGCAGTGTATTTGACATCAACTCATAAAGAAGTATTTTTCCAAACCATCTTAAGTAAACAGCCCCTGGACAGGCATATTAAAATGAGAAACATAAATCATCTCCTGATTGTCTGAACTAGGAAATACGGGTAGTGACAGCATGTGAGCAGGGAGTCTAGTTCTCCACTCATCCTTTCCACATGGGCCATTTACAAACATCATCTGTAGTTTTCACAGTTAAGGTAAAAGTACTTCCAAATTATGGACTTCTTGAAAATTAATCTTGCAAGGCTACTTTATTAATTTCTGATTTCTTATACACTTTAATATTTGATGCTCTTTTAGAGATAAATTTTACTTATTTTATTTATTTTTTCTTATTTGCTTAGCTTCAATATTAAGTATTAAAAGTGTTATGGAAGTCTTAAGGACAAGTAAAGAACACTTAAACTGCAGCTATATTGATCCTGATATGTTATTAAAAATTTCAAGACTGTCTATATATATATTCTATATTGCCAATGCATGAATATATCCCAGAAGCATGCATGTGGTATATCATGTTATCAGTCACCAAAATGGGAAAAAATAAATGTATTCACAAATATTAGTATCAGATTCTTGGATAAAATGGCTTTCCTACACCCATATCCATAGGGGGAATACTGATTTGATTAAAACAAGCAACAAAAATAAAATAAAATAAAACAAGCAAAAATAGTATTTGCTATTTGTGTGCCACCATGAGGTCACAAACTCTCCCTAGAAAAAATCAGTTGACAGTGTAACTTTTGAATTCAGCCTAATCTCTGATGTGACTGTCATGTGGCTTTTTGTTCGCTGTCCTACGGGAGTGGGGAAGTTCTGAGTGAAGAATCATCATATCTATGTGTCAGGAGCAGAGGCCAGTTTTGACTTTAATGGACAAGCCTTTCATGGAATGTCTGCTAAGCAATGTAATACGGTGGCTGATGCCTCTCACTGAATTGACTGCCTGCTAATAGAGTTGGGATTTTTTCCCTGTAGTGAATTTGTTGGTTATTTCTTAGAGCTCATATTTCGTATCCTAACCTTTACTTCACGGAGAAGGCAACAGCACCCCACTCCAGTGCTCTTGCCTGGAGAATCCCATGGATGGAGGAGCCTGGTAGGCTGCAGTCCACGGGGTCGCTAAGAGTCAGGCACGACTGAGCGACTTCACTTTCACTTTTCACTTTCCTGCATTGGAGAAGGAAATGGCAACCCACTCCAGTGTTCTTGCCTGGAGAATCCCAGGGACTGGGGAGCCTGGTGGGCTGCCGTCTCTGGGGTCACACAGAATTGGACACGACTGAAGCGACTTAGCAGCAACCTTTACTTCTAGCACACTAAAAGCTCTTTTATGGAATTACTTATTAATTAACTGGTTTGCTTGAGTAGATTAATTTAAAATATATTGTTTTTCCTTCAGGATAATCTAATGATGCCTTTTTCTGTCTTGGAATCTTATAAAATATCCAGATTTATTAATGCTAAGCATAACTGCAAAGTTAATGGAAAAAATCAGCTACAGTAGTTATAATGAGTGATTTTTAAAAATGAATACACACAAATCTTGGAACCTTGTTTAGCCTCTGTCTACATGCCATAGTGAAGGATTTCCCTCCATTTATATGCCCTTATTTGCATTTAATCAAATTATTCACAATTTTTAATTGATTTTAAAAGTTGACAATAAATTTTTAGGATTATTTGGAAAAAGATTCGTTTATTTCTTCTGCCCTACTCAAAACTTCTCCAATAGAGAAATGAAAGAGGACTACATGTTGTCATCCTAGTGTAAGTGATCTCGGAAATTCAATTCACGGCACAAGGCTCCAAGCTAAACAAGGACTAGGTAGAATTAAGTCACTATAATTTTTTTTTTTTGGCTTTATTTTGGGAACAGGGAAAGCTGTGACTTAGCTTACCCTTTGCCAATATTAACTACAACTAAATGACTCTCCTTTGATATCCTTCATTTTTAAAGTTACTTACTAATCTATGCGGTTATCTCTTTGCTAGACAAAGATGAGTGTTCTAAGGATAATGGCGGGTGTCAACATGAGTGTGTCAACACAATGGGAAGCTACCTGTGTCAGTGCCGAAATGGATTTGTGCTGCACGAAAATAAGCATGATTGCAAGGAAGGTATGAAAGAAAGGTCATTTTTTCTGATGATATCTAGAACTTCATGCAATTTGGGTAAAGCACTGCTTCCAGGTAGAGTTAATCATATCAGTGAGTAGAAATTGTTAACTGTTCAAATGTCAAAAATAAAAATACACCCAGTGTTCAAAGATCCAAATCACACTATTGGAAACTTTGTATTACCTCAAGGTTCTGCACATCATGCACAGGTGGCATTAGAATAACTGTATAACAGATGCAAGAGCTGCCATGATGCCGTCTGGCAGCCAGGAAAGCTCTGCATTATCTGCCAGTCTTCATATAACAGGCCTCATACCCGTCTCCATATTTAAACCGCTGCTAAATGCTTTGCATTTGGTTTAATTTCCCTCCCCAACATATCTTATATATGTGATGCGTGAATGCTGTCATTTTAAATACCAGGCATCTCAAACTCAAATGCCTACCATAAAAAAGACATTTGAAAATACTGTGCCATTTAGAGTTTTAAGTCATGGTTTCCCACCCCACTCCCCAACACACACACACACAAACGCGCGCACACACACACACACACACACACAGCATCTTAGTAGTGCAGTATTAGCCTATCAGCTTTTGGTCCTACGTTCTTACTATATTCCAAGGTTTTATAAAGACATTTATCTTCATCTCCTCAGCCAGTGTGAGCTACATGGGGAAAAGATATAGTTACTCAGATCTTATTTCTTTCTTCCTTTATTGCTTCCTTGTTTCTATTTTGTTTAAAAAGAAAATAAAGCTTTCTATTTAACTTGGATTTATTACTAAGACAAGTGTATAACTAGTCATTAGTACGGGTAGAGTGGTAGGTGCCTGACTAGAACCACAATTACATAGTAATTCTTTGTATGCACATTTGAATCCTACAGAATACCCTGAATTGACCCTCATTCCATTAGTTTCATTCAAATATGGTCACATCATATTTTTCCCCTCTATTTCACTAAATTAATGACATTGCACAGAATTATTTGCAAGATTTTTTTTTCTCTTTTTACTTTCATGTATAAACCAATGAGATTCTGATGTGTGAAACTTGGTATTCTAGTAAATCAATAGACTGGGGAATAGGCCCAGTTATTTTGAGATATGGAAGATTATTTAGAAAAAAAAAAAAGTGTTTACAGAGTGTGCATGTAGTGACTCCAGGTAGCAAATAAATTTAGATATCCAAAGTTTCTCTTTATAATAAATATTTTCAAGAAAGGACTTTCTAGAAAACTTCTTTTATGTAGAAGTATATCCAGGCACCTCTAATGACACTCCTTTTTTCTGTCAGTAAAGCGGCTGGATTTTGTTTCACTGCTGCTATGATACTCTGTACCTTATACACTTCAGCAGCAAGCCTCTTGGCTTTGTCTTATAGGCTATTTGCCAGATCTGGAAGATTCCACATTTCATATGAGCAAGGCAAGGACAGGGATAATGGAACTTAGAAAACCCTTATCAAGACAGCACTCAGACTTTTAAGTTTTGCTGTATGAACCTATGCTGTTTAAAACGAGCTAAACTTCAATCTTTTTTTTTTTTTTTTTTGCATTTCTTGGTTACAAATCCAATTCCCTGTGGAAAGCTGGCACAGTTAAAGCAAGGGTTTAGAAAGAAGGCAGGCACCAACAGCACAGTAGTGTCAGTCATTTTACCCTTATTGTGCAGCACTACTATTTAACAAGTGTTTTGTTCATATAGTAAAGTGTTTCCCCTGAGATTTCTTAGAAATTTTCAGAGAATTAATTATATTTTAGAATGGGTGACATAATATACAACAAATAATTTCCAGTCTACACAGGATACACAGCATAATGCTTCATAAATTATGTAGTTAGAACACAGTTTGAGGACACAGTATTACATGTTTTGAAGTTTGATATTAGAAATATTGTGTCTTCCCCAGTGGCTCAGCAGTAAAGAATCCACCTGCAATGCCAGAGCTGCAGGAGATGCAGTTTCAATCTCTGAGTCAGGAAGCTGCCCTGGAAAAGGAAATGGCAACCTACTCTAGCATTCTTGCCTGAAGAATCCCATGGACAGAGGAGCCTTGGCAGGCTATAATCCATAGGGCCACAAGAGTCATACAAAGCTGAAGCAACAGTGCACGCATACATTAGCAATATTGGATGCCCTCCCCCAAGATGAAGTTATTTAAACTGTGTAATATCTAAAAGAAATTTCATATTAATTGAATGACATGTTTTCTAAATTAGTTCTGAAGCTAGTAGCTGTTTTCCCCTCAGGGCTTCATTTTACTTTGATGAAATTACAAAGAATTTACTTTAGCAGCTAAAATTATGATTTAGATATTCAAGCATATACTTTAACAAAGGGAGAGAAAAAATATAAAGATATGATTCATAAAGTGGCTTAGTGATCCTAGTTAACTATAAATGATGTTTATGTTAATAGGAAAAATAATTGAAAATGACATAGTCCATTGATTTTTGTTGTGACATTGCATTAAATGTTTTGTACATACCAAGAGTTGATACCTTTGATTATCAATAACATTACTCTGTTAAATTTTGAGCTTATAAATCCAGCAGTTAAAAATAATTCATTTTATCATTGCATTTATCTAATTCATTATAAATACTTAATTTCATGTGAACTCAAAAACAGTCACTGTCTAATTACGATTATGTGCGGCAAAATGTTTGCCAAAGCAGATGAATATGATAAGTGATAGAGTGATGATTAGTTATTCAGGAAAATTTTTCAGCAAGATAGTGGGCAAGTAAGCTGCCTCCTGGATGGCCCAATCCTGGGATAGATTTACACACTAATTGATACTATCGTTATTGGCACAGCTGAGTGTGAACAGAAGATTCACAGTCCAAGTGGCTTCATCACTAGTCCCAACTGGCCAGACAAGTACCCAAGCAGAAAAGAATGCACATGGGAAATCAGTGCCACTCCTGGTCATCGAGTCAAATTAGTAAGTGAGCACATTTTTCTCTTTTTCTGTTAAGCTGCTTGCTAATGTCTTGCACATGCACAGCTAGTATGTGGAAATAAAATAATAAAATGAATGTTTATTTAATTGAATTGAATTAGTAGACAGATGGAAAAGACTTTCTTATGTTTTCCTACTAACGTTGATTAAATTCCTGATTCCTTAATCAAAGTGATAGTAATGGTAGCTGTGTAGTTCTCATACAGTCTTCTTATCCTGGATGGGAAGTTTTAAAAGGCATTGCCAAAGTTACTGCAAAACAATAAGTTTTACTTCCTAATATGTTATTGAAAATAATGTTTTGAAATGGAGATGTAAACAAAAAAAAATTCAAGAAGAAAACTATAAGTATTCACTTCAACTTACCATAGTAAATTCTATAGTGTCAATTCTATGTCTACATGCAAAGCATATGTGCTTTTTAATAGAAAACTAATTTTGTCTTGTGATTTCTGGAGTGTTATTTTTGCATAATGTAGCTGTCCTGTTTAGATGAGTACTGATATCATTAGACTTCTTCCAAATTCAAAAATGAATATAATGTTCATCCTCTCTCTTATATTCTTTGAGTCTTGCTTTCTGTCCTGGTCATCTGATAGTACATCTTATATTTCATAATAGACTACAGAATACTTGAAGAGTACAATTTAAAGAAACAGAATCATAGAATATAGAAATTTTGACAATTTTCTGCACTATGCTATTGTCAAAAGCAGGAAAGAATGCCAAGTAGCAAGGCTTAGGACAGTCTAACAAGAACCATAACAAAGACAAAGAAATTGTGTTAGGAATGAGGCTACAAGTCCATAGTAGCTTATTGGGCCAATCCAGCCATAAAGTTAATTTTAAAGTTCTGTTTGAATCCTTTTCTTCAGTGAGGATTTTGTTTGTTTGTTTGTTTGTTTGTTTTTTCCAGTACAGGTATCTTATTCACATGCAGCCTAAGAATAACAATATTAGAGACTGTCATTGAGACATTCATATTCCTACTATGGAGTTCTTTCCTATCACCA
Organism: Bison bison bison; assembly: GCF_000754665.1. NCBI lineage: Eukaryota > Metazoa > Chordata > Mammalia > Artiodactyla > Bovidae > Bison > Bison bison. The sequence goes on from NW_011494718.1 coordinate 896,610, forward strand.
TACTTGTAAAACCTCAGTAAATGACTTCCTAGACAGAGACATGAATTAATTTCAACCATTCTTTGGAATGATCCTAGGTGCTAAAATAACAGCACTGTAGGAACTTGATTGCTTTCCAGTCCTCTTCAAAGCCCTGGTTGAGAGGAACACTCTCTGATGCCTATGGACTGAGATACAGAAGCTGCATTGATCAGTGCAGTAGCTAAGGGAGTTGGGAAAATGGATTTTCCTGAAGATTTTTGTGTGTGTATATGTAGATCCAAGTTTTGATTCATATCATATTTATTTTCCCTGAAGAATTTCTTTTTGTATTTTATATAGAGTATGTCTATACATTTTCATTTTTTGAAGATATTTTCTTTGGGTATAAAGTTCTGAGATGGCATGTTAAATATGTATGCTCAGTCACTCAGTCATTCCCAACTCCCTGTGACCCCATGGACCACAGCCCGCCAGGCTCCTCTGTCCATGGGGCTTCTCAGGCAGGAACGCTGCAGTGGGTGGGCATCTCTTCCTCCCATGGATCTTCCTGGCCACGCTTCACCACTAGCGCCACCTGCATGTTAGATTCCTGACTCTTTTATTTACCGTTTGTGATGGGTTTTAATGCCTGTGGTAAATCTTTATTTTATTTCTATGGTTTTTTTCTCTAATAGCTACCTTCACAATTTTTTTTTTTTATCAGCACTTTGAATATAATGTATCTAGGAGTGTTGTCTGTCTGTGTAGTAATTGCCCTTCTGAGAAGTCTAAATTTCTTGCATCGGCATTGTGATATCTGTCATGAATTTTTGAAAACTCTTGCCCATTATTTCACAATTCTCCTGCATTATTATCTCTTCTTCTGCAACTCATTTACACATATGTGATATTGTTTCATATTATCCCATAACTCTTGAATTCTGTTATTTTTTGCCACCCTTTTCGAGTTTGGGTAATTTCTAGAGACCAATCTTAAATTTCAGTGATTGTTATTCAACTGTCTTCAGTCTATTGATGAGTTTGTCAAAGGTGAACTTTATCTATCTTTTTTTATTTCTAGCATTTCCATTTGATTCATTAGTAGAATTGCAATGTGTGTTGGTCTGCTTAGGTTGCCATAAAAAAATATCACAAACTGAATGTCTAAAACAACAAAAAGTATTTTCTCACAGATCTGGAGGCTAGGCCTTCGATATCAAAGTGCTGTGAGGATTGGTGTCTGCTGGGGCCTCTGTTCTTCACTTGTAGATGGTTGCTTCATCACCCTCACATAGCATTTCCTCTGTGTGTGTGTGTGTGTGTGTGTGTGTGTGTGTAGAGAGAAAAAGAGAGACAGAGAAAGAAAGTGGGCGCTTGTGTCTGTTCATCTTCTTATAAGAACATTACCTCTGTGGGATTAGGCCTCACCCTTATGACCTCATTGGGATTAGGGCTTCAGTGTACAAACTTGGCAAGGAGGCACAATTCAATTTATAATACTCTCTCTCCTGAAATTTCTCATTTGATAGATTAAACATAGCAGCCATGTTTGAGTCTGTTCTGATGATTATATTCTCTCTTAACACTGTGTTTTTTTCCTTGGCTTTTTGTGTGTCATGTAATTTTTTATTAATCATCAGATAATATGTGTTTAAGGGGCTTCCCTGATGGTTCAGCAGGTAAGAATCAACCTGCAAAGCAGGAAACACAGGAGACGTGGTTTCCCTTCCTGGGTTGAAAAGATCCCATGAGGAGGGAAATGGCAACCCACTCCAGTATTCTTGTCTGGAAATACCATGGACAGAGAAGCCTGGCAGGCTACAGTCCACGGGGTCACAAAGAGTCAGACATGACTGAGCGACCAAGTATGTATTATATATTTAACAGTAGAGACTTTACATCTGGAAATGGACACAGCTCAGGCTGTGTTAGGCTGTTAGTGAATATGTGTACATGGGAAGGGATATTGCTGAGTGAATATAGTCAGTAATCAGCTGAGTTTGGATTGTCTTTATCCTATGATTGCCTTCAGTGGACCATTGGCTTTTAATTCCTTTGTTTTAGCTTGGAGCCTGAAATTTCAGATGCATTTTCTCAATATTTCATCTTTAGCTTTAGCTTTAGCTTCCTCATTCATGTCTACCACAACTATATACCTCTTCAGACTTTTTTCAGTCAACCAGTGAAAGACTGCAGTTTCATGCTTTTTGGTACTTGGTACTCTGGTGGTGAGAGAAAGGGGTTCTCCACCTCAGACAGGATCTGTTTTTAGGTGTTAGAAATATCCTTTCCCAGTGATCTTACCTCTTCTCTTCCTGACAGCCAAACGGCATCTCATATCTCTGGCTGATCTTCCATGGGAGAGTCTTTTTCTTTGTTTTTTACCTCTCCCATGTGTTAGAAGGTCTCTGGTATTATTGGAGTAGGCTCCTGGGTCCAAGACTTCCCCAGTTTTATTTGTTCATTTGTTTTTCACCTTGCTACAGGGAGTCTACATGTTTGCCCTGGTGGTGACAGGTTTCTACTCCTCCCCCAGAAGCTTATTTCATTTTCCACAGAAGGGTTGCAATAGAACTTCATGCTTTTCTCCCAGAAGTGACCACTTTCCCATCCAAGCCTACAATAGCAAGGAAGGTACTTGTCTATCTCCTGCTCTTCCCACATCTTTCTCATGAGCAGGAGATTGAGGTCCATGGGGAAGAGCCTGCACGTGTGTAAAAACTCCTGTGTCTATAGATCTTAGGATGCTGTATCCGACTCCACACCTGACCTTGACAGTACATCACAATTGTAGCTAAATGCATCTAACTTAATTATATGGCACCCTAACTGTCTTCTGTCACTGGTGAGCAGATGTATGTGTCTCATCTTTGCTTGACAGGGCCTGTGAGTGAGTGCATTGCTAGTGACTTTGGCTCTTTGATATGTTCAGCAAAGTTGTGATTTTGTTTACATAGGTTTTTTTGTAAGGTTGTTGTTCAGTTGTTCAGTCATGACGGTTTGCAACCCGATGGACTGCAGCACACCAGGCTACCCTGTCCTTCACTGTATCTAAGAGCTTGTTCAAACCCATGTCCATTGAGTTAGTGATGCCATCCAACCATCTCATCCTCTGTCATCCCCTTCTCCTCTTCAATCTTTCCCCAAATCAGGGTCTTTTCTAATGAGTTGGCTCTTTGCACAGGTAGGGTAGAATAACACTAGTCCCAGCATTCTATGATATATCCAAGAAGAAATGGAACTTCTAATATACATCAACTTGAAAATATGTCAATAACTTTATTTGTACATAATTATATACCTGTCAGCTTATTGAGCATCCCTTTCAACTCTAGGACAGTCTGCTTCTTCACAAATAACAGGCAAATATTCCACATGAAGATCAGGAAACAGTCTGGTCAACAATGATAAACCTGCTAGTATCCTAAGAAGATAATTTTTAGAAGGAAAATAAGAGCTTTAATGCAACTGCTTATCTCTTTTTAAGTATTTGACTTTGTGATTTTGTAGAAGTAGTTGCAGTCTAAGCCAGATTTTGTCAACATTAACATGCATCAGAGTTACCTGAAAGATTTGCTAAAACACATTTTTGCCATTCTGAGATTTCTGAATCAGAGCATAATATTGATTCTACTCTCTTACATCATTAATCATGTTCATATAAAATCTGACCCACAGTATCACTTCAACAATCAGTATCAGCAGAAAGTATGTAACAGATTTGCTACCAACAAGTGTTATTTTAATGCTATACCTTCTGCTACTGCTGCAAAGTCGCTTCAGTCGTGTCCGACTCTGTGCGACCCCATAGATGGTAGCCCATCAGGCCCCCTGTCCCTGGGGTTCTCCAGGCAAGAACACTGGAGTGGGTTGCCATTTCCTTCTCCAATGCAGGAAAGTGAAAAGTGAAAGTGAAGTCATTCAGTCGTGCCCGACTCTTAGCGACCCCATGGACAGCAGCCTACCAGGCTCCTCCGTCCATGGGATTTTCCAGGCAAGAGTACTGGAGTGGGGTGCCATTGCCTTCTCCAGTCTCTTTATAGACCAGGCGAAAAAAAACAACAACAACAAAGAGAGCTGTGGTAGTCCCATGTGTGCCATGGAGCTTTCTTTACAACTCACAGTTATTCCTCTTATGTTAGGCTGCATGGAAAAATAAGAAATCATTTATATGTATTTTATTATATAAAAGCAAAGAAAAGGAAGTTTTCCCTGAAAACAATTCCATCAGATCAGATCAGATCAGATCAGTCGCTCAGTCGTGTCCGACTCTGCGACCCCATGAATCGCAGCACGCCAGGCTCCCTGTCCATCACCAACTCCCGGAGTTCACTCAGATTCACGTCCATCGAGTCAGTGATACAATCCAGCCATCTCATCCTCTGTCTTCCCCTTCTCCTCTTGCCCCCAATCCCTCGCAGCATCAGAGTCTTTTCCAGTGAGTCAACTCTTCGCATGAGGTGGCCAAAGTACTGGAGTTTCAGCTTTAGCATCATTCCTTCCAAAGAAATCCCAGGGCTGATCTCCTTTAGAATGTATAGAACAGTCTTTTGGACTCTGTGGGAGAGGGAGAGGGTGGGATGATTTGGGAGAATGGCATTGAAATACGTATAATATCATATATGGAACGAGTTGCCAGTCCAGGTTCGATGCACGATACTGGATGCTTGGGGCTGGTGCACTGGGATGACCCAGAGGGATGGTATGGGGAGGGAGGAGGGAGGAGGGTTCAGGATGGGGAACACATGTATACCTGTGGTGGATTCATTTTGATATTTGGCAAAACCAATACAATATTGTAAAGTTTAAAAATAGAATAGAGTTTTTAAAAAAAGAAAGGAGAAAAAAGAAAAGAAAATGGACTGGTTGGATCTCCTTGCAGTCCAAGGGACTCTCAAGAGTCTTCTCCAATACCACAGTTCAAAAGTATCAATTCTTTGGTGCTCAGCCTTCTTCACAGTCCAACTCTCACATCCATACATGACCACAGGAAAAACCA
>NW_011494718.1:901669-904778 GCF_000754665.1 Bison bison bison
CATAGCCTTGACTAGACGAACCTTTGTTGGCAAAGTAATGTCTCTGCTTTTGAATATGCTATCTAGGTTGGTCATAACTTTCCTTCCAAGGAGTAAGTGTCTTTTAATTTCATGGCTGAAATAATTTTGAGAGGTTTAGTCTTCTTTCTTGGAGAAGGAAATGGCAACCCACTCCAGTGTTCTTGCCTGGGAAATCCCATGGACATATTCATTAAATTTTGTCTTTATGGGGAGGGAGGAGGGAGGCGGGGTTCAGGATGGGGAACATTTGTACACCTGTGGCGGATTCATGTTGATGTATGGCAAAACCAATACAATACTGTAAAGAATTAACCTCCAATTAAAATAAATAAATTTATATTAAAAATAATAATAATGATTTTTCTGTTATAAAGCAGAATATGAAAATTAAGTAGAATTGTGTGTATGAGTGATTATATCAGTTCTTGAGGATTTCTTGTATTCTTGCACATACTTTCTCTTATAAGACCCTGGAATATTATCTTCATATAAATGCAGTAAACTAGATAACTGGGATCCAAAGAGCCTAGGAGTGTCATTTAAAAAAATTCTAAAATAATCCCTCTCTCATATGAAATTCTACAAATAAAAATATGAATATTCTTAGGTTTTCCATTCCTTGAAAGTGCTCTCCAAATAGTAAAATTTAGCTTGACCAGGCACATTTGTACCTCCTAAAAATGTATCTGGTCTAAGACTGTGTGTATTGTTCCCAATAGTTTTGTAGTGGTATCTTGTATTTTACCTGAAGTTTATGTCATAAATGACACATCAATAAGGAAGCAGTCCCAGGCATTTTAGATAACTTGGAAAGTTTATAAAGATGGTTCAGTTCAATTCAGTCACTCAGACATGTCCGACTCTTTGTGACGCCATGAACCGCAGCACGCCAGGCCTCCCTGTCCATCACCAACTCCCTGAAGTCCACCCAAACCCATGTCCATTGACTCCATCCAACCATCTCATCCTCTGTCGTCCCCTTCACCTCCTGCCCTCAATCTTTCCCAGCATCAGGATCTTTTCCAATTAGTCAGCTCTACACATCAGGTGGCCAAAGTATTGGAGTTTCAGCTTCAACACAGTCCTTCCAATGAACACCCAGGACTGATCGCCTTTGGGATGGACTGGTTGGATCTCCTTGCATGCCAAGGGACTCTCAAGAGTCTTCTGCAAAACCACAGTTCAAAAGCATCAATTCTTCAGCACTCAGCTTTCTTTATAGTCCAACTCTCACTTACACACATGACCACTGGAAAAACCGTAGTCTTGACTAGACGGACCTTTGTTGACAAAGTAATGCTTCTGCTTTTGAATATGCTGTCTAGGTTGGTCATAACTTTCCTTCCAAGGAGTAAGCATCTTTTAATTTCATGGCTGCAATTACTATCTGCAGTGATTTTGGAGACCAGAAAAATAAAGTAAGCCACTGTTTCCACAGTTCCCCCATCTATTTGCCATGATGTGATGGGCCCAGATGCCATGATCTTAGTTTTCTTAATGTTGAGCTTTAAAGCAAGTTTTTTCACTCTCCTCTTTCATTTTCATCAAGAGGCTTTTTAGTTCTTCACTTTCTGCCATAAGGGTGATGTCATCTGCATACTTGAGGTTATTGATATTTCTCCCGGCAATCTGGATTCCAGCTTGTGCTTCTTCCAGCCCAGCATTTCTCATGATGTACTCTGCATATAAGTTAAATAAGCAGGGTGACAATATACAGCCTTGAAGTACTCCTTTTCCTATTTGGAACCAGTCTGTTGTTCCATGTCCAGTTCTAACTGTTGCTTCCTGACCTGCATACAGGTTTCTCAAGAGGCAGGTCAGGTGGTCTGGTATTCCCATCTCTTTCAGAATTTTCCACAGTTTATTGTGATCCACACAGTCAAAGGTTTTGACATAGTCAATAAAGCAGAAATAGATGTGTTTTTGGAACTCTCTTACTCTTTTGATGATCCAGCGGATGTTGGCAATTTGATCTCTGGTTCCTCTGCCTTTTCTAAAACCAGCTTGAACATCTGGAAGTTCAAGGTTCACGTACTGCTGAAGCCTGGCTTGGAGAATGTTAAGCATTACTTTACTAGCGTGTGAGATGAGTGCAATTGTGCAGCACTTTGAGCATTCTTTGGCATTTGCCTTTCTTTGGGGTTGGAATGAACCCCAAAGGGGTTCACAGGACCTTTTCCAGTCCTGTGGCCACTGCCGAGTTTTCCAAATTTGCTGGCATATTGAGTGCAGCACTTTCACAGCATCATCTTTCAGCATTTGAAATAGCTCAACTGGAATTCCATCACTTCTGCTGGCTTTGTTCATAGTGATGCTTTCTAAGGCCCACTTGACTGCACATTCCAGGAGGTCTGGCTCTAGGTGAGTGATCACACCATCATGATTTTCTGGGTCGTGAAGATCTTTTTGGTACAGTTCATCTGTGTATTCTTGCCACCTCTTCTTAATATCTTCTGCTTCATTTAGGTCCCTACCACTTTTTCCTTTATTGAGCCCATCTTTGCATGAAATATTCCCTTGGTACCTCTAAGTTTCTTGAAGAGATTTCTAGTCTTTCCCATTCTGTTGTTTTCCTCTATTTATTTTTTTAATGTTTTTTTTTAATTCTATTTTATTTTTTAACTTTACAATATTGTATTGGTTTTGCCATATCAACATGAATCCACCACAGGTATACACGTGTTACCCATCCTGAACCCTCTATTTCTTTGTATTGATGGCTGAGCAGGCTTTCTTATCTCTCCTTGCTCTTCTTTGGAACTCTGCATTCAAATGGGTATATCTTTCCTTTCCTCCTTTGCTTTTCAGTTCAGTTCAGTTCAGTCGCTCAGTCGTGTCCAACTCTTTGCGACCCCATGAATCGCAGCACTCCAGGCTTCCCTGTCCATCACCAACTCCTGGAGTTCACTCAGACTCATGTCCATCGAGTCAGTGATACAATCCAGCCATCTCATCCTCTGTCGTCCCCTTCTCCTCCTGCCCCCAATCCCTCCCAGCATCAGAGTCTTTTCCAATGAGTCAACACTTCGCATGAGGTGGCCAAAGTACTGGAGTTTCAGCTTTAGCATCATTCCTTCCAAAGAAATCC
>NW_011494718.1:905489-933189 GCF_000754665.1 Bison bison bison
GTGAGATGAGTGCAATTGTGCGGTAGTTTGAGCATTCTTTGGCATTGCCTTTCTTTGGGATTGGAATGAAAACTGACCTTTTCCAGTCCTGTGGCCACTGCTGAGTTTTCCAAATTTGCTGGAATATTGAGTGCAGCGCTTTCACAGCATCATCTTTCAGCATTTGAAATAGCTCAACTGGAATTCCATCAGCTCACTAGCTTTGTTTGTCCACTTGTTTGTCACTAGCTTTCTAAGGCCCACTTGACTTCACATTCCAGGATGTCTGGCTCTAGATGAGTGATCACACCATTGTGATTATCTGGGTTGTGAAGACCTTTTTTGTACAGGTCTTCTGTGTATTCTCTTCTTAATATCTTCTGCTTCTGTTAGGTCCATACCATTTCTGTCCTTTATCGAGCTCATCTTTGCATGAAACGTCCCCTTGGTGTCTCTAATTTTCTTGAAGAGATCTCTAGTCTTTCCCATTCTGTTGTTTTCCTCTATTTCTTTGCATTGATCGCTGAGGAAGGTTTTCTTATCTCTTCTTGCTATTCTTTGGAACTCTGCATTCGGATGCCTATATCTTTCCTTCTCTCCCTTGCTTTTTGCTTCTCTTTTTTTCACAACTATTTGTAAGGCCTCCCCAGACAGCCATTTTGCTTTTTTGCATTTCTTTTCCATGGGGATGGTCTTGATCCCTGTCTCCTGTACAGTGTCACGAACCTCATTCCATAGTTCATCAGGCACTCTATATATCAGATCTAGGCCCTTAAATCTATTTCTCACTTTCACTGTATAATCATAAGGGATTTGATTTAGGTCATACCTTTGCTTTTAGCTTCCTTCATTTTCACAGCTATTTGTAAGGCCTCCTCAGACGGCCTAATTACCTTCAAGCACAGCCATTCTGTCTCTACAAAAAAATCTTATTCTTCCTTATAACATCTTACATCAGAGAAGAAAGAGATCCATAATTGCTATGTACACTTATGTAATAATTTAAATATAAAATAATGTTTCTTATTATGATTAGGAACATTTAGTAGAATAAAATCCTAACAAATTTACAGTGATTAAATAAATTATTAAGCAAATGTATACATCAGGAAAATATGGAGGGATTAGAAACATATAGTTTGGTTGCCAAAGACTTGTGTCTAGATCCTAGCACTTCTACTTACGAGTTGTGTTATCTTGGAAGATATTTACCATTTTAAAACCTTAATTTCTTCATCTGAAAATTGAAGCTGCTGCTTACTCAGATTTTGTGTATATAGACATGAACTTGTACACAAAGTATTTGGCACAGTACTTTATTAAGTGCCAATAAACAATGATGTATGATACAATAATATGACAATAATTTAATTTTTAAATTTTTATTAAAAATTCAACCATATTCAAGTGTGTGTGTACCCTTATCAGTTTGAAATTCAGTACTTAGAGATCCACTAATTGTTTAGTCACATATTGTTTAGTCTCCATGTGTTTGTGTTTTTTTGTAGTTTTTTTCTTTGTAGTTGATTTCTAGTCTCAAAGTATTGTGGTCCGAAAAGATGCTTGATGTGATTTCAATTTTCTTAAATTTACTAAGACCTGTTTTGTAGCCAGCATGTGACCTATCCTGGGGAATATTCCATGTGCACTTAAAAATGCTTTCAGATGGATCTGGTCTAATGGGCCATTTAAAGGCAATGTTTCCAGACAGATTTTTCATCTGGATCATCTGTCCATTGATGTAAGGTGTTACTATTATTGTGTTACTGACAAATTTTTTCATTTTGTAATTTTATTGTTTCTAGTTATGGCCTTGTCTTTTTTTTATTTTATTTTTTAACTTTACAATATTGTTTTCGTTTTGCCACATATCAACATGAATCCGCCAATGGCATTGGCCTTGTCTTTTTCACCTAGACTATTTCCTTTAACACTTTTTGTAAAACTGGTTTGGTGGTGCTGAATTCTTTTAATTTTGCTTTTCTGTAAAGCTTTCAATTTATCTATTAAGTTGGAAAAAAACTTTTCTGGGTAGAGTATTCTTGGCTATAGATTTTTCTTCTCTTTCATCACTTTAAATAAATCATGCCACTCCCTTCTGGCCTGTAGAGTTTCTGCTGAAAAATCAGCTGATAGTCTTATGAGAGTTCTCTTCTACGTTTGTTGTCATTCAGTTGATAAGTCATGTTCAATTCTTTGCAAGTCCATGGACTGTAGCATGCCAGGCTCTTCTGTCCTCCACTATCTCCCAGAGTTTGCTCAAATTCATGTCTGTTGAGTTGGTGATGCTATCTAACCATCTCATCCTCTGCTGTCCTCTTATCCTTTTGCCTTCAGTCTGTCCCAGCATCAAGGTCTTTTCCATCAAGTCAGCTCTTTGCATCAGGTGGCCAAAGTATGGAGCTTCAACTTCAGCATCAGTCCTTCCAATGAATATTCAGAATGATTTCCTTTAGGATGGACTCATTGGATCTCCTTGCAGTCCAAGGAACTCTCAAGAGTCTTCTCCAGCACCACAATTCAAAAGCATCAATTTTTCAGCACTCAGCCTTCTTTATGGTCCAACTCTCACATCTATACATGACTACTGGAAAAACCATAGTTTGACTATACAGACCTTTGTCAGCAAAGTAATGTCTCTGTTTTTTTTAATATGCTGTTTAGGTTTGTCATAGCTTTCCTTCCAAGGAGCAAGTATCTTTTAATTTCATGGCCTGTGTATGTTATTTGTTGCCTTTCCATGCTGCTTTTCATATTTTCTGTTTTTCTTTTTGTCATTTTAATTACAGTGTGTTTTGGTGCATTCCTCTTTGGGTTAATCCTATATGTGACTTTCCATACTTCCTGGACTCTCTGGACTATTTCCTTTTCCATGTTAGGAAAGTTTTCAGCTATTATATCTTCAAATATATTATCAGCCCCTTTCTCTTTGTCTTCTCCTTCTGAGATGGTAATGCTAATATTAGTGCATTTGATGTTGTCCCAGAGGTTTCTTCAACTGTACTCATTGCTTTTCATTCTTTTTTTTTTTTCTCTGTTCATTACCAGTGATTTCTACTACTCTTTCTTCCAGCTTTCTGTTCTGCTTCTCTATTGTTTAGTCTACACTTGATTCTTTCTGGTGGGTTTTCATTTCAGCTATATTTTTTATCTCTGTCTGACTGTCATTTATTATTTTCTAACTTATTAAAAACTTCTAACTTTTTTTGTGCATCGTTCTCCTCCCAAATTCTTTGATCATCTTTACAATCTGTACCTTGAACCTTTTCTCAGGTAGATTGCCTAGCTCCACTTCATTTAGTTCTTCTGGGATTTTTATCTTGTTCCTTCATCTGGAATATGTTCATCTGTTGCTTCATTTTGTCTAAGTTGCTGTCTTTATTTTTATGTATCTAATAGTTTGGTTATGTTTCCTGATCTTGGAGAAGTGACCATTTGCAGGAGGTGTCCTATGTGTCCCAGCAGTGCACTCCCTTCTCATCACCCAAACTGTATGCTCTGGGGTATCTCCCTATTAGGACTGTGTAAGTCTTCTAGTTGTGGCAGGCTGAATATGCGGGTGGCCTGTTAGGCTTGGTTGACCCCGGGTCTGGTTGATTGCTTGGGCCTGCCTTGTATGGAGGCTGCTGGCTGTTCCACACAGGGGCCTGGTCATGAGGTGGCCAGCTGCAGAATCCAGGGTGTCCCAAGGCTAGTGCTGGCTCACTGATGGAAAGAGTTAGAGTCCATAAGACTTCGGGGCTGAGGCCCACCCACTGGTGGGTGAAACCTGGTCCTGGTGTTAGTGCAGGATTACTGGCAGGCAGAGTCAGACCCTGGACTCTGGTTCCAGGGTCCAGGAATCCCAGAATTGATATCAGGTCACTGGTAGGAGGAGAAAGGGCAGTTCCTGAAACAGGTGGATACAGGCTCTTGGGATGTCCCAGAGTTTGCACTGGCCTGCTAGTGGGCTGGGGTCCAGCTGATCCCAGGGCAGGGTTTGACCTACTGTGACAGATTAGGACCACAGGTTATAGGATTGTGAGTTTCTGGCATCTATGCTCTCTGATAGGTAGAGCTGGGCCCTGGCCCTCTGCTGGGCAGGGCTGTGTGCAGAGGTGGCTGTGGGTTCAGGAAGTCTTTAAGTACCCTGTGTGCTGACGGGTGGAGCCAGTCAACATGTTAATGAACATAGTTGTGTCCCAGTAAAAGTTTAATTATAAAAAATCAGGCTTCAAGTCAGAGTTCTTCTGTGGGACTTAGTTTGCTGACCTGAGTTAAGAAATTCACATCTAAAAAAGTTTGAAATGAAATTATAAGTTTTTGTCCTCATTTCCCCTGAAAATCACAGAGGGTGAAAGAATTTGGCTTTACTTTCTATGGTAGGCAGAATGATGCTCCCCATCCTCCAAAGATCACCATCTCCTAATTCTTTGCATACATTATCTTAAATGCCAAAAGGCACTGTGGTTAAATCAAGGGTCTTCAAATGAAAAGATTATCCTAGAATATCTAGATGGGCTTGAAGTAATCTTAAGGGTCCTTACAAGAGGGAGTCAAGTGTTATACTGTTGGATCTGAACATGGAGGAAGCAAACATGAGCCAAGAAATGAGGGAAGCCTTTAGATGCTGAGGAAAATCAAAGGAAACAGATTCACACCAAGGACCCCTAGAAGCAGCACAGTGCTTCCTCGCCCACTTTAGACTACTGAATTCCACAATTCTAGAACAATAAAAGTGTATTGCATTGAGCCCCTAAGTGTGCCATAATTTCTTGGAGCAAATTTGCTGGAGGAAACGAATATATTTGCCTTGTTTTTGGAGTTTGTATTTGTGTGTGTGTGTTAATCATTAAATGCTAACTGCATCATAATAGTTTTAAAGTTAAAATAAATACATTTATATTAAAAAAAAATGTAAAAGAAACCTTGGCTGAAAGATACTTGGAAAAAGTCTCCCTATTAAAAAAGGGATAAAGTTCTGAATGAATAAAGGGATAGTGTTCTATCATTCCTGGCTTTACCATGTCTTTGTTCTGAAAGTCTCTCTCTACTGATCATTAAATTTTTGGTACTTTTCATGTTCCAAATTACTCTACATTTAAAAAAATTTTTAAACAGCTGAAAAAAGATCTAGGCATAGGATCACATAGCAATAGGCTAATATACCATTTTAATTTTATGTATTGTATCCTAGCTTTGCTAAGTTATATAGTTGTAGTTTACAGCTTCATATGTGGGATATTTGGAAAACAAAACACTCACAGTGATATATAATTCTCCACCATAAATCTGTTATAAGTGTATTTGATCACTGTTGTCAGAAGACCGGAGTTTTAATTCAGTTGTGCCATTGTTTTCCAGTGGCCTCTAATCCTTCCAATATCTTGAGGAAAACCAAATGATAGGTCTCATCAAAGGCAGGAAAATGCAAAGGATGGATAGAACCAGGGAAGTCTGAATCTCATCTCACAGCTGCTCACATTGTATCAGTCTCTTTAATTCTCTAAGTTTGTGGTCACCCTGGCTAAATTTTATTTCCACATTAAGCACTATTATTTTATTATCCTGTCCTCTCTGAGTGTATGTAGAGACTTTGAATGGCCTTATCTTTTAGCTAGTGCTTTTATTTTCAGTAAATATACCTCTGGTGGTAGTTTAGTCTCTAGGTTGTGTCCAACTCTTGCTACCCCATGGACTGTAGCCCGCCAGGCTCCTCTGTCCAAGAGATTTTTCAGACAAGAATACTTTTTCAGGCAAAAGTACCTCTTTGTTGTTGTTGTTCAATCACTCATTTATTCCAACTCTTTGTGACCCCATGGACTGCAACACACCAGGCCTCCCTGTCCATCACTAACTCCTAGAGTTTACCCAAACTCATGTCCATTGAGTTGGTGATGGCATCCAACCATCTCATCCTCAGTCATCCCCTTCTCCTCCTGCCTTCAATCTTTCCCAGCATCAGGGTCTTTTCTAATGAGTTAGCTTTGTATCAGGTGGCTAAAGTATGGGAGCTTCAGCATCAGTCCTTCTAATGAATATTCAGGATTGATTTCCTTTAGGATTGCCTGGTTTGTTCTCCTTGCAGTCCAAGGGACTCTCAAGAGTCTTCTCCAACACCACAATTCAAAAGCACCAGTTCTCCCATGCTTAGCCTTCTTTATGGTCCAACTCTCACATTTATACAGGACTATTGGAAAAAACCATAGTTTTGATTATATGGACATTTGTTGGCAAAATAATGTGCATGTGAAAGGGCTGTATATGAAGCTTGGCTGGAAGCTAGGAAGGTAGATTAGGCTTGCTTGAATGTTCCAAAAAAAGCACAGTTATTCTTTCCAGAGCTTAAAATGAAAGGTTAATTTTGTTTCTTTTGAATGATTCTCTTTAAATGATTTAGAATTTCTTACTAGAATGTACTGTCATTCACTCATTTTGATCTCTCTAAAACATGGATCATTAACCTTAAAACCATAGAAGTATAATAATGGAGTGAATAAGGTTTAAATGTTTGAATACCAAACTGTCTTGTAAAGTCTGAGTGCAGATGCTTAAGAAAGGTATTTAAAATTCCCCCAAAATGAGGGCAGTGTTTCAGCAGCAATCAGAGTTCCTTATAGCTCCACACATCAAATTTTCTATCCTGTCTTCATTGTAAATTTGAAGACTTTGGGGGAATTTTTTTTTTTGAGAATCTTCGGGAGATTTTTTGAGAGACTTCGGGAGGCACACTTCCATGGGATTGATTCCTGGTGACTGGAAATGTTCACATTCTGCATCATTTAGACATAGAGATCCATGCCTCAGAATGTGTGATAGAATAAAACAATAAATTCTATATCTTACTTTACCTTTGGGAACTCTAAAGTCAGTTTTTAAAGATTTTCCATTTTTCCATGGACTCTTATAATACCATTCTATGGCCTAGAAATATTTCATATTAAGGTAAAGTCACTATATATGGCATGTACAGGTGGCTCAGAGGTTAAAGCATCTGCATGCAATGCGGGAGACCTGGGTTCAATCCCTGGGTCAGGAAGATACCCTGGAGAAGAAAATGGCAACCCACTCCAGTATTCTTGCCTGGAGAATCCCATGGACAGAGAAGCCTGGTGGGCTACAGTCCACAGGGTTGCAAAGAGTCAGATACGACTGAGCGACTTACTTTCACTTTCACTTTTTCACTATATATGGAGATGTCTCTACATGTATGTCTCTAACATATTACAGGGCAGATTTATGAGATCTCAGCATGTGAATTAGTCACATTTTGCTTGTGTGTGGTAGAGCATTTGGGTTAAGCTGGCTTCTACAAAAGGACCACCCCATCTTTGCAACTGACCTTACAAGCTGCTATTAATTCCAAGGGGAAAATTAATCAATACTTTAATGAATGAGAGTTATTTGCATTACTGAAAATGTATCAGCTACACAAACTGCTTGATGTGACTCTTACAAAATCAGTCTGATTCTGTTAGTAATTTGATAAAAACCTGGAGTCAGTTGGTTCCAGATCAAGTGTCAGCGTAGTCCCTAGCCCACTAGCTCAATGCCACCTTCTGTGGTATTGTTCTGTTCTGTAAAACAGATGTTATGATTTACTCCAGACATCCTGCATTTCATTAGAGATTGAAGTAGCCCATTAGTTATCTCATTCACTTCATGTTCAATGGACCAATCAATGGATTAAACTCATGTGATCTGTAGATTCTGATCCTATTGTTAACTTTTACTTATAGGATAAGCTTTAGAATGTCATTACTTCCATCATTCTTAAAGTTTTCTCTTCTACACAGTGGGTTTCTCTGCTCTTTATATTTATAGATGAATGCTTCTAAAGTCCATTCCAAAGAGACAATTATTCAACATGCAACAGTTTTCAGATGTTATTTCTCTTTATACAATATTTTTCTTAGTATTTAAAAGTTTGGTTTCATATTTAGCTAAAAAAATAAATAAACAACCCTCTGGATGAAGTTAAGCTGATTTTCTCTTATTGTTTTATTAAGAGTTACAAACTGATATTGAGACTATTTATATATACACAAAGATAATAGAAACTGACTGACTACCCTCTTATGAGAGGCAGAAAACCAAAAGTTTTGGTTTGCCATATCCTTGCTGTTTCCACTCATTGGATTGACCATAAACATGGTTTAGGTAGTTAGATAGATGATTGAACAGATTTATCCAGACATCCAGCCAACAGTCCATTCAGGGTTTTCTATTTTCCAAGCACTGTGTTTCTACTCTGTTTCATTCTCTGCAACTAGATTACAGAGATTAATATGTGACAAATCCTTCAGTGGTGCACACTTTGAATGTTGTGCTTCAAATGAAATAAACGGCTAAAGTCTTCTTGTTCACTATATTTTTCTGCATTGTTTGTTTCCAGTGAGATTCTCTATGCTGTATTTAATCCTTTGTGTACTATCTGGTGTTATTGGATGAATGAAATGATTATTCCTTTTACTCATAATAACAAATAGAGATTCACTAACACTTATTGGTTATAACTTTTTAATTTATATTTTTAAGTAGGGCACAGTGGGATGAGACATAAAAGATCAGCTATCTTCCTTTTCTTTTGTCTCTTCACTCTTTTCTCCTACTCCCTAATTATATAAATTGCTTCCTTCATTTCTTACCTTACTCTTCTAAAGATAGAAGTGAGATCAAGTGGTAGTGTGGAACAGAATAGATAAATGTGGTCATCACTGAGGGAGACCCAAGTTTAAGTCACTTTTTTCTTTGAAAAATATAAAATTGTGTTTTCAATTTAGAATTATGATCCCTTCACAATATTGCATTTAAAAATATTCATATAAAACATTTATGTGCAAAATTTTATGCTGTAGGGATTGTAGCAAAATTAATACATTTTCAAGCTTATTTCATATTTTCTCCAAATTATTTTTTAGGTTTGCTCTTTGCACTTAGGTAGGACTAATGGTTTATTTCTTGAACGCATGAAGAGGAAATGAAAAAGCTTTAATTGGCAGTCACAAATAACCTAGAATTCCTAGAATTATTAATAGTTTGGACAATTATTATTTTCAGCCCATCTCAATTAAACTCTTTGTTGCTGAATTTAATATTAAATATTTAATAAACTTTTAAGAATTTGTAACATTTACACATAAAAAAGCATACTAAAATTTGTAACACTCCAAATATTAAAATAAGTGTAATAAGTCTCTGAAAAGTTAATTAAAAATAATCTATCTTGAAGACATATTGTTATTTTCTAATAATATGGGTTGTAAAATCTAAATAAATATATGATGAAAAACCCCTTTATGTATTCTATTAAGGTTTACTGTATTTAATTTTTGTGAAAATACTTACTTTTAAAATTATGAGATTTTCTTTTTATTTTAAATGCTCAATGGTATGATGATGTTCAACAGTTTATGATCATCAACACCAGAAGGAATACATTTTAAATATAACTTAAAAAAAATAAAAAATAAAATAAAATAAAATTTTCTAATACATTAAGAATAAATTCAGAATAAAATATCATTTTGCTATTATAATCTGTCTAATTTCTGGAGTAGACTTAATTGCAATAGTAGAATTAGTTGCAATAGTCAAATAGAATTTCACGTGATATTATTGCATTGTTTTCCTCATTATGTCTTCCTAGACTTTATATTCTACTGATTTCACACCCCTTTTCAGTAATGTGCTAGATGGATTAAATCATTTGCAAACCCTGAACATACTTTTTCAATTAATTAATTAATTTTAATTGGAAGATAATTACTTTTCAATACTTTGTTAGTTTTTGCCATACATCAACACGAATTGGTCACAGGTATATATGTGTCCCCCCCATCCTGAGGCCCCTTCCCACCTCCCTCCCTACCCTATCCCTCTAGGTTGTCCCAGAGCACCAGCTTTGTGTGCCCTGCTTCATGCACGAAAGTTACACTGGTCATCTATTTTACATATAGTAATATGCATGTTTCAATGCTATTCTCTCAAATCATCCCACCCTCGCCATTTCCCACTTAGTTCAAAAGTCTGTTCTTTACATCTGTGTCTCCTTTGCTGTCCTGCATGTAGGATTATCAGTACTGTCTTTTTAAATTCCTTGTATATGCATTAATATACAATATTTGTCTTTCTCTTTCTGCTGCGAAGAAAAGAACCCATTTTGAGTGATATGTGGCTTTATAAATTTTCTTTTTTTTCTTTCTTAATAGGCCTTTACTGAATTTGAGATTGAGCAGCATCAAGAATGTGCTTATGATCACTTGGAAGTATTTGATGGAGAAACAGAAAAATCACCAGTTCTTGGACGACTGTGTGGAAACAAGATACCAGAGCCCCTTGTGGCTACTGGAAATAACATGTTTGTTCGGTTTGTCTCTGATGCATCTGTTCAAAGAAAAGGTTTTCAAGCCGCACATTCTACAGGTGAGTAAATTAGGTGATGCTTCTCTTTTCTGAGTAAGTACCAAGTTTCTCTTCTAGTGAAGGCAGGGTATTTCTAACAGGATTAAAAGAAATCCCACTGAAACATTGTATGAGATATTTGAGAACCATGTAGCAACCTACCTAAACATCTTTGTAGTTGTTGTTTAGTCACTAAGTTGTGCCCTACTCTTTGTGACCCCATGGTCTCCTCTGTCCATGGGATTTTCCAGGCAAGAATACTGGAGTGGGTTGCCATTTTCTTCTCCAGGGGATATTCTCACCCCAGGGATGGAACCCACATCTCCTGCCTTGGAAGACAGCTTATTTACTGCTGAGCCAAAAGGGAAGTCCTATCTTTGTAGCTCAATATTCAGAAAACTAAGATCATGGCATCTGGTCCCATTACTTCATGGCAAATAGATGGGGAAACAATGGAAACAGTGACAGACTTTATCTTCTTGGGCTCCAAAATCACTGCAGATGGTGACTGCAGCCATGAAATGAAAAGATGCTTGCACCTTGGAAGAAGAGCTATGACCAACCTATATAGCATATTAAAAAGCAGAGACATTATTTTGCCAACAAAGGTCCATCTAGTCAAAGCTATGGTTTTTCTAGTAGTCATGTATGGTTGTGAGAGTTGGATTGTAACGAAAGCTGAGCACTGAAGAATTGATGCTTTTGAACTGTGGTGCTGAAGAAGACTCTTGAGAGTCCCCTGGACTCCAAGGAGATCAAACCAGTCAATCCTAAAGGAAATCAGTTCTGAATATTTATTGGAAGGACTGATGCTGAAGCAGACGCTCCAATACTGTGGCCACCTTACGGGAAGAACTGATTCAATGGAAAAGACCCTGATGCTAGGAAAGATTGAAGGCAGGAGGAGAAGGGGACCACAGAGGATGAGAAGGTTGGACTGAATCACTGACTCAATGGACATGAGTTTGAGCAAGCTCCAGGAGTTGGTGAAGGACAGGGAAGCCTGGAGTGCTGCAGTCTGTGATATTGCAGAGTCGTACACAACTGAGCTACTGAACTGAAACTGAAACTGGATCTTTGTAGCTGTTGCACTAATTAAAAGAAACACAGTAATTTGATCTGATTCATAATCAAAAACTGAGCTGTCAGGGAAGCCCCAAAGATCAAGAAAACTATCTCTTAATATTTATAAGGTGTATTCCACGTTAATTTTGGCAATTTGATTTATGTATTTAATAGATAGAATCTGTAGCTTGAAATTGAAAATTTTTGTTTTTGCTAAAATCCTACATGATTAGCTAACTTTCATATTAATATTTTTATCAATGTGGTATGATCAAGAAGAACTACCTTAAATATTTATATGGTATATTCTATGCTAACTTTAGAAATTCAATTTATATGTTATATTTAACAGATAGAAATCTATAGCTAGAAATTCAAAAATTTTGTTATTGCTAAAATCCTGAGTGACTAAAAGTTTTTGCTTTACCTATTAGCTAACTTTCACATTAATATATTTTTGTGATTCAAATTTTGAATTCAACTCTGTTTACAGAGCCTACCTTTCCCCCTTTTATTTGGTATGCAATACATCTTTTTCCTAACCCTAATCTCTAATTTGACCCTTACAGGTTACAACTATAATGGAAGTTTTTAAGAAATAAAATATAATTTAGACAAATATGAAAAATTTTAGGCAAAAATGTAAAATAACTTTTAATTTGGAGCAAATTTAACAATATATTACATAAAGTGCAGTGAGTGTCCTTTAAAATCCTTCAGTTGAAATATACACTCACTGAAGTCGCTCAGCTTATAGCGACACCTGGTGCCAGGCTCAGTGCGTTCACTGCTGAGACCCCAGGAGAGATCTGCGGCTTCTGTCGTGTCCAGCGCTTTGCCACAGCACCCCACTCCAGTACTCTTGCCTGGAAAATCCCATGGATGGAGGAGCCTGATGGGCTACAGTCCATAGGGTCGCTAAGAGTCAGACATGACTGAGCGACTTCACTTTCACTTTTCACTTTCATGCATTGGAGAAGGAAATGGCAACCCACTCCAGTGTTCTTGCCTGGAGGATCCCAGGGACGGTGGAACCTAGTGGGCTGCCGTCTATGGGGTCGCACAGAGTCGGACACGACTGAAGCGACTTAGCAGCAGCAGCACCGTAGCCAGGGGATTCTCCAGGCAAGAATACTGAAGTGGGTTTCCGTGCCCTCCTCCACGGGATCTTCTCGACCCAGGGATTGAACCCCAGTCTCTGACATCTACTGCTTTGGCAGGCAGGTTCTTTACCAGGAGCGCTACCTCTTGGTGTAAAAAAAACAGTCTACAAATTAATCCGTAAAAAAAATTTCGTGCAGTAATGTTTGTCATGCTCTCTTGATTATTGTTTTCTTTCACTTTTATTCTATTTTAGAAATAATAACTTTATTCTATTGTTCAATTTTATTTTCCACTCTAGTATATTCTGCTATGAGCAGATTTATATTGAAGTCTATTTGTGAGAAAGTGGATTTTATCTGATTCGTGCTAGTAATGACTGGACTCAAAAATAATACAATGTCATTATTTCTCATCATTAATATAAATATTCTGGTTTGAGAAAAATCTTTCATGGATTAAAAATATTCCATATTAATGAACTTTTTATGCCTTTGACATTTACTCTTTAAATACTTTCCTGATAACTTATCACATGTTGAAGGAATAGAAAAATTGAAATCTCATTACTTGATCAATATTTTTCTGACATCATAGTGTTAATGGCATAATTTTTAAAATAATCCTGGCTGTCACAGTTTCTAAGAATGGAATGTAAAAATATGCTTCAAAACTCTTGAAACAGCTGATATAGTACCTTCAGTTTACTCACCTATAAATTCCTCTTCAGTTCAGTTTAGTCACTCAGTCGTGTCCAACTCTTTGCGACCCCATGAATTGCATCACGCCAGGCCTCCCTGTCCATCACCAACTCCCGGAGTTCACCAAAACTCTTGTCCATCGAGTCAGTGATGCCATCCTGCCATCTCATCCTCTGTCGTCCCCTTCTCCTCCTGCCCCCAATCCCTCCCAGCATCAGAGTCTTTTCCAATGAGTCAACTCTTCGCATGGGGTGGCCAAAGTATTGGAGTTTCAGCTTTAGCATCAGTCACTTACTTTTATAGTTTCTCTTTTTATCTTTGCCTTTACCTTAAACTTCAAGTTTTCTTGCAACTATAAAACTCCATGACTCCTTAATTTACATGGCTTCTGCTATAGATGCTATTTCTGTGTATGTATTACCATTAAGAATTCATTGGTAAGCTCTAATTACATCATCACAGAGATCATATATTGAAATCCAATGGTATATGTAGCATGCACTTGATATTTCAGGCACATACATACACTTAACAACTACATACATTGAGCTCTCAAAAGAGCTATATGATGTAGGAATTATCTTTATCTTCAGATAAAGAAATTTAAAATCTGAGACATTAATGTGCAACAATTTCTAAAATTCAAACCTGGGATTTCATCCTAATTCTGATTGTGTCCAAAGCTCATGTACTTTCTACTATGGTATATTTTCTCTAAACATAACCATTTTGGACTAGGAAGAAAACCAATACAAAACTGGATAACTGTTAATTGAAACAATATATAGAGATTGAATGCTTCCTTATACAAGTCCTCTGTCCAAAGTAACCAACAGACTAGTTTCATTTTACTTTACTGTTCATTCCATATCCATTCAAATACCCATGTAAGCAGCCTCACTATTATTTTGTAGGCAAAACATGCCTTGGATATTGTTTGATTCAGTCCTGTCATCTCAAAAATGAGGCTTCTGAGGCTAAAACTTAATGACTACCAAAGTAGCACAAAAAAATAACAGCTGGAACTAGAATCCTCTCCCAACTTCTACTTACTTGTGCTCTTGTCAAAATTTTTGGCATTATCTGTTTCTTTCTCTTCTTCATGTGTAAATTGTTACTCTCACTTAACTAGTTATCTTTGAATTTTTGGGGTAGATTTATTTTTTACTGGTACTCTCAAGTAGCTATACATACTGAAATATTATGTACTGCTTATTATTTATTTCTTTGAAAGCTTTCTCTTTAACAAGTTTATTTATTCCACAGTCTTTCATCAGATATTTATTTGGTACTTTAAATAGACACTGTAGAGTATTAATAATTCATAGCAAAACAAATGGGAATTTTATGAGAACTTATGAGAAAATAATAAGAGACCCCGGTTCGATTCCTGGGTTGGGAAGATCCACCAGAGAAGGAATAGGCTTTGCACTCCAGTATTTTGGGGCTTCCCTTGTGGCTCAGCTGGTAAAGAATCTGCCTGCAATGTAGGAGACCTGGGTTTGATCCCTGGGTTGGGAAGATCTCCTGGAGAAGGGAAAGACTACCCACTCCAGTATTCTGGCCTGGAGAATTCCATGGACCATGTAGTCCAGGGTTGAAAGAGTCAGACACGACTGAGCAACTTTCACTTCACTTCATGAGAAAATAGGGGCTTCCCTGGTGGATCAGCATAAAGAATCTGCCTGCCAATGCAGGAGATGCAAGTTTGATCCCTGGGTCAGAAATATACCCTGGAGAAGGAAATGGCAACCCACTCCAGTATTCTTGCCTGGAGAATCCCATGGACAGAGGAACCTGGTGTACTATAGTCCATGGGGTGGCAAAGAGTTGGACACAATTTAGCAACTAAACAACATGAATAATGACAATGAGAAAATAGAAGCAATATCTACCTTTTGACAGCTATAGACTGAGAAGTTAAATTTAAGATTTGCGGTGGGTTTTTGTTAAGACAGTGAAGTCTAATACTGCTGCTGCTGCTAAGTTGCTTCAGACGTGTCCGACTCTGTGCGACCCCAGAGACGGCAGCCCACCAGGCTCCCCCGTCCCTGGGATTCTCCAGGCAAGAACACTGGAGTGGGTTGCCATTTCCTTCTCCAATGCATGAAAGTGAAAAATGAAAGTGAAGTAGCTCAGTCGTGTCCGACTCTTAGCAACCGCATGGACTGCAGCCCACCAGGCTCCTCCATCCATGGGATTTTCCAGGCAAGAGTACTGGAGTGGGGTGAAGTCCAATACTACATTTGTCAAATTTGCTAAATGTATAAGGCATTTATTCATTATTTACTGCTTTCTAGAATGCATGTAATTATTATTAATGGGCCCTGAAGTATACATTTTAATTTGCTTGAACAAATTTATATTTCTATATACAATTTTAATTATATCCACAAGGAAAGTTTCTAACTATGAATTTTGAAATTAGGTGAATATAAATATTAATGTTGCTTTATGGTTTTCCTTTTTTTTTTTCTTTTTACAAGTAATACATTCCAAATCCGTGGGAAATGGACTTTATTGAAAAAGGTGCCATTTTCCTCTGAAGGTGGGTTCAAATTCTAAGTCCAAATTTATTTTAATCAGGTAAAAGAAATGGTATTATTAAATAAACTATTGAAGAAAAAAAATTTTTAATTAAAAAAAGTATCCTGTGTATTCTCTCAGAAGATAAGGCTATAGTACAGGAAAAGAGGAAAAGTGTGGAAGAAAATATTTTAAAACACTGCATGTCTGGCAGGACATTTTTCTGCAGGGTAAAGCATCATCATAATTGTCAATGACATTTAAAAATCAAATAATATACTATTCAGCACCTTTGAAATTATGTTGATAAAACTAAATTAAATTATAGTTCTATGCCTACTAAAAGCATTTATTGGTCAGATTACAGGCCCTCATAGGAACTTTACCAGGAAATAAACAAATGTCTTTCCAAATTAAAATGATGGTCACCTTTTCTGAAACAATTCAAGTCAGTCTTAATTGTAGTTTAAGTCATTTGAGTATTGTCATTTTCTAGACGTTTTCAGTAAAATCAAATAATGAAGCCTCACATTTCAGATTCACAAGGGCTTTGTTAAGTCTCTTTTCCCCATTTTGTTCAAATACTTCATTTCCTTTTTGACTTCTGTTCTGAACTAGGTCCCTCAGAGAATTGTTTCCTCTGGATCCTGGTTTGTTTTGCCACCTTGTTTCTCCAAAGTAGGCATACAGAAGCCAGCACCTCTCCCACAGTTCACCTCTTCCTGCACTGTGGAATAAAAGTAATGCAAGTACTGACAATTGTAAACAAAGCAAATCACTCAATTATATCAAACTTTGAGAATAAAGCAAATTTATTAAGTATTTGTAAATGGAATTACATTGATTTATACATTTATATAATGAGTTCAGAAATATTGTCACAAAATATTTTACTGGCCTTCAAAAAGATAATTCTTCCTTTCTGAAAACAGATTAATGGTGCTTTAAATTGTTTTTCAATTTTTCTGGTTTTTCTTTTCGTACCTGAGTGGATCCCTAGAAGTACAGATGATGCCATTTAGATGTTCTCGCTGGAAAATAATAAAATGATGGTAGTGTATTCTTAGGTGGCTTTTCCTGCGTGCCAGGTATCTTTCAATAATTTCATATATATTTCAATAATTTCACATGTATTAGCCTACAGCTCCAGAGAAGGCAATGGCACCCTACTCCAGTACTCTTGCCTGGAAAATTCCATGGATGGAGGAGCCTGGAAGGCCGCAGTCCATGGGGTCGCTGAGGGTCAGACACGACTGAGCGACTTCACTTTCACTTTTCACTTTCATGCATTGGAGAAGGAAATGGCAACCCACTCCAGTGTTCTTGCCTGGAGAATCCCAGGGATGGGGAAGCCTGGTGGGCTGCAGTCTATGGGGTCGCACAGAGTCGGACACGACTGAAGTGACTTAGCAGTAGCGGCTGCCTATAGCTCTTCATCTAGATCCTATCACTTGAGTACTGTGTATGATCCCTACTTTAGAAATGAACTGGGGAACAAAATCCCACAGCTGATGACTAGTGAAATTCAGATTTGTATCCAGGCCATTTGGCTGTAGAGTTCTGTCACAGGGAGAGGACAATAATTCTTGGAGTTAGGGATAAGAGACCCACCATTGTGGAAAAGGAAGGATGCTTAGTTTCCAGTCTGTGGGACTTAAGAGATAGTTTCCAAGACTGATAAGATTTTCAGCTTTCCAGAGAGAGTGATTATAAGCACACATGGGACCTATATCAATAGATTGTGCAAGACACTCGTCCTACAAACTGGAAGACAAAGGGACATTTATTTATTTATTTTTATTTAAATTTAATTATTTTTAATTGGAGTATAATTACTTTACAATGTTGTGTTGGTTTCTGCCATATATCAATATGAATCAGCCATAGGTATGTATACTAAGTCCCCTCCCTCTCGAACTTCCCCCCATCTCCCACCCCATCCTACCCTCTAGGTTGTCACAGTGTACCAGTTTAGGACTCTCTGCATCATACAGCAAAGTTCCACTGGCTATCTAATTTTATATATAGTAATGTATATATTTCAATGTTTCTCTCAACTCGTCCCAAACTCCCCTTCCTCCACTGTGTCCACCAGTCAGTTTTCTATGTCTGCATCTCCATTGCTGCCCTGCAGACAGTTTCATCTGTACTATCTTTCTAGATTCTATATATATGCGTTAGAATACAATATTTGTTTTTCTCTTTATGACTTCACTCTCTATAGTAAGCTCTAGGTTCATCTGCATTATTAGAACTGAGTCAAATGTGTTCCTTATTATGGCTAAGTAATATTTCATTGTGTATTAATAGTACCACAGCTTCTTTATCCATTCATCTGCCAGTGGACATCTAGGTTGTTCCATGTCCTAACTATTGTAAATAGTGCTGCAATGAACAGTAGGGTACATGTGTCTTTTTCAATTATGGTTTCCTCTGAGTATATATGCCCAGTAGTGGGATTGTTGGATCATGTGGTAGTTTGATTCCTAGTTTGTTAAAGGAATTTCTACACTATTCTCCATAGTGGTTATAGATCAGTTTGCATTCCCACCAACAGTGCAAGAAGGTTCCCTTTGCTGCACACCTTCTCCAGCACTTATTGTTCATAGATATTTTCATGATTGTCGTTCTGACCAGTGTGAGATGATACCTCATGGCAATTTTGATTTGTATTTCTCTAATAATGAGCCATGTTGAGCATCTTTTCATGTGTTTTTAGCCATCTGTATGTCTTCTTTGGAGAAATATCTGTTTAGGTCTTCTGCCCACTTTTGACTGGGTTGTTTGTTTTTCTGGTATTGAGCTGAATGAGCTGCTTGTAAACTTTGGAGATTAATTCTCTGTCAGTTGTTTTGTTTGCTGTTTTTTCTCCCATTCTGAGGGTGGTCTTTTCGCCTTGTTTATAGATTCCTTCACTGTGCAAAAGCTTTTAAGGTTAATTGAATTTCATTTATTTATTTTTGTTTTTGCTTCCATTACTGTAGGATATGGTCATAGAGGATCTTGCTGTGATTTATGTCAAAGAGTATTCTGCCTATATTTTCCTCTAAGAGTTTTATAATTTCTGGTCTTACATTTAGGTCTTCAACCCATTTTGAATTTATTTTTGTGTATGGTGTTAGGAAGTGTTCTAATTTCATTCTTTTATACATAGTTGTTATCATTTAACATGATGCGGAAGGCATTCTCATGACTGAAACACTAGTTGGAATTTTTTTTGCATCTATAGTCACACCAAGGTCTCTGAATGTGCAGTTGTATGTAGCAATGCTCAGAGTTTTGGCTGAGCCTACTTGTATTCAGACACATCTGAATAGGGTTCCATCTTGGGGATTCAGAAATATTTTGTTAGTTAAAATCACCAAGCCACAATGTGGGTAAACCATATACCAATCTGAAAAAATCTAAGTAAGAGTTTTGGCTGTCCTAATTCACCCTCACATGGTGCTGCCAAGGACTGTCTGGTCACAGAAGACCACACCAGGGTTAAAATTGTGTTTCAATAACCATTGGTTTATCTGTCCAAATCTTTCCACATTGTATTTTTGTTCCTGTTCTCTCCCGACTCATCCCACTTTTCTGGGGACTTCCCTGGTTTCATAATGAAATTTCTGCTTCCCAGTAACCTCTCAGTCATTGCAAATAAGGGCAGAATGAAACTCTAATTTCTCATGGCACTTTGCATATCACTTCCTTTTTCTCCCTACGCCCAGTCATGCTTATATGTTGGTTGGAGGAGACTGTAGGCATCCTCTACTTTTATCTACTCTCTGTTGTTGTTCAGTCACTAAGTCGTGTCTGACTCTGTGAACCCATGGACTGCAGCATGCTAGGCTCTTCTGTTCTCTACCATCTCCTGGAGTTTGCTCAAACTGATGTTCATTGAGTCAGTGATGTTATCTAACTATCTCATCCTCTGCCACCCTCGTCTTTTTTTGCCTGCATTCTTTTCCAGCATCATGGTCTTTTCCAATGAGTCAGCTTTTCACATCATGTGGCCAAAGTACTATAGCTTCAGCTTCAGCATCATCACTTCCAATGAATATATGGGCTGATTTCAATTAGATAGATTGGTTTGATCTCCTTGCTGTCCAAGGGACACTCAAGAGTCTTCTCCAACACCACAGTTTGAAAACATCAATCCTTTGGCCTTCTTTATGGTTCAATTCTCACATCTGTACATGACTACTGGAAAAACCATAGGTTTGACTATAAGGACCTTTGTTGGCAAAGTAATGTCTCTGCTTTTTAATATGCTGTCTAGCTTGGCCATAGCTTTTCTTCCAAGGAGCAAGTGTCTTTTCATTTCATGGCTGCAGTCACCATCTGCAGTTATTTTGGAGTCCAAGAAAATAAAATCTGCCACTGTTTCCATTTTTTCCCCCATCTATTTGCCATGAAGTGATGGGACCACATGCCATGATCTTAGTTTTTTGAATGTTGATTTTCAAGCCAGCTTTTTCACTTTCCTCTTTCACTCTCATTAAGAGATTCTTTAGTACCCTTTCAGTTCAGTTCAGTCATTCAGTTGTGTACAACTCTTTGCGACCTCATGGACTGCAGCAGGCCAAGGTTCCTTAGCCATCACAAACTCCCGGAATTTACTCAAACCCATTTCCATTGAGTCAGTGATGCCATCCAACCATCTCATCCTCCATCGTCCCCTTTTCCTCCCACCTTCAAACTTTCCCAGCATCAGGGTTTTTTCCAATGAGTCAGTTCTTCACATCAGGTGGCCAAATATTGGAGTTTCAGCTTCAGCATCAGTCCTTCCAATGAATAATCAGGACTGATTTTCTTTAGGATAGACTGGCTGGATCTCCTTGCTGTACAAGGGACTCTCAAGAGTCTTCTCCAACACCACAGTTCAAAAGCATCAATTCTTCAGTGCTCAATTTTCTTTATATTCCAACTCTCCCATCCATACAGGACTACTGGAAAAACCATAGCTTTGACTAGATGGACCTTTGTCAGCAAAGTAATGTCTCTGCTTTTTAATATGCTATCTACTTTGGTCATAGCTTTTCTTCCAAGGTGCAAGCATCTTTTCATTTCATGGCTGCAGTCACCATCTGCAGTGATTTTGGAGCTCGAAAAAATAAAGTCTCTGTTTCCATTGTTTCCCCATCTATTTGCCATGAATTAATGGGACCAGATGCCATGATCTTAGTTTTCTGAATGTTGAGTTTTAAGCCAACTTTTTCACTCTCCTCTTTCACTTTCATCAAGAGGCTCTTTAGTTCTCCTTTGCTTTCTGCCGTAAGAGTTGTTTCATCTGCATAGCTGAAATTGTTGCTGTTTCTGCCAGAAGTCTTGATACCAGCTTGTGATTCATCCAGCCCAGGATTTCACATGATGTACTCTGCCTATAAATTAAATAAGCAGGGTGATAATATACAGCCTTGACATATTCCTTTCCTAATTTTGAACCAGTCTATTGTTCCATGTCTGATTCCAACTGTTGCTTCTTGATCTGCATACAGGTTTCTCAGGAGACAGGTAAGGTGGTCTGTTACTCCCATTTCTTTAAGAATTTACCACAGTTTGTTGTGATCCACACATCCAAAGGCTTTAGTGTAGTCAATTAAGCAGAAGTAGATGTTTTTCTGGAACTCCCTTGCTTTCTCCATGATCCAAAGAAGGTTGACAATTTGATCTCTGGTTCCTCTATGTGTTTTCTAAACCCAACTTGTACATCTGAAAAGTCTCAGTTCATGTACTCCTGAAACCTAGCTTGAAGAATTTTGAGCATAACCTTGCTGGCATTTGACATGAGCACAAGTTTACAGTAGTTTGAACATTCATTTCCTCTCTAGTCATTGTAAAATTTGGGGGCCCAGGCTACAAAGAGTAATTTTTGAAAACTTTTATTCTCTAAAATACATTAACTGTAAATTTTATGCAGGTATATATTATATTTGTTATATTTACCTCTAATGACAGAAGTAGTAACTGGTAAATCATATGTTTATTAATATCTCTCTGAAAAAGCTATGAAAGAGCATTTTTTGTTTGTTGGTTAAACACAAAAAATATGATTCATAATGTTCTAGAACTACAAGATAAACTACAATTTATGAGGGGTGTATGTTATTCCAAATCAAGTTAGATAAGTAATTCAACCTAAGTAAAGTAATACTGGTCTGTATATTCTATGTAAAGAATTCTATACGGCACATATACACATACAGGATTTTTATATTGTTCATTTTTTTCGGTTATTTCTTATTACTTTGGCTTCTGGGTTCTTAAAATATTAAGATTTAACTTGAACACTGACGTTCTTGTCCTTGAAAACAGTTATTTAAGAGTGAAAACAGTATAATGTATAACAATAACAAATATTCATTGAGAGCTACTATAAGTTGTTTTTCAGTCACTCAATCGTGTCTGACTCTGTGACCCCATGGACTGCAGCACACCAGGCTTCCTTGTCTTTCACTATCTCCCAGAGTTTGCCCTAACTCACATCCATTGAAAGATACACCCATGTATGTGAATGCAGAGTTCCAAAGAATAACAAGGACAGATAAGAAAGCCTTCTTAAGTGAACAATGCAAAGAAATAGAGGAAAATAATAGAATGGGAATGACTAGAGACTACTTGAAGAAAATTAGGGATCCCAAGGGAACATTTCATGCAAAGATAGGCTCAATAAAGAACAGAAACAATATGATCCTAACAGAAGCAGAAGATATTAAGAAGGGGTGGCAAGAATACACAGAAGAACTATAGAAAAAAGGTCTTCATGACCTGGACAGCCATTATGGCGTGATCACTCACCTAGAGCCAGAAATCCTAGAGTGTAAAGTTAAGTGGCCTTTAGGAAGCATTACTACAAACAAAACTAGTGGAGGTGATGGAATTCCATCTAGGCTATTTCAAATCCTAAAAGATGATGCTATAAAAGTGCTGCACTCAGTATGTCAGCAAATTTGGGAAACTCAGCAATGGGCTCAGGACAGGAAAAGGTCAGTTTTCATTTCAATCCCAAAGAAGGACCATGCCAAAGAAATGTTCAAATTACCTCACAATTGCACTCACTTTACATGCTAGCAAAGTAATGCTCAAAATCCTCCAAGCTAGGCTTTAACAGTATGTGAACCAAGAAATTCCAGATGTACAAGCTGGATTTAGAAAAGGCAGAGGAACAGAGGTCAAATTGCTGACATCCACTGGATCATAGAAAAAGAAAGGGAATTCCAGAAAAACATCTGCTTCATTGATTATGATAAAGTCTTTGCATGAATCACAACAAACTGTGGAAAGTTCTTAAAGAGATGGGAATATCAGACCACCTTACCTTCCTCCTGAAAAACCTGTATGCAGGTTGAGAAGCAGCAGTTGGAACCAGACATGGAACAACAGTTTGGTTCAAATTTGGAAATCAGTCAAAACTGTATATTGTCGCCCTGCTTATTTAACTTATATGCAGAGTACATCATGCAAAATGCCAGACTGGATGAAGCACAAGCTGGAATCAAGATTTCCAGGAGAAATATCAATAACCTCAGATATGCAGATGACACCGCCCTAATGGCAGAAAGCAAAGGGGAACTAAAAAGCTTCTTGATGAAGGTAAAAGAGGAGAGTGAAAAAGCTGGCTTGAAAATCCAGCATTCATAAAACTAAGATCATGGCATCCAATTCCATCATTTCACGCAAATAGATGGGGACAAAATGGAAAGTGACAGGTTTTATTTTCTTGGACTCTAAGATAACTGCAGATGGTGACAGCAGGGATGAAATTAAAAGATGCTTGCTCCTTGGAAGAAAAGCTATGACCAACCTAGACAGTGTATTAATAAACAGAGACATCACTTTGCTAACAAAGTTTTGTATAGTCAAAGTTATGGTTTTTCCAGTAGTCATGTACAGATGTCAGAGTTGGACCGTAAAGAAGTCTGAGCAGTGAGAAATTAATGTTTTTGAATTGTGGTGCTAGAGAAGACTCTTGAGAGTCCCTTGGCAGCAAGGAGACCAAACCAGTAAATCCTGAAGGAAGTCAACCCTGAATATTCATTGGAACTACTGATGCTAAAACTGAAGCTCCAATACTTTGGCCATCTGATGGGAAGACCCGACTCATTGGAAAAGACCCTGATGCTGGGAAAGACTGAAGGTAGGAGGAGAGAGGGGTGACAGTGGATGAGATGATTGGATGGCATCATTGATTCGATGGATGTGAGTTTAAGCAAACTCCAGAAGGTAGTGAAGGACAGGGAAGACTGGCATGTTGCACTCCATAGGTTTGCAAAGTCAGACATGACGAGAGAATGAACAACAAGAAATGTCCATTGAGTTGGTGATGCCATCCAACCATCTCATCCTCTGCTGCCCACTTTTTCTCCTGCCTTCAGTCTTACCCGACATCAGAGTCTTTTCCAATGAGATGACCCTTCACATCACGTGGCCAAAGCACTGGAGTTTCAACTTCAGCATTCAGGGTTGATTTCCTTTAGGACTGACTGGTTACTATATGGCAGGTACTGTTTTAAGCGATTTTCATGTGCTAATTAAATCCTTAAAGCCTGCTAAGATTGGTACTATTGTTGTCATCTGCACTTTACCTTATGTATCAGAGAAGCGATGTCACTTATCCAAAGTCACTGAACTAGTAAGTGTGAAGCTGAAATACCAAACCCAGCCTACCAAACCTAGGGCCTATCAGTATCCACTACATCATTGGAATCTTCAAATATGGGAAGCATAACTGACCATGGAAATGAATACAGAAGTTAGAGAGTGGATATACTACACTAAAAGAGAAATTGGAGTTGTTAAAGCTCATTGAGCTCACTTATCTCATTTTTATTCCTTGGGCAGAGTGTGGTGGCAGACTGAAAGTGGAATCAAAACCCAGAGATCTGTACTCACATGCTCAGTTTGGTGATAACAACTACCCAGGACAAGTTGATTGTGAATGGCTCTTAGTGTCAGAACGGGGCTCTCGACTCGAATTATCCTTCCAGATTTTTGAAGTGGAAGAAGAAGCTGACTGTGGCTATGACTACGTTGAGCTCTTTGATGGTCTTGATTCAACAGCAGTGGGGCTTGGTCGATTCTGTGGATCAGGGGTAAATACAGTACCAACAGGATACCATAGACATGATAAAAATACCTATAAATTGGTGAATCAATATATGTAAGATGTGTAAGTCAGCAATGCTTTTACAAAAAAATGTGACATTATATTATTAATGGCTTGATAAGTTACAACATGTCTCTTCCCTTCTCTATTGCTAGTGAATTGCTCAATAACATCGAACAAGACAGATGAATTCAGTAACTATAATTCTTGTTACTGTCCACATTCTAACTTTTTTAATTCATGCTTTTAATTTTGCACAAAATATTTAATTATCTAAAAGCAATATACCTTAACACACACCATGACAGTTTTGCAAACTTTTAAATTAAAGCATAGAAGAAAAAGAATATGCACAATTCAAATTGAGATCCCCCTCTCAACATATATCTGATAAGTGGCAGGATCTGCCACCAGCGTGGAGGTTTAGCCTATTGAATGTTGCTCCACTGCAGTGTGCACAGGACACAGTACCAAAAATAGGTTAGAGGGCATCAACATGATAAATAAGAAAAAGGAAAGCTTAAGGTTTTCTCAATGCTTTCCCCCAGGATTCAGCACATTAATATCAAATATTCTTCTGAATACATATTTTGTTCTAAAGCTTTAGTTCCATTTTTCAAATGTCTACCAATAACTGTTACTTAAATAATACTGAATTTGAATAATATTGAACTCCTGTCCAAATTACTACTGAAATGAAATGAAAGTGCTTCTCAGTACTTAGATTACTAAAACAAGAAGGAATGGACAATTTGGATTCGGGAAGTGGCTCTGCCTCAGAGCAGCTTCTGAAATAATTTTAATGTCTCTTTTTTCTCTCTGAGCTTCACTTTAATTATTTTTAAATCAAAGGGACTTGGTTTAAAATTTTGGGGAAAACACCAAGTTCCAGAACTTGGAAGCAGACTTAATTATGTTCAAAGCTCAGCTATATCACTGATCAACTTTGTGATCTTGAGCACATCATCTGTTCTCTGAAACTCAAGCTTTCTCACCTGTAAAATAAAGTCACTCATTTACTTTTCAAGGTTGTTAGGAGGATTCAATTTTATACCAAATTTCCAAATATGAATGACATTGAAGAAAAAATAATTCATTTTATTGTTTTTTGTTTGTGTGTCTTTGTTTGTCTTTGTCTTCAGCCACCAGAAGAAATCTATTCAATTGGTGATACAGTTTTAATTCATTTTCACACTGATGACACAATCAGCAAGAAAGGATTTCATATAAGATACAAAAGCATCAGATATCCAGATTCCACACATACCAAAAAATAACCAAAACCTCCATCAGAACATAAAGGAACGTGTATAATGCAGAGAAGATGTACTTCTTTTTTAAATGAAGATTTTAGCACAAACGTTTCATATGAGTTTGAGCAAAAGAAAACTGCAAGACCAGAATTATCTCTGCACTACAAGAGAAGTTTCCAGCTAATCCTGATGAGCATTACCAGGATATTTGAACTCCATTCTTGACAGTATAAATAGAAATAAAGTTGGTGAAAGAGCATCATGATTCAAAGAAGACGTCACAATTTGTTCACAGCACAACACAGATGCTTCACACTTCAAATAGTTCCGTTCAGGGTCTGTGACCCTGCAGAATGTTCTTTTTGACAATTTCTCAATATATGGGAGAAATAAAATGATCTTACAGGTTATAAACTGGAAAACTCTCTCCTTGAATCTTAGGATAATTGCTTTGACTGTGCATCTTGAAGACAATGTAAACCAGATCCATATAAGTTTTTGTGAAGTGGAAGTCTTTTAAGGGTGGTTTATACTTTAAATATGGGTATGACCAGTGTTTGGAAACTGGAATATTTCAGCTTCATTATTTTCACTTGCAGGCTAAATTTACCTCTTTGAAACATAAACGATCTTGAAACCATTTCATTTTCCTGACCTTTGACAAGTTTGAAATGTCAGTATTGTCTATCATTTAGTTAATTCTAGACATAATTTTATTTAAGTGCTGGAAAATGCCCAGTTTATAGGTAAACTTAATTCTTTCAGTGAGAAATGCTGCCTTTTCACACCAAATTTAAAAGACCTCATGATGTCTTATGAACTTGGTGAGATAATTTCCAACAGGTGTGAACCGGATCATTTTAAAGTGACTGCCTAGATGGCTCATGCTCAAGTTCTACTGCTGCTATTCTCCCTTTTGTTGTTGATCTGTTGTAGCTGTTAATGTTGATGTTGTCAAGGTTGATTTTTTTTTTAATGAAATGAAGTGGGTAAGCCTTGTTAGAACTGAAAATTGTCTTTTTCTTCCTAGAATTCAGGTTTTTAAAATGTATGTTGAAAAAAAAAAAAAAGATATGTTTCTGAAAGACTTTCTATGGTGCTATTCCATAAACTTTTTTTTTAAACAAAGTTTTTGACCTTTGAGCCAACCACCTGTAGACTACAAATGTCTCTGTCTGGCTGGTAGCACTTGAAGACTAAAGACTTGCTAAATGTATCAAAAGTATGTCATTGCAAGGGTAGCACTTGTCCTGTGGAACAACTGCTTATAATGCCTTAGAATTATTGTGAATGATTGAGCAGATCCTCATAAGAGACACACCTTTTTTGAAAAGTTGAGTATAGTAGTATATGTTAGTTAGCATCTCTATGAGGAAAATTAATTTCTGTGACTGAGATCTTTACATATAAATATGGTGACCTACTTTTATTGTAGAAAATTAATTTTCTGCTTTGAAGCCAGGATTTTTTTTAATATTAATGTATGTATATGTGAGATTGTCTGAATGAGTGAAGCTACAAGAAGGTGAAAAGTAGTGGGTGGCTGATAAGTTTAAATTTACGTGCCAAGTTCTGCTAGAATCCTGTTTGAAGTAGCAACT
>NW_011494718.1:933289-958510 GCF_000754665.1 Bison bison bison
GTAGCAACTTTAATAAGCTGTTTCATGGACAAATAATGGGAATTTCTCATTATTATCAATCCCATTTTAAAAAAGGCTCCTTCCTTCAGAGAAACTCTATTTTGATATTTTTTTATGTTGATATAGATTGCTGTATGAAGTAGCTTTGGTTCTGTTGTCTGTCCATGAACATTCAATATTTAATAAAATTAAAAATCTTTCTTCATTTTACAAAATTAAACTATACACATAGATTTAGCTTGTTTTTTTCCATTGTTGCCTTGAAAATCTTTTCATGTGTATGAACTGTATTATGTAAATACATTTTTAAAAACAATCTTTTGATCTCATGGAACATTACTTTGGAAATGTATAAATATTGCCTGCAATATAAGGAGCTTTTTAGTGGAGCTGATTTATTCCAGTAACTTCTTCTATATTTTTTTCACCAATCTCCAGTGAGCCAAAGTATTAGGAATAGGAAAGAGAGGAGAAAAGAAGAAACATTTAAACCTGGTATACTATGCTGTGCCCAGCCCAGTAGTAAGCACATACACGAGCTCTTTTAACTTCAAGCCACCCTTTGAGAACTGTGGTGATGGTCTCATTTTATGGTTTAGGAACTGAGGCTCAAAGAAAGAATATAATGTTCCCAGGGTTACAGTGTAAAGTTAGATGTTAAAACTCAAATTGTCTGATAAAGAAAGAATATAATGTTCCCAGGGTTACAGTGTAAAGTTAGATGTTAAAACTCAAATTGTCTGATATAAAACTCTGTGCTTATTCTAAAAATGTAGTAGAATCAATCTTGACATATATATATATATATATAGTAGATATATTTTTATGCTGAAACTTTCCACATAAAGTCAGTTTTAGAGGTGAATTACAGTAGAACTTTCAGAATAAACTTGGTTACTTTCAGTAATAGCATGACAATTAAAATATCAACTGTAGATATCTTTAAGAACCACAGTTAATGCTAGAAATTTAAGAAACAAAAAAGGCTACTATATAGTTTGGAGTTAGTAACTATGGGCGTTTTGTTAAAGTAAGTACATTAAATTATTTTACCTGATGTGATAGGGAAAATGTAGTGTTTTTAAGAAATACTGTGAATATTCTTCTGGTTGATATCTTATAAGGCCTCAATGAGCTTCCCTCACACAACTGGGAAGTAAAGTATTTAGAAGGCACATTCAAAGAGGTTGTCATAACTTAGGTCTTCAATGGGAACATTAATTTTTTTAATTGTACCTTATGTATGATATCTGCTCACTGCATATTATTTTTATATTAATTCAACTTTGGCTTAGGTGTATTGTTAAATTCAAACACAAACAGCTTCATTGTTATTGTGGTAATAATAGTTAGTTACTGTTCTAGGCATTTTATTAGCTTTTGTAAATTTATTTTCAACCTTTGCATCAACTTCTACATTAGTCTTTGTTGTATTAATACTGTCTATTTGCTGAAGTTCTAACTCCTATACAATCCTCACTGACTCTACATATAAAAAAACTGCTCCCACTTAATATGATTTTATTAAATTATTTTTAAAAGTCAATTTTGAATATTACTCTAGTTATTTAGAAGATCATGACTTAACATAACTGCACAAACAATATTTTTAAAGAAATATATGAGAAACAGCAGCTCTATTTCCAAAATCCCTAGATGTCCTCTGCTTGTACTGACTGAATTTTTGCTACCTTGGATTAGTTTCAGTATACCACAATATCAGATTCAAATTCTGTTCAATTATGTTTTAAATATGTTAGTCTTTCATTTGATTATTATTTTTTCTATTTTTGATAATAAGCCTCAAATAATGAAATTTTATTCTCATATGTAGAAAATATCTGAAAGCATTTATTATTCTTCACAAGGGTAAATTTTTTAAAAAGAAGCATTGAATTATCAGTTTGTTTAAAATGATAAACTATAGCCATGTGCAAATTAGAAAGAACCTTCAATTAAAACAATTATCAAAATGTTTGGAAATTTTATTTAACTATACTTTTATTTAGCAAGGATATTTTGGATACAGGAAAACATATACTGCCATTTATTAAATCTACCATGGGAGGAAGAAAACAGGAAAAATAAATTACCATGTAAAGATCTGTAACTTGAACTGCAGTGATGCTTTTTGTTTGATAAGAAAAAATAGGTAGCATGAGCTTATCATAAAGAAAGAAAAGGTGCTTTATGAATGCATTTTTACATCAGTGCATAGTGAATGGTTATAAATATTTTCTTTTTAGTCTTTTATTTTTATTGTTATAAAATTGACAAATTTTGTCATTAGCTTAGGAAATGAAAAGCCTGGCTGCTATACATGGTAAAATATTATTAGTCTCCAAACTTTGTTTTGACATGTACTTTTTAAATTGTCCAGCTTTGAACCTACGTTCTTTTCACTCCCTGCAAGTGTACTCAAACTGAATTCAGGCTTACCATATATTCTAGTCAATACCATGACATCTACCTGGTGCAGAGGTCAATACATGGTGATTCCAAACACTGTTTAAGACCCTGACCCTGTCTCATATATATAATCCCCCTCTTATCCAATATTTTGAATAAAAAGTCAATGCAATAAATCTCAACTTCTAACTTTGGAAGACGTGTAGGTAGAAATATACTTTGGTTAAAGACTATGAAAACAGAAGCAAGCACTAAATATGCATCATGAGATATGTAGCTAGAAGGAAATGGCAGCTGGGTCTTCTCTTGCTTTTACTGGAGTGGCAGGAGGGATCTACTTAAAGGAGTGCCATTAAAATTATTTAAACATGAGAACACCTGAAAAGGACAAATAGAGTGAAAGGATTATAGATAATGAGGCTTCAATAAGTCAATCTGTCCTAAAACAATATTTAGTGGACATTACTTAGAGGGGTATAATTAAAAATTAAATTACAGAAAGATTTCTCAAAGGAATATAACAAATTTGTTAAAATCACTTTTATACCACTCCATGCCTATTAGTTGTGCTTGAATTTCATGGGAATAAAGAGTCTCCTAATATTTTTTTGTGATTTGTATACCAAAAGACATAGATATTTATTTCAGTTCAATACAGTCGTTCTGTAATGTCTGACACTTTATGATCCCATGGACTGCAACAGGCCAGGCTTCCCTGGCCATTACCAACTCCAGAGCTTACTCAAAACTCATGTATATCCAGTCAGTAATGCCATCCAATCAACTCATCCTCTGTCATCCCCCTCTCCTCCTGCCTTCACTTTTTCCCAGCATCAGGGTCTTTACCAGTCAGTTCTTCGCATCAGGTGGCCAAAGTATTGGAGTTTCAGCTTCAGCATCAGTCCTTCCAATGAATATTCAGGACTGATTAACTTTAGGATGGACTGGTTGGATCTCCTTGCAGTCCAAGGACTTTCAAGAATCCTCTCCAACACCACAGTTCAAAAGCATCAATTATTCAGTGCTCAGATTTCATTGTAGTCCAACTCTCACATCCATACATGACTACTGAAAAAACCATAGCTTTGACTAGATGGACCTTTGCTGGAAAAATAATGTCTCTGTTTTTTATTTTATTTTATTTTTAACTTTACAATATTGTATTGGTTTTGCCATATATCAACATGAATCCACCACAGGTATGCACGTGTTCCCCATCCTGAACCCTCCTCCCTCCTCCCTCCCCGTACCATCCCTCTGGGCTGTCCCAGTGCACCAGCCCCAAGCATCCAGTATCGTGCATCGAACCTGAACTGCCAACTTGTTTCATATATATTATACATGTTTCAATGCCATTCTCCCAAATCATAGCCGAAAATGTCTCTGCTTTTTAATGTGCAAAGTTGGTCATAACTTTTCTTCCAAGAAGCAAGCATCTCTTAATTTCATGGCTGGAATCAACATCTGCATTGATTTTGGAGCCCAAGAAAATAAAGTCTGTCACTGTTTCCATTGTTTCCCCATCTGTTTGCCATGAAATGATGGGAACAGATGCCATCATCTTAGTTTTCTGAGTGTTGAGTTTTATGGCAACTTTTTCACTCTCCACTTTCACTTTCATCAAGAGGTTCTTCCTCTTACACTATTAGTGGGAATGCAAACGAGTACAGCCACTATGGAGAACAGTGTGGAGATTCCTTAAAAAACTGGAAATAGAACTGCCTTATGATCTAGCAATCCCACTGCTGGGCATACACACTGAGGAAACCAGAACTGAAAGAGACACATGTACCCCAATGTTCATCACAGCACTGTTTATAGTAGCCAGGACATGGAAGCAACCTAGATGTCCATCAGCAGATGAATGGATAAGAAAACTGTGGTACATATACACAATGGCGTATTACTCAGCCATTAAAAAGAATACACTTGAATCAGTTCTAATGAGGTGGATGAAACTGGAGCCTATTATACAGAGTGAAGTGAGCCAGAAGGAAAAACACCAATACAGATACTAACGCATATATATGGAATTTAGAAAGATGGTAACGATAACCCTGTATACGAGACAGCAAAAGAGACACTGATGTATAGAACAGTCTTATGGACTCTGTGGGAGAGGGAGAGGGTGGGAAGATTTGGGAGAATGGCATTGAAACATGTGAAATGTCATGTATGAAACGAGATGCCAGTCCAGGTTCAATGCACGATGCTGGATGCTTGGGGCTGGTGCACTGGGACGACCCAGAGGGATGGTGTGGGGAGGGAGGAGGGAGGAGGGTTCAGGATGGGGAACACATGTATACTAATTAAATAATTTTCTATTAAAGAAAAAAAAAAGAAAAAAAAAGTGAAAAAAAAAAAAAGAATACATTTGAATCAGTTCTACGAGGTGGATGAAACTGGAGCCTATTATACAGAGTGAAGTAAGCCAGAAAGAAAAACACCAATACAGTATACTAATGCATATATATGGAATTTAGAAAGATGGTAACAATAGCCCTGTATACGAGACAGCAAAAGAGACACTGATGTATAGAACAGTCTTTTGGAGTCTGTGGGAAAGGGAGAGGGAGAGGGTGGGATGATTTGGGAGAATGGCATTGAAACATGTATAATATCTTAAAAAAAAAAAAGAGGTTCTTTAGCGCTTCTTCACTTTCTGCCATAAGAGTGGTGTCATCTGCATATCTGAGGTCGTTGATATTTCACCCAGCAATCTTGATTCTGGCTTGTGCTTCATCCAGTCCAACATTTCTCATGATGTATTCTGCATATAAGTTAAATAAGCAGAGTGACAATATACAGTCTTGACATACTCCTTTCCCGATTTGGGACCAGTCTATTATATCCTGCCCAGTTCTAATTGTTGCTTCTTAACCTGAATACAGATTTATCAGGAGGCAGGTAAGGTGGTCTGGT
Source organism: Bison bison bison (assembly GCF_000754665.1). Taxonomy (NCBI): domain Eukaryota; kingdom Metazoa; phylum Chordata; class Mammalia; order Artiodactyla; family Bovidae; genus Bison; species Bison bison. Next base: position 938,621 of record NW_011494718.1, read on the forward strand.
ATTCCCATCTCTTGAAGAATTTTCTGCAGTTTGTTGTGATCCACATAGTCAAAGGCTTTGCCATAATCAGTAAAGAAGAAGTAGGTGTTTTTCTGGAACTCTCTTGCTTTATTTATGATCCAGTAGATGTTGGCAGTTTGATCTCTGGTTCCTCTGCCTTGTCTAAATTCAGCTTGAACATCTGGAAGTTCACATATTATTGAAACCTGTCTTGAAGAATTTTGAGCATTGCTTGCTAGCATGTGAGATGAGTGAAATTGTGCAGTGGTAAAACATTCTTTGGCATTGCCTTTCTTTGGGATTGGAATGAAACTTGACCCATTCCAGTCCTGTGGCCACTGCTGAGTTTTCCAAACTTGCTGGCATATTGAGTGCAGAACTTTAACAGCATTATCTTTTAGGATTTGAAATAGCTTAACTGGAATTCCATCACTTTCACTAGCTTTGTTTGTAGTGATGCTTGATAAGACATCTTAACTTTGGATTCCAGGATGTCTGGCTCTAGGTAAGTGATCACACCATCATGGTTATCTGGGTCATGAAGATGTTTTTTGTATAGTTCTTCTGTGTATTCTTGCCACCTCTTCTTAATATCTTCTGCTTCTCTTAGTTCCATACCATGTCTGTCCTTTATAGTGCCCATCTTTGCATGAAATGTTCCCTTGATATCTCTAATTTTCTTGAAGAGATCTCTACTCTTTCCCATTCTATTGTTTTCTTCTGTTTCTTTGCATTGATCATTGAGGAAGGCTTTCTTTTTTTAATATAAATTTATTTATTTTAATTGGAGGTTAATTACTTTACAATACTGTATTGGGAGAATGGCATTGAAACGTGTATTATATCATATATGAAACGAGGAAGGCTTTCTTATCTCTCCTGCTATTCTTTGGAACTCTGCATTCAAATGGTTATATCTTTCCTTTTTTCCTTTGCCTTTCGCTTCTCTTCTTTTCTCAGCTATTTGTAAAGCCTCCTCAGACAACCATTTTGCCTTTTTGCATTTCTTTTTCTTTGGGATGATCTTGATCACTGCCTCCTGTACAATGTCATGAACCTCTGTCCATAGCTCTTCAGGCACTCTATCAGATCTAATCCCTTGAATCTATTTGTCACTTCTACTGTATAATTGTAAGGAATTTTATTTAGGTCATACCAGAATGGTCTAGTGGTTTTCCCTACTTTCTTCTATTTTAGTCTGAATTTGTCAATAAGGATTTCATGATCTGAGCCACAGTCAGCTCCTGGTCTTGTTTTTACTGACTGTATAGAGCTTCTCCATCTTCAGCTGCAAAGAATATAATCAATCTGATTTCGGTGTTGAGCATCTGGTGATGTCCACGTGTAGAGTCTTCTCTTGTGTTGTTGGAAGAGGGTATTTGCTATGGGTTCTCTTGGCAAAACTCTGTTAGCCTTTGACCTGCTTGGTTTTGTACTCCAAGGCCAAATTTGCCTGTTACTCCAGGTGTTTCTTGAGTTCCTACTTTTGCATTCCAGTCCCCTATAATGAAAAGGACATCTTTTTTGGGTGTTAGTTCTAGAATGCCTTGTAGGTCTTCATAGGCCCATTCAACTTCAGCTTCTTCAGAATTACTTCTTGGGGCATAGATTTGGATTACTGTGATATTGAACGGTTTGCCTTGGATATTAACAGAGATCATTCTGTCATTTTTGAGATTGCATCAAAGTATTCCAGTTTGGACTCTTTTCTTGATTATGATGGCTACTCCATTTCTTCTAAGGGGTTCTTACACACAGTAGTAGATACATCTAAATTAAATTCACCCATTCCAGTCCATTTTAGTTTGCCAATTCCTAAAATGTCGATGTTCACTCTTGACATCTGCTGTTTGACCACTTCCAATTTGCCTTGATTCATAGACATTTATTCATTAAACAAATATTTGTTTAGCACCTATAATACTAGCACAATGTCAAATATTAAGACTTTAATGAGATTTTAAAAGGAATAACTCACCATCTTTTTTTTTTCTTGCAAGTTAAATTCTAGTTGCAGAGATAAATATTAATATTAATTCAAGGTAAATAACAGAAAGGCATAATTGCAATATAAAATATCCATGTGCAGAATTCCCTGGCAGTCCAGTGATTAGGACTTCACGCTTTCACTGCAGGGGTATGGGTTTGATTCCTTGCTGGAGAGCTTGCATCCCACATGCCCCTGTGGTACAGCCAAAAAAACAAAAATACATGTGCATTTTACCATTTTGAGAACATTTTTCCAAACAGCATGGTTTGGATTTTGAGATAAATATTAACATAAGTATCCTTTTCTTTTCCTTATTTTTTTCCACTATCTTTTTACTTACATTTAGAGCAAAACTCTAAGACTCACATCAAATCACCCTGCCTGGCGGGTCCTATGCCAGAAACATGGGCCCCCAGATTATCTGTTTATGAAAATCAATGGAGTTTATGTTCAGGAGAGCCAGATGGCTGTAGGAAATAGAGCTCCAATCATAAAGGGCACACAGAAAATCTCACATGGTATGAGACCCAGTGCAGAAGCAGAAGTTTGAAAGAAGCCTTGGTTAAACCAATTTCCTGATCTTGGAAAGTTTCCCACAGGGTTAGGAGGCAAATGGAACTCTCCTGGGAACCTGAAAACTGAAACAGATGTGTGAGCTCATTCTAATGGTAAAACATTGACACTGAAAGCACAATTTGGGAATCCTCCTTTGCTTTTATTAAGGTCATGAACCCAGCCCCACTCACCAAGCTTCACCCTACCACCAGATCACACAGATTATCACATCAAACTACCATAGTAAGTATCAAACTAATATATTAAAATAATCATATATGTAACCATATATGGGACTACAGGGCTTCCCAATTGGGCTAGTGGTAAAGAACCCACTGGCCAGTGCAGGAGACATAAGAAATGTGGGTTCAACCCCTGGATCCGGAGGATTGCCTGGAGGAGGACATGCAATCACTCCAGTGTTATTACTCATGGATTCCAGAGGAGCCTAGCTACAGTCCATAGGGTCACAAAGAGTTGGATTCGGCTGAAGTGACTTAGCACAGCTCACAGCACATATAGGGTTATATATGACCTTATGGTGACCACATCCAAATTATAATGGATAACACATACACATGGATAAAAGAAGAAAGAATCCAAAGGCAATGCTAAGTACAGATAGTCATCAAATCACAAGGGAATAGAGCAGAAAGGAATAAAAACTAAAAAAAGAAAAACAAGCCTGAAAACAATTAGCAAGATGATACTAAGTATATACCTACAAATAATTACTTTAAATGTAAATAGACTAAATGCTCCAATCAAAAAATCACAGAGTGACTTAATGAATTTTTAAAAAATATCCACATATATGCTGCCTACAAGAGACTCACTTTGGATTGACTGAAAATGAAGAGATGAAAACAGGTATTCCATGTAAATGGAACTGAAAGTAAACTTGGTGGCAATATCTATATTAGACAAAATAGACTTTAAAACAAAGACTAGTATCTCACAGAGCACCAGCTGAGAGCTGGCAAGAGTCCCTGACCACTGGAAAGGAATATATAAACTCAAGCAAAACTAAGTAGGATGAAGGAAGGAAGAGAAAAAGAGTAGGAAAATGTATGGACTGGACCTGCCTCTGGGGAGTGGAGGAACTGAAGCGGGGGTAAGATTCCCCACATCAGAGCAATAGTTTGGGACAGACGGGAGGCATTTGAAAGGACTAGGAAGTGAAGCAGCTGATCTGTGATGGTCTGAATAGAGTGAGAACCACATAGACAATCTGTATTGCAGCCCTACGTACTGCAGACAGGGATGCAGGTCCCCCAGTACACATAGTGGCTGGAAGCTGGGGCATAGGGACTGGAGAGAAAACCCAGGACAAGGATGGCTTTTGACTGCAGGAAGATGGCCAGACAGGACGTGAGGGAGGAGATTACTGCAGGGAATGCCCTTGGAGGAAATTGGACAGCCATGGAGGCAAGGCAATACTGCTGAGTCAGGCACAGGGTGGAGCCATCACTGTAGCCTCTCTCTCTCTCCACACATTGGCACTGGCAGCTGATAAATAGAGAAAGACCCCAGAGAGGGTGGCCCTTTGAGTGCCTGCTGTGATGAACAATAGAGAAGGACCCCAGCCAGGATGGTCCCTTTGAGTACCTGCCGCACCAAGCAACAAAGAAGGACCAGCCAGGGAAGCCTTTTGAACACTGCTGCCAGAAGCTAGAAAAAGGCTCATATAGCATCTTATCTCCTGTGTCTGTGGTCACTGGCTCCCCTGTGTACCTGGCAACACTAGGTTCCCTATGATCCAAGCAGCTGCACCACCTTCATGCTCAATCCTCACTAGGGCAGAATGGACAGAGGCTAGGGAAAACTCTAATGGAACCATATCCCCTCTGCCTATGGCTGTCAGCTTCCCTGCACACCTGGCTCTGCTGCTGCTGCTGCTAAGTCACTTCAGTCATGTCTGACTCTGTGCGACCCCATAGATGGCAGCCCACTGGACTCCCCTGTCCCTGGGATTCTCCAGGCAAGAACACTGGAGTGGGTTGCCATTTCCTTCTCCAATGCAGGAAAATGAAAAGTGAAAGTGAAGTCGCTCAGTCGTGTCCAACTCTTCGAGACTCCATGGACTGCAGCCTACCAGGTTCCTCCGTCCATGGGATTTTCCAGACAAGAGTACCGGAGTGGGGTGCCATGGCCTTCTCCACCTGGCTCTGCTAATGACCTGTTAATCCAAGCATCTATGCTGCCTCCACACCTGCTCCTCAATGAGGCAGTCTCAAGTCCTCTGGGGAGACTCAGGAGTAAATTCCTGTGGATGACCCACATGCAGAGGTGTAAATAAAACACAATTGAATTATAGGACAGAGTGGTTAAAGAATAGGATCTAAAACTCTTCCACCATCTGTATAAGCTGGAGATTAAATCCACATGACCAACTAGGTAGACTCTGTGTCCATGAAATGCATAAAAGGACAGAATGTTCACACAGAAGTAAAATCCCTAGCTCTGGCAACCGTGGATACCGGAGGCAAGTACATACAGGACTAGGGCTAGATGAGAGTCTGAGCTGTCCCCACAGCAGGTCCAGAGAACAGTCCAGTATTAGAGGGCCTCTTAGAGAGGCAGAGATTGAACTATGACTTTATATACATTTTTCTCCTTTTTTTAAAAAATCTTTTCTAAAACTGTCTTTTCTTTTTTATGTTGTTCTCATGTTCTTCACTATTTCTTTAATTTTATTTTATAACCTACTTTTTCAATTTTTAGAACATCTTATTTTTAAATTAACTCATTTTATTATTTTCCCTATTTTTACAGTACTATTTAATTATATAGCATTCTCCCCATGTTTTTGATTTTGTATTTTTGCTGATCTTGTTTTTAGTATTCATTTTACTATGGGTTCATTTATTGTTTTGATCTCTTATTTTTTGACTCCTGTTTTCACTGTTATTTTTGTCTTTTTTCTCTCTTCCTTTCTCTTTGTAAGTGTATGGGATTATTTGGGTGTTCTTGGCTACTGACTGTTGCTTTCATCTTTAGTCTTGGGGTTTTATCTTCTGTGCTGGGAGACCTGTGAAATCCTGGTGCTACAGTACAGGGTCAGGCCTGAACCCTTGAGGTGGGAGACACAAGTACAAGACTTTGGACCACCAGAGAACTCGTGATCATGTGGAACATCAATTGACAAGAGCTCACTGAAAGGTCTCCATCTCAACAGTAGGACCAAGCCCCACCCAAAGTCCAGAAAGCTCCAGTGCTGGAATCCTCATGCCAAACCTTTAGCAAAACAGAAACACAGCCCTGCCTTTAGCAAAAAGTAATAAAAAGTAATAAAAAGTTTTTATTACTACTCAAAGTAATAAAAAGTCCATAGACACCCTAAAACACACTACTGAACATTGCACTACCCATCAGATCTCAAACACAAATCTTCCCAAACAGAAAAACTTCACAAAGCACTGGTCCAACCCCACCCATGGAGGGGGGCAGACTCCACAATTAAGAGGGACTACAAACCTTCAGCCTGCAGAAAAGAGACCCCAAACACAGTAAATTAAACAAAATGAAAAGACAAAGAAACATGCAACAGATGAATACAGCAGATGAAGAAACATGGTGTAAACCCATAAGAACAAACAAATGAAGAGAAAATAAGCAGTCTACATAAAAAATAATTCAGAATTAATTATAGTAATAGTGAAGCAAAACTTAGGAAATAAAATGGACCAACAGATAAAGAAACTGAAAGCACAGATCTAGAAGACTCAAGACATGTTTGAAAAAACCTAGAAGAATTAAATAATAGACAATCAGCAATGAACAGCACAATAACTGAGATTACAAAGACACTAAAGGGAACCAACAGCAGACTATCTGAGACAGAGGAATGGATAAGTGATCTGGAAGATAGACTGATTGAAATGATTGAAGCAGAGCAGAATAAAGAAAAAAAGAATAAAAAGAAATGAGGACAGTCCCAGAGGGTTCTGGGACAATACTGAGCATACCATCTTGAGAAATATAGGGATCCCAGAAGAAGAAGAAAAAAGAAAGAGTTTGAGAAAATATTTGAGATTATAGTCAAAAACTTCTCTAAAGTGGGAAAGGAAATAGTCACCCAAGTCAAGGAAGCCCAGAGAGTCCCATACAAGATAAACCCAAGGAGAAACATGCCAAGACACATATTAATTAAACTAATGAAAATTAAACACGAAGAACAAATATTAAAAGCAGAAAGGCAAAAGCAATAAATAACATACAAGGGGATCTCCATAAGGCAAACAGCTGTCCTTTCAATAGAAATTCTGCAGGCCAGAAAGGAGGGGTAGGGTATAATTAAAGTGATGAAAGAAAAAAAACAAAAACAAAAACAAATTTCAACCAAGACTATTCTGTCCACCAAGGATTTCATTCAGATTTTAAGACTCAATATGGACTCAGATTTGTCCATAAGTCAAAAGATTTATGAACAAGCAAAAATTAAGAGAATTTAGCATCACCAAACTGTTTCACAACAAATACTAAAGGAATTTCTCTAGACAGGAAACAAAAGAGAAAGAAAAGGCCTACAAAAACAAACCCAAAACAATAAGTAAATGGTAATAGGATCATACATATCAATAATTACCTTCAACATGAATGGAATAAATGCTGCCACCAAAAGACACAGATTGGCTGAATGGATACAAATGCAAAACCTATACATGCTGTCTATAAGACACTCACCTCAGACTTTGGGACACATACAGACTGAAAGTGAGGGGCTTGAAAAAGATATTCTGAGGAATCAGAAATCAAAAGAAAGTGGGAGTAGCAATACTCAGATAAAATAGACTTTAAAATAAATAGCATTACAAGGGACAAGGAAGGACACTACATAATGATCAAGGATCAATCCAAGAAGAAGCTATAACAATTATAATACATATGCACACAGCATAGGAGCACCTCAATACATAAGGCAAAAGTGAAAATTGATAGTAACCCAATAATAGTGGGGGACTTTAATTCTTCAATCATGCCAAAAGACAGATAATCCAGACAGAAAATTACTAAGGAAGCACAAACTTTAAATGATACATTGGACCATTTGGACATAATTGATATCTACCGGGCATTCCATGAAAAAGAGCAGATTTCAATTTTTCTCATGTGCACATGGAATACTCTCTGAGACAGATCGCATACTGGCTCACAAATCAAGTCTTGAAACTTTTTTTTTTTTTTTAATTGAAATCATTTCCAGCATCCTTTCTGACCACAATGCTATAAGATGAGATGCTAACTTGGGCTTCTCTGGTGGTTCAGCTGGTGAAGAACGCTTGCAATGCGAGAGACCAGGGTTTGATCCCTGGGTTGGGAAGTTCTCCTAGAAGAGGGAAAGGCTACCCACTGTAGTATTCTGGCCTTGGGAATTCCATGGACCATAGTCCATGGGGTAACAAAGAGCCGGACATGACTGAGTGAATTTCACTTTCACAGGGGGAAAAAAAACTACAAAAAACACTAACACATGGAAGCTATAAACAATATATTTCTGAATAAACAATAGATCACTGAAGAAGGGGAAAAAAAAAGAAATCAAAATATACCTAGAAACAAATGACAATGAAAACACAACAACTAAAAACCTATGGGATCAATAAAAGCAATGCCAGGAAGTAAGTTTATAGCAATACAAGTCTATTGCAAAAAAAAAAAAAAAAAAAAAAAAACATCAAATAAAAAACCAAACCTTACACCTTAAACAACTAGAAAAATAGGACAAAAAATACCACAAAGTTAGTAGAAGGAAAGAAATCATAAATACAAGAGCAGAAATAAATGGGAAAAAAAAATTAAAGAGACAATCGGTTCAGTTCTGTACAGTCGCTCAGTCGTGTCCAACTCTTTGCGACCCCATGAATCGCAGCACGCCAGGCCTTCCTGTCCATCACCAAGTCCTGGTGTTCACTCAAACTCACACCCATCGAGTCCGTGATGCCATCCAGTCATCTCATCCTCTGTCGTCCCCTTCTCCACCTGCCCCCAATTCCTCCAAGCATCAGAGTCTTTTCCAGTGAGTCAACTCTTCACATGAGGTGGCCAAAGTACTGGAGTTTCAGCTTTAGCATCATTCCTTCCGAAGAACACCCAGGACCGGTCTTCTTTAGAATGGACTTGTTGGATCTCCTTGCAGTCCAAGGGACTCTCAAGAGTCTTCTCCAACACCACAGTTCAAAAGCATCAATTCTTTGGCGCTCAGCCTTCTTCACAGTCCAACTCTCCCATCCATACATGACCACTGGAAAAACCGTAGCCTTGACTCATGGACCTTTGTTGGCAAAGTAATGTCTCTGCTTTTTAATATGCTGTCTAGGTTGGTCATAGCTTTTCTTCCAAGGAGAAATCTTTTAATTTTACGGCTGCAATCACCATCTGCAGTGATTTTGGAGACCCCCAAAATAAAGTCTGACACTGTTTCCACTGTTTCCCCATCTATTTTCCATGAAGTGATGGGACCAGATACCATGATCTTAGTTTTCTGAATGTTGAGCTTTAAGCCAACTTTTTTACGCTCTTCTTTCACTTTCATCAAGAGGCTTTTTAGTTCCTCTTCACTTTCTGACATAAGGGTGGTGTCATCGTCATATCTGAGGTTATTGATATTTCTCCCAGCAATCTTGATTCCAGCTTGTGCTTCTTCTAGCTCAGGGTTTCTCATGATGTACTCTGCATATAAGTTAAATAAGCAGGGTGACAATACACAGCCTTGATGTACTCCTTTTCCTATTTGGAACCAGTCTGTTGCAGTAGCAAATATCAATAAAACTAAGCTGGTGCTTTGAGAAGATAAACCATTGAGAAAGCACTAGCCAGATTCATTAAAAAAAAAAAAAAGAAAGAAAAATAAAATTTGGGGAGAAGATCCTAATCAATAAAATTAGAAATGAAAAAGGAGAAGTTACAACAGATAATACAGAAATACAAATGATCATAAGAAAGTACTATCAGCAACTGTCCTGGAGAAGGAAATGACAACCCTCTCCAGTATTCTTGCCTGGAAAATTCCATGGACAGAGGAATCTCATGAGCTACAGTCCATGGGATTGCAAAGAGTCAGCCATGACTGAGCACATCAGCACAGCATCAGCAATTATATGAAAATAAAATGGACAACCTGGAAGAAATTGACAAATTCTTAGAAAAATAACTTTCCAAAACAGAACGATGAAGAAATAGAAAATACGAACAGACCAATCATAAGCACAGAAATCAAAATTTTCTAACAACCAAAACCCCCATGGACAGATGGTTACACAGGCAAATTCTAACAAAAGTTTAGAGAAAAATTAACATCTATCCTGCTCAAACTCTTCCAAAAACTGCAAAGGAAGAAAAACTCCCAAACTCCTTCTACCAAACCACCATCACCCTGATACAAAAACTAGACAAAAATGTCAGAAAAGAAAAGAAATGGCAGATCAATATCACTGATGACCATAGATCCAAAAATCCTCAACGAAATTCTAGCAAACAGAATCCAACATTAAAAGAATCATACATCATGATCAAGTAGACTGTATCACAGGGATGCAGAGATTCTTCAACATATGCAGATCAATCAATGTGATACACCATATCAAAAACTGAGAGATAAAAACCATATGATCATCCCAGTAGACACAGAGAATTCCATGTCCGATTTTAACTGTTGCCTTCTTGACCTGCATACAGATTTTGCAGGAGGCAGGTAAGATGGTTTGGTATTCCCATCTCTTTAAGAATTTCCCACAATTAGTTGTGATCCACACAGTCAAAGGCTTTAGTGAAACAAAGTAGATATTTCTCTGGAATTCTCTTGCTTTTTTTATGATCCAACGGATGTTGGCAATTTGATCTCTTGTTCCTCTGCCTTTACTAAATTCAGCCTGAACATCTGGACGTTCTCGGTTCACATACTACTGAAGCCTAGCTTAGTGGATTTTGAGCATTACTTTGTTAGCATGTGAGATGAGTGCACATGTGCAATAGTTTGAACATTCTTTGACACTGCTTTCCTTTGGGATTGGAATGAAAACTGACCTTTTCCAGTCCTGTAGCCATTGCTGAATTTTCCAAATTTGCTGGCATATTGAGTGCAGCACTTTAACAGTATCATCTTTTAGGATTTGAAATAGCTTAGCTGGAGTTCCATCACCTCCACCAGCTTTGTTCATAGTGATTCTACTTAAGGCCTACTTGACTTCACATTCCAAGATGCCTTCCTCTAGGTGAGTGATCACACTATCATTGTTAACTGGGTCATTAAAATTTTTTTTCCATAATTTTTCTGTGTATTCTTGCCACCTTTTCTTAATATATTCTGTTTTGGTTAGGTCCATACAGTTTCTGCCCTTTGTTGTGCCATTCTTTGCATGATATGTTCCCTTGGTATCTTCAATTTTCTTGAACAGATCTCTACTCGTTCCCATTCTATTGTTTTCCTCTATTTCTTTGCATTGATCACTTAGGAAGACTTTCTAATCTCTCCTTGCTATTCACTGGAACTCTGCATTCAGATATGTATATCTTTTCTTTTTTTCTTTGCCTTTCACTTTTCTTCTTTTCTCGGTTATTTGTAAGGCCTAACACCATACACAAATATAAACTCAAGTGGATTGAAGACCCAAATGTAAGGCCATAAATTATACAACTCTTAGAGGAAAACACAGACAGAATACTTTTTGCCATAAACCACAGCAAGATACTCTATGACCCATTGCCTAGAATAATGGAAATAAAACCAAAAATAAACAAATGGGATGTAATTAAACTTTTTTTGTGTGTGTGTAATAAAGTTTTATTAAAGTATAAAGGAGACAGAGAAAGCTTCTGACATAGGCATCAGAAGGGGGCAGAAAGAATACCCTCTTACTAGTGTTAACAATGAAGTTATATAATCCAAAGAATATCTGGAGGTTGTAAAGACCTCATCAGACCTACTCCCATAATTTACATTTTAAGATAACACTGTCCTCAGGCAAGATACATCCTTATAAAGACCAGGTCTACTCCCATAATTAACATTTTAAGATAACAGAAGGTTGAATCCAAAGACTGTCCTTAGGCAGGATACATTATTGTTATATAATCCTAAGGAATGTGGAGAAAGAAAAAAAGTTTGTCCCTTCTTCCTCCTTGAGAATTCCAGACCCCTCTCTCCTTGGGGACCCCTAAACTCCCTATCAACCTGCCTAGGAACTGACTCTCTCATTCCCCCCTTTTCTTTTAGGAGAATTATGTTGCCTAGGGAAAAGGGGCGTTGTTCTCATTCCATAACTACTTCCGAGCTGACAAGGGGCATTGTCCCCTAAATTGGTGAGGCAACATATTCTCCTAATCCTCATATTGAGGATATCTGATCCAGGGCCCCAAATAGTAGCTGGAGGAAGCTACAGCAGTAGCAGGAGTTTGAGTAACCATTTGTAACTTAAAAGCTTTCATGTGGCTAGAAACAAATCCAGTTATACAGTTACAGATGCAGGGAACAAACAGCAAGAACAAAACAATAAGAATTATTGTAATTAAGTTGTTGGCTGACTTTTGGGGACGGCCCTGTTTGTTCCCAGCATATAGAGGCAGTAGATATTAAATGTCCTTTTTCAGGAGTTAGCCATGTAACCTCATCTCATATTTGATAAACGTCAGGTAAAAAACCATTAGATCTAGACCTATTTACCTTATATGTAGCAAAATAGTCATTGAACTGAGATAATGTATAATCAAAATTAAAAGTCACATTATGTCCATAGTTAGAGTACAAAGTGTTGCACCAGTCCATTTGAGGGTTGGTAGATGTCATCAGATGAAGAAGAGGCATCGCATATGATTGTTGTCAAAGGTATTCACAGACTTGGAGAAAGTCTTTTCCTTGAAGTGGAGATGTCCACCATGGGAAGCCTTCCACTGATGAAGAGGGGAGTGCTCCAGAGACCCAGCAGTTAGACCGATCGTGGAATGCAGCATAGGAGTGAGCCCAGGACAGGAAGACATTGTCTTGAGGATCCAACGGCAGACTCAGGATATTTGGAGTCAGCAGAAGTAAGCTCACATAGGTTATCAGGCCCATCTGCTGCCCTTTGCTTAACGCTAGAGCTCAGGTCAGAGCCACAAGCTCCGCTAACTGAGCACCGGTTCCCTGGGGGAGAGATTTTGCTTCCAAAACCTGTTTAGCAGTCACCATGGCATAACCTGCTTTACGCTTTCCATCCTGAACAAAAGAACTGCCATCTGTAAATATTTCCATGTCAGGATTGTCTAATGGGGTATCCTTTAGATCCTCCTGAGCTGCATAGTTTAAAGTTAGGAATTGAGAACAATCGTGATCAGGTGTTTCATTTTCCTTCTCAGGAAGGAAAGTGGCAGGATTTATATTTCCACAAACTTTAAGTTAGTTACTGATCCTTCTAACAACAATGACTGATACTTAAGAAGCCTACTGTCTGTCATCCAAATATTAACCTTAGAATTTAAGATTCCACTCACATCATGAGAAGTCAGTACAGTAAGGTTTCGTCCATTAATTATTTTTAAAGCTTCAGGTGCTAATAAAGCCGCTGCCACAATTACTCTTAGGCAGTGGGGCCACCTACGTGAAACTACATCTAATTCTCTGCTTAGATAAGCAGTAGGTTGCTGGTGAGGCCCTCGGGGTTGTGTCAAAACTCCCAATGCCACACCTTTTCTTTCAGTGACAAACAAATTAAATTCTGACCCTGTGGGCAAGCTCAGAGCTGGAGCTTGCAGGAGAGCAGTCTGAAGAACCTTAAAAGCCTTTTGAGTTTCTGGAGACCAAATCAGTTTGTCAGTTTGGGCCTGCTGAGTTTCAGCTATAAGTTTATATAAAGGCCGGGCAAGTTCCCCATAACCCGGAATCCAAATGCGACAGTAACCAGTGATTCCCCAAAAATCCTCTCAATTGTCTTAAAGTCATAGGTAGGGGATGATTTAGTATCGGTTTAATTCTCTCAGGGCCTATGGCCCTAGTCCCTTCTGATATGATTAGGCCCAGATATCTAACAGATTGTTGACAAAGCTGAGCCTTTTCTCTTGATGCCTTGTAACCACAGTCTGCCAGAAAGTTTAAGAAATTCTGAGGCTCGTGAACAAGCTTCCTCTGTCTCAGCACAGAGCAAAATATCATCTACATATTGTAACACCACTGCTTCAGAGCTATTAAAGTTTTGTAGATCCCATGACAAACTTTGTCCAAATAAGTGAGGACTGTCACAAAATCCCTGGGGCAAAACTGTCCAGGTTAACTGAGAAGCTGGCTGCATAGGGTCTTCAAAGGCAAATAGAAATTGACTTTCTTCTGCCAAAGGCACTGAATAGAAGGCATCCTTTAAATCAATTACTGAGAAATATTTGGCCCATTCAGGAATTTCAGACAGTAGGGTATAAGGATTAGGCACCACGGGATGTAAAGGAACTACAGCCTCATTTATTATTTGTAAATCTTGAACTAGTCTCCATTTACCATTCGATTTCTTTATAACCAAAATAGGAGTGTTGCAAGGACTGTTACAGGGAATTAATAGTCCCTGCTCCTTTAAATTTTTGATGATGGGTTTTAACACTTCCTTAACTTCAGGTTTCAGTGGATACTGCTTCTTACGTGGAAATACGTGTGGGTCTTTGAGCTTAACAACTACAGGGATAGCATTTTGTGCTCGACCCACAGATTTCCCATCAGCCCATACTCTAGTATTTACATTTTGTTCAACCAAAGGGAGAGAAAGGAAGGGCTCCATATTCATGAAAACAGAGGCATGGACCTTGCTCAGTATATCCCTTCCCAAAAGGGGTGAGGGAGATTCTGGCACGATCAGAAACTTGTGTGAAAACAGCACAGAATCCTAGTTGCAAGATAAAAAATAACTGAAATAATACCTTTTGGCTCATCCAGACAGTTCCATTATGGAAGCGGATCGGGAAGAAAGTGGGCCAGGGGCTTCAGTAAGCACAGAATAAGTTGCCCCAATATCTAAAAGGAAATCGACGGATTGGCCCCCCTCAATTATTAATACCCAGGGTTCCTCAGGTGTAACTGGACGGGAGCTTGTGTGGGGACCCCCGGGCACCTTCAGTCCTGATTGTCTTGAGAGTCCGACCCCGGAGACCTACTCCTCTGGGGGCAGTCTCTCTTCCAGTGTGGTCCTTTGCAGACTGGACATGGAGCCGGGGGCGGCTTAGATGCCTGAGGGCAATCCCGCTTGAGGTGTCCCTCCTTTCCACAGTAATAGCAAGCCCATCCCTTTTCACCTGGGCCCCTCTGGGCATTTTTCTCAGGCTGTTTAAGAACGTTTTTCATAGCCATGGCGAAGGCTTCCGCCTTTCCCTTTGTCTTTTTTTGCCTTTCTTTCTTTTCCTCATATTCCCTACCATAATAGACTGTCTGAGCCAGTTGTAACAGAGTATCTAAAGACTGATTTGGTCTATATGCCTGTTTTAATAGCTTACGGTGGATATCTGGAGCCGACTGAGTGAGAAATCTATCCTTAAAGATCACTTTTCCCTCTTCACTTTCGGGATCAATCTCAGTGAATCTGCGAAGGGCTTCTCTCAGTGTATCTAGGAATTTACCAGGAGCTTCCTTTTCCTCCTGTTCTATGTCTGCCAATTTGACATAGTTTAAAGGCCTGCCTAAGTCCTTCAAGAATACATCTACAAAATGACTCTGATCCCATCTTCCTTTAGCTGTGTTGTAGTCCCAGTCAGTGGGGAGGGCCGCTATCTCATTCTCCCTCTTCCCTACTGATTCATTACCAAGCCATTCATCTCCATAAGCAACCGCTTTTCCCAAAACTCAAGTCTTTGACTCAGGAGTCAGCGTTTGTCCCAAGATATACATCATATCCTTCCAAGTGGTCTCCCAGATCCTCCTTGATTCTTTGTATTTCTTGATAAGAGAAAGGCTTATTAACTCTCACAGACTGATTATTTCTCCCAATGGGTGTTTCATAAAGAGGCAACAGCTTGTGTGGCTGTTCCTCAGTCTCTCTGGCTGCTCTGCGCATATGATCCCAGGGATAGATTGGAGAAACCTGTTTTTCCTCTTCTCTTTGTCCTGTCCTCCATCTCATCTCTTACTTCGATGGTCTGAGTTTCTACTGAAACCAGAGTAGTCTGAGGTCGTACTGAGACAGGAGTTGTTTGGACCTCCACGTGGGCAGTTTGAATCCCAGTTTGGAGTCCCAGGTACAGGGGCAAAGTAAGAGGACAGGAGGGAGCTGAAGGTTTCACACCCAAATCTATACCCTTAGGACACAGGTCTGGCATATTTCACAGAGAGAAAAAGGGCAACACATGCTACTTCTACCCATTTCCCTTGTTCCTTACAGAACCGGTCTAATTGTAGAACAGTATTATACTTAAGAGACCCTCCAACTGGCCACCGTTCGCCAGTATCCTCCAATGGATAACATGGCCGTGCAGTATCACATAGGAAGACCAGGTGTGTCTGCTTTAAGCCCTGGGGATCAAGTCTATCCCAGTTTTTCAGGATACAGTTCAAAGGAGTGAGGCTGGAATTGTTAGACCCCATCTTGTCCTGAAGGATCCCAGACGAGCCCCCAAGATGAAAGGTTGTTGTTGAATCACGCGAAGACACCGGGATTCTTGGCCCCCGGAGGAGAAGAATTCAATCCGGGGCCAGAGATGAGGCTTGATCGCTCAGAGCCTTTGTGTAATAAAGTTTTATTAAAGTATAAAGGAGATAGAGAAAGCTTCTGACATAGGCATCAGAATGGGGCAGAAAGAATACCCCTGTAATTAAACTTAAAAGCTTTTGCACTGTGAAGGAAACTATGAACAAGATGAGAAGACAACCCTCAGAATGAGAGAAAATAATAGCAAACAAAACAAAAGACAGAGGATTAATCTCCAAAATTTACAAGTAGCTCATGTAGCTCAGTACCAGAGAAACAAACAACCCAGTAAAAGTGGGCAGAAGTCATAGACATTTCTCCAAAGAAGATAATACAGATGGCTAAAAAACACTTGAAAAGATGCTCAGCATCACTCATTATAGAGAAATGCAAATCAAACTACAAAGAGTCACATACCAGTCACAATGGCCATCATTAAGAAATATGTAAACAATAACTGATAGGGTGTTGAGCAAATGGAACTCTCTTGCACTGCTGGTGGGAATGCAAATTGATACAGCCACTATGGAAGACAGCATGAAGATTCCTTTAAAAACTAGGACTAAAATTACCACAAGACCAAGCAACCACACTATTGCATATACCCTGAGGAAAACATAACTGAAAAAGACACATGTACCTTAATGTTCATGTCAGCATTATTTACAATAGCTTGGATATGGAAGCAACCTAGATGTCTATCAACAGATGAATGGATGAAGCAGCTGTGGTATATATACAAAATAGTGTATTACTCAGCCATAAATAGGATTGCATTTGAGTCTGTTCTTACAAGGTGGAAGAACCTAGAGCCTACTATACAGAGTAAAGTTAGTCATACAAGGAAAAACAAATATTGTATGTTAATGCATATGTATGGAATCCAGAAAGATGGTACTGATGAACCTATCTGCAGGACAGCAGTGGAGATGCAGACATAGAGAACAGACTCGCAGATCAGGGGTGAAGAGCGTGGGACAAATTGAGAGAGTAGCACTGTAATATATACATTACTGTATGAAACTCTGATAGCCAGTGGAAATTTGCTGTGTGATTCAGGGAGCTCAAATCCAGCGCTTTGTGTCAAGCTCAAAGGGTGGGAGCTGGGAGGGAGGTTCAAGAAGAATGGGGCATATGTATACCTAAGGCTAATTTATGTTGGTGTATTGTGACACAATAATGTAAAATAATTACCCTCCAATAAAAAATAAATAAAAAGTAAAGACTATAACA
Organism: Bison bison bison; assembly: GCF_000754665.1. Lineage (NCBI taxonomy): Eukaryota > Metazoa > Chordata > Mammalia > Artiodactyla > Bovidae > Bison > Bison bison. Next base: position 956,030 of record NW_011494718.1, read on the forward strand.
AAAGACAAAGAAAGGTATCCCCTAAAAATCAGGGATCAATTTAACCAGAAGACATAGCAACTGTAAATGTACATACACCAAACATCAGATCAGATCAGTCGCTCAGTTGTGTCCGACTCTTTGCGACCCCATTAATCGCAGCACGCCAGGCCTCCCTGTCCATCACCAACTCCTGGAGTTGACTGAGACTCACGTCCATCGAGTCAGTGATGCCATCCAGCCATCTCATCCTCTGTCGTCCCCTTCTCCTCCTGCCCCCAATCCCTCCCAGCATCAGAGTCTTTTCCAATGAGTCAACTCTTCGCATGAGGTGGCCAAAGGACTGGAGTTTCAGCTATAGCATCATTCCTTCCAAAGAAATCCCAGGGCTGATCTCCTTCAGAATGGACTGGTTGGATCTCCTTGCAGTCCAAGGCACTCTCAAGAGTCTTCTCCAACACCACAGTTCAAAAGCATCAATTCTTTGGTGCTCAGCCTTCTTCACAGTCCAACTCTCACATCCATACATGACCACAGGAAAAACCATAGCCTGGACTAGACGGACCTTTGTTGGCAAAGTACCCAACATAGGAACACCTAAATAAGTAATACAAATATTAACAGATATACAGAGCAAAATTGGCAGTAGCAATAATAGGAAATTTTAAAAGTTCACTTACATTAATGAACAGATAATTAGACAGAAAATAAGGAAACATTGATCTTAAAATGACACGTTAGATCAGATGGAATTAATAAATATACAAAGAACAACTTTACTAAAATCAGAATATACATTCTTTTGAAGTTCACATGGAACATTATCTAGAATAAATCATATGCTAGCCCACAAAATACGTCTCAATAATTTGAAGTAGATTGAAATCTTAACAAAATTCTTTCCCAAATACAATACTTGACTAGAAATAAACTACTAGAGAAAAGCTGAAAGAAAAAAGGTGAAACACTGAAGGCTAAACAATATGCTACTAAATAACCAATAGATCAATAGAGAAATCAAAAGGGAAATAAAATTACACAGAAACGGATACAAATGGCAACATTAGAAACCAAAGTCTATATCTCAAATATGCACAATCTAATCTTCCCCAAAAGGAACTAGAAAGAGAGCAAACAAAATGCAAAATTAGTAGAGGAAATAAATCATAAAAATCACAGAAGAAATAAATGAAATGGAGATGAAAAATAGTAAAGATCAATGAAAATAAAAGCTGGTTTTCTGAAAAGTTAAAAAAAAAAAAAAAGATAAACCTTTAGCCAGACCCATCAAGGAAGAAAGAGAGAGGGACCAAATAAAATCAGAAAATTAAAAAAAAAAATTAAAGATATTAAGTTACAACCAACACAAACACACAAATTATCATAAGAGCAATACAATTATATGCCAAAAAACAGACAAGCTAGAAGAAATTGATAAATTACTAGAAACTTATCATCCATCAAGACTGAATCAGGAAGAACTAGAAAATATGATTAGAACAATTATGAGTAATGAAATTGAACCAGTAATTTTAAAATCTCCCAATAAACAGAAGTCCAGGATTATACACCTTTATAGATGAATTTGAACATTATTTACAGGAGAGGTAACATATCCTTTTCAAACTAGTCCAAAATATCTAACAGTAAAGATTTTTACTAAACTAATTCTACAAGACCAACACTGAACTGGTATCAAAACCAGACAAAAACATAAGAAAAGAAAAGTATGAGTCCATATCCTTGAAGTACATAGATGCAAAAATCCTGAACAAATATCAACGTCCAAACTGAATAAGGTATTAATACAGATTGGACACTATAATTAAGTGGGATTTCTACCAGGACTGCAAGAATGGTTCAGTATCCACAGACCAGGCAGTGTGGTATACCACATTAACAAAATGAAGAATGAAAACTGTATGATCTACTCAAAAGATGTAGAAAAGGCTTTAGAAAAACTCAATATCTATTAATAATAAAAACTCTCCCAAATGTGGGCATAGAGAGAACACATGTGTGCATGCATGCTAAGTCACTTCAGTCGTGTGCAACTGTTTATGACCCTATAGACTGTAGCCTGCCAGTCTCCTCTGTCCCTGGGATTCTCCAGGCTAGACTACTGGACTGGGTTGCCATGATCTCCAGGGGATCTTCCCAACCCAGGGATCAAGCCTGTGTCTCTTATTACTCCTGCATTGGCAGGTGGGTTCTTTACCATTGGCACCACCTGGTAAGCCCAGAGAGAACATACCTCAATATAATAAGGGCCATATGTGACAAAACCACAGCTTAATTCCTATTCAATCGTGGGACTCTGAAAGCATTTTCTCTAATATCAGAAACAAGACAAGGATGCCCGCTCTAAATAGTTTAGTTCAGTATAGTATTGAAAGTCCTAGCCACAGCAATGAGACACAAAAAGAAAGAAAGTAAAGCAATCCAAATGTAAAAGAAAGAAGTTAAACCATCACTTTTTAGAAATGGCATTATATATATATA
>NW_011494718.1:958610-986829 GCF_000754665.1 Bison bison bison
TATATATATATATATAATCTTAAAGTGGCTTCAATAAAAAGTATTAAAACTCATGAATTCAGTGAAGTTGTAGGTTACAAAATTAACATATAGAAATCTATATATACTGACAACAAACTATCAAAAGAGAAATTAAGAAAATAATCTTATTTACATTAGCATGAAAAAGAATAAAATACCTAGGAATGACTAATCAAGAAGATAAATGACTTGTACTTGGAAAACTGTGCCAAACTGAGAAATTGAAGATGACCTAAACAAGTTGAGGTATATATTGTGCTCACTGATTGAAATAATTAATATTGTTAAAATGATCAGGCTCCCCATGACAACATATAGATTTGATATAATCCCTAAGACAATGTCAAAGACTGTTTTCACAGAACTCGGACAAAGAATTCTAAAAATGCACTCCCCATTCCTATTCAAACTTAACCTTCAGCAAACCTGAAACTACTTTGTTCTAAACAAATTCAATATAATTCAATACAAATATAATACAATTCAACTCAATACAAATATATATACAAATATATAGACATAGTTATAAAAATCTATGAATTATATTTGTTTATTTGTACTGAATTGCACTGAATGCAATGCAGGGGTGGGGAGCTCAAAATGAAGAGAGAAGACTAAGAATTGAAACAGTATCTGGAGGTAGAGAACTATGACTAGAAAAAAAAATCTTCATGATAAAAAGGTGGCAATCAATACAATTTTTGAGACCAAGTCTTATTAAATTAATAAATGAACTCTCTATTAAGGTTTCACAGAGAGGTAGCCATGCATAAGTATATTATAAAATAAAATATAGTTTGGATAAAAGCCACAATTGATATATTACCTGTTTTTTACAAGTCCTGGGAGCGGCAGCAAGCTGGCATATGTCCTTGTGAAGGATGTCACCATTACCACCATTATCCCTACCAATAAGGAACACAGCCCCACCCGTCAGCAGAAAATTGGATTAAAGATTTACTGAGCATGGCCCTGCCCACCAGAGCAACTTCCCCCACAGCTAGCCCCTCCATCCCTCTCATCAGGAGGTTTCCACAAGCCTCTTATCCTCATCCATCAGAGGACAGACAAAATGAAAACCACAATCACAAAAAACTAACCAAACTGATCACACGGATCACAGTCTTGTTTAACTCAATGAAACCATGAGCCATGCCATGTAGGGCCACCCAAGATGGATGGGTCATGGTGGAGAGTTCTGACAAAATATGGTCCAACGGACAAGGGAATGTCAAACCCCTTCAGCATTCTTCCTTGAAGTGAAGTCGCTCAGTTGTGTCCAACTCTCTGCAACCCCATGGACTGTAGCCTACCAGGCTCCTCCATCCATGGGATTTTCCAGGCAAGAATACTGGAATGGGTTGCCATTTCCTTCTCCAGGAGATCTTTCTGACCCAGGGATTGAAGCCAGGTTTCCCACATTGTAGGCAGACGCTTTACCATCTGAGACACCAGGGAAGTCTTTCCTTGAGAACCCCATGAATAATGTGAAAAGGCAAAAGGATGTGACACTGTAAGATGAACTCCCCAGGTCAGTAGGTGCCCGATGTGCTACTGGAGAAGAGTGAAGCAATAGCTCTGGAAGGAATGAAGAGGCTGACCCAAAGTGGAAACAATGCCCAGTAGTGGATGTGTCTGGTGGTGAAAGTAAAGTCCAGTGCTGTAAAGAACAATATTGCATAAGAACCTAGAATGTTAGGTCCATGAATCAAGGCAAACTGGAAGTGGTCAAACAGGAGATGGCAAGAGTGAACATTGACATTTTAGGAATCAGTGAACTAAAATGAACTGGAATGAGCGAATTTAATTTAAATGACCATTATCTCTACTACTGTGGGCTAGAATTCCTTAGAAGAAAAGGAATAGCCATCATAGTCAACAGAAGTGCACAAAATGCAATACTTGGGTGCAATTTCAAAAATGACAGAATGATCTCTGTTCCTTTACAAGGCAAACCATTCAATATCTCAGTAATCCAAGCCTATGCCCCAACCTCTAATGCTGAAGAAGCTGAAGTTGAATGGTTCTATGAGGACTTACAAGACCTTCTAGAACTAACATCAACAAAAGATGTCCTTTACATTATAGGAAACAGGAATGCAAAAGTGGGAAGTCAAGAGATACCTGCAGTAACAGGCAAGTTTGGCCTTGGAGAACAAAATGCAACAGGACAAAGTTAAAAGTATTTTGCCAAGAGAACCCACTGGTCATAGCAAACACTCTCTACCAACAACAAAAGAGAAGATTCTAAACATGGACATCACCTGATAGTTAATACTGAAATCAGATTGATTATATGCTTTGCAGCCAAAGATGGAGAAGCTCTATACAGTCAGCAAAAACAAGACTGGGAGCTGACTGTGGCTCAGATCATGAACTCCTTATTGCCAAATTCAGACTGAAATTGAAGAAAGTAGGGGAAACCACTAGGCCATTCATGTATGACCTACATCAAATCCCTTGTGATTATACAATGGAAGTAACAAATAGATTCAAGGGATTAGATCTGACAGAGAGAATGTCTTTTTTTTTTAATTTAAATTTATTTATTTTAGTTGGAGGCTAATTACTTTACAATATTGTATTGGTTTTGCCATAAATCAACATGAATCCGCCACGGATGTACACGTGTTCCCCATCCTGAACCCCCCTCCCACCTCCGTCCCCATACCATCCCTCTGGGTCATCCCAGTGCAATAGCCCCAAGTATCCTGTATCCTGCATCAAACCTGGACTGGCAATTCATTTCTTATATAATATTATACATGTTTCAATGCCATTCTCCCAAATCATCCCACCCACTCCCTCTCCCAGAGTCCAGAAGACTGTTTTATACATCTGTGTCTCTTTTGCTGTCTTGCACACAGGGTTATAGTTACCATCTTTCTAAATTCCATATATATGCATTAGTATACTGTATTCCTGTTTTTCTTTCTGGCTTACTTCACTCTGTATAATAGCCTCCAGTTTCATCCACCTCATTAGGACTGATTCAAATGCATTCTTTTTAATGGCTGAATAACACTCCATTGTGTATATGTACCACAGCTTTCTTATCCATTCATCTGCTGATGGACATCTAGGTTGCTTCCATGTCCTGACTATTATAAACAGTGCTGCGATGAGCATTGGGGTACATGTGTCTCTTTCAATTCTGGTTTCCTCAGTGTGTATGCCCAGCAGTGGGATTGCTGGGTCATAAGGCAGTTCTATTTCCAGTTTTTTAAGGAATCTCCACACTGTTCTCCATAGTGGCTGTACTAGTTTTCATTCCCACCAACAGTGTAGGAGGGTTCCCTTTTCTCCACACCCTCTCCAGCATTTATTGCTTGTAGACTTTTGGATAGCAGCCATTCTGACTGGCGTGAAATGGTATCTCATTGTGGTTTTGATTTGCATTTGAGAGAGTGTCTTAAGAATGGAAGTATGTAACATTTTATGGGAGGTGGAGATCAAAACCATCCCCAAGAAAAACAAATTCAAAGGCAAAATGGTTGTGTGAGGCGGTCTTGCATATAGCTGAGAAAGGAGGAGAAGGGAAAGGCAAAGGAGAAAAAGAAAGGTATATTCATCTGAATGTGAAGTTCCAAAGAATAGCAAGGAGAGATGAGAAAGCCTCCCTAAGTGAAAACTGCAAAGAAATAGAGGAAAGCATAGAATGTGAAGGATTAGAGATCTGTACAAGGAAATTAGAGATACCAAGGGAATATTTCATGCAAAGATGGGTACAATAAAGGGCAGAAACAGTATGGGCCTAACAAAAGCAGAAGATATTAAGAAGAGGTGGCAAGAATACACTGAAGAACTATACAAAAAAAAGATCTTAATGACCCAAGTAAACACAATAGTGGGATCACTCACCTAGAGCCAGACACCTGAAATGTGAAATCAAGTGCGCTTCAGGAATCACTACAAAACAAAGCTAGTGGAGGTGATGGAATTCCAACTGAGCTGTTTCAAATCCTCAAATGTGATGCTGTGAAAGTGCTGCACTCAATATGCCAGCAAATTTGGAAAACTCAGCAGTGGCCACAGGATAGGAAAATGTCAGTTTTCATTCCAATCCCAAAGCAGGATAATGCCAAAGAATGTTCAAACTAATTCACAATTGTACTTACTTCACATGCTAGCAAAGTAAAGCTCAAAATCATCCAAGCTAGGCTTCAACTGTATGTGAACCAAGAATGTCCAGATTTAGAAAAGGCAGAGGAATTAGGGATCAAATTGCTAATATCCGTTGCTCATAGAAAAAACAAGAGACTTCCAGAAAAATGTCTACCCTGTTTCATGACTACACTAAAGCCTTTGACTCTGTGGATCATCACAAACTGTGGAAAATTCTTAAAGAGATGGGAATACCATATAATGTCACGAACCTCTTGAGAAACCTGTTTGCAGGTCAAGAAGCAACAGTTAGAACCAGACATGGAACAATGGACTGGTTCCAAATTGGGACAGGAGTGTGTTAAGGCTGTATATTGTCACCCTGCTTATTTAACAGAGTACATCATGCAAAATGCCTGGGTGGATGAAGCACAAGCTGGAATCAAAATTGCCAGGAGAAGTATCAATAACCCCAGGTATGCAGATGATACCACCCTAATGGCAGAAAGTGAAGAAGCCTTTTGAGCCAATGAGCCTCTTGATGAAGGTGATAGAAGAGAGTGAAAAAGCTGGCTTAAAACTTAACATTCAAAAAATGAAATTCATGGCATCTTGTCCCATCACTTCATGGCAAATAGATGGGGAAAAAATGGAAACAGTGACAAACTTTATTTGCTTGGGCTCCAAAATCACCACAGATGGTTGATTGCAGCCACAAAATTAAAAGACGTTTGTTCCTTGGAAGGAAAGCTATGACCAACCTAGACAACACATTAAAAAAGAGAGACTTTACTTTGCCAACAAGGAATTTTCTAGTCAAAGCTATGGTTTTTCCAGTAGTCATGTATGGATGTGAGAGTTGGACCATAAAGGAGGCTGAGGATCAAAGAATTCATACATTTCAACTGTGTTGTTGGAAAAGACTCTTGGGGTTTCCTTGGAACATAAGGAAATCAAGCCAGTGAATCCTAGAGGAAATGAGCCCTGATTATTTGTTGGAAAGACTGATGCCAAAGCTGAAGATCCAATACTTTGACAACCTGATGTGAAGAGCTGACTCACTGGAAAAGACTCTGATGCTGGGAAAGATGGAAGGCAGAAGGAGAAGGGGATGACAGAGGATAAAATAGTTGGATGGCATCACTAACTCAATGGACATGAGTTTGAGCAAGTTCTGGGAGATGGTGAAGGACAGGGAAGCCTGGCGTGCTGCAGTCCATGGTGTCACAAAGAGTCGGACATGACTGAGCAACTGTACAACAACAGCAATAAGTATACAGTCAAGCATGAGTCTGGGTTTAGTGCAGGAAAGGAAAACTGTGTTGGAGATTTTAAACAGAAAAAGAAGTAATTATGTAATTATGAGAAATGCAAGTATGGGCTCCTATCTGGGCTGCCAGTATTCTCTCTCTGAATATCACAAAACTGACTTCCCAAGGGAACTGCTGTCTGTTCTGCAATACAGAGGGTAGGAACCCACCTGTTGAACTTTTGAGTGTAAGAGAACTTGGCCTTTGCTGGTGCAGTATCAACAGCCACTAGTACAACTTGGGACCCCTCCAAAACTGGAGACTAGACTGAAGAGACTCATCAAACAGCCATCACCAAGTTGCTAAGTTCAAAACAGTAGCAGAAAGATAGCTTCCACCTAATTTCTCTTTAAAGTTCACTCAACTGTTTCGAAATAGCAAAGTAATTACCTTCAAAACCCAAGTATGTATGGATCCTTAGTATATATAGCTTTAAACTTTATAGCCCTGGTCATTTAGTAATTTATGAAAAATATGGGGATAGATTATGAACATCTACTAACACATCTAGTCTATTTGCAGCTGTTATCTGTATTAGTTTTCTATTGCTGTCTAACAAGGTAACATAAAACGAGATGGCTTAAACAACAAATATTTGTTATTTCATAGTTGATGAGAAATCAGCTGAGGTTATCTGGGTGCCTGTGCCTCAAAGTCTCTCACAAGACTTCAATCAAGGTGTCAACTGGACCTGTGGCTTCATCTGAAAGCTTGATGGGGAAGAAGCCACTTTCATGTGGCTGTTGGCAGGATTCAGTTACTCACTGGGGTTGGCCAGGCTTCTCCCTCTCTCAGCTTTAGCCGCAAGTATCTGGATAACATGTGGGCTGACTTCTTTTAGAGCAAGAAAGAGTGTAAAGAACACAATGAAGACATAAACTATAGACTTTTTTTAAATCTAATTCCATTAGTGAAATTCCATCACTTTTGCTATATTTCATTATTAAAAGTTATTCACTAGGTCCAGCTTATGGAGGAAGGGATCACACAGGCCTAAATAATTGGAAGAAAACTTAGATCCTCTTTACCACAACATCTTATGTCCTTGATTCATGGGATTGCATTCTTTACCTATTTTTCATGTCATATTTTATTTTTGTTGTAAAGAGCAAATATTAAATTACCTTCTTATTTTTAATTTGCTGTTTTTATCATGGTAAACATTATTCAAAAACACTAATGGTATAAATAGTATGTTTGCAAAAATGACTCATTTATGACAAGCTTTTCAATTCTGAGTCATTTTGCATTAAGAAATGCAGGGAAGAGGAACAAGATGGCAGAGTAGGAGGATGTGGAGCTCACCTCTCTCTACAAATACATCAAAAATACATCTCTATGTGAAACAATTCTCACAGAAAACCAACTGAAAACTGGCAAAAGATCTTTTACATAACCAAAGCTGCAGGAAAATCTCCACATAACCAAGTACAACAACAACAAAGGAGGCATCACGATGGATCCAGCACCCCTAGGAGGAATCTGTGAAGGAGAGAATATGCACAGGAGCAGGCCCTTGGCTGGGGGAGCCCCCTCACCTTGTGGGAGGTCTGATGAGGCAGATAGAAGAACTGGATGGGCCTGGACTCTGCTCACAGGGAGTGTGTGAGCCAGCTTCTTAGAAAATAGGATAGAGAGAGGCCAGCCCTGACAGCTGGCACCTCACCACAATTTACCAGTGCAAAATGCTTGTTGGGTAGGGCTGCTGGTACACACAGCGGCCAGGTGCTGAATCTCAGGAAATAACTCAGGCTAGCTGCATGGAGACACCTCAGAAGACTCAGAGTGTTGTATGGGCTGAATCTTAGAGCCATTGTTGGCACGTACACCATGTGTATAGGTTCATTATCAGAGTCAGTTGTCAGCATGTGCATGACAGGGCATAAACCTGACATTGGAGTTCATAGTTACACTCACAGGGCAGGTTGATAAAGATCACAGTGGAATTTTTGGGGACACATATTAGGTGGAACCACAGAAATGCAAATCTTGGGTTGACAGCCGCTAAGGAGAAATACACAGTGATTCTCTTCCTAGTGGAAGTGCTCCATTCTGCCCATCCTTCACTGAAGCTTGGAGCTGAATCTGGGCAATCAGGTCCTGGAGAGGCCAGGAACAGAGGAAGCCCTGGTCCCAAGTGGCAGCACAACCACCTCAATTTCTGCAGCTACAAAGCCCCATCCCTGGCACTAGCCTAGAACTAAAACTGGGATGAATGTAACAAAGACAAAGACACAAATTGGGCTATTTCTGGGCAAAACTGCAAACTCCTGCATGGTAATATATAGGTTTGCTGTGACTGCACAGGTTTTACATACTTCAGTAAGCCTCAAGGGCAATGAAGCTTTATCAACATGACTCAAGGCTTCTGCTGAAAAACTGGAGAACAGGCCCCACCTCAAACAAAGCTGTGACAACCAAAGAATAAAGAGGAAGCCCTGCTCACTCAACATCCAGTGCAGGTTCTGGACACAATACCAATCACACTGTCTATCAAGGGGATAATGGCCAGCACACTCTGAGGAAAAACATGGCTGGCATTCATACCAAAAAGAGCCCTCTCACCAAAAACACTGGACTCATACAGTGAACACAGGGACAATCCCACATCAAAACATCCCTTCAGGACCACAATATATAGCTGTTTCTCTTTCTCCTAAATTCATAGAGAGAGAAAGTAAAGTAAATGGAAATGGAGAGGAAATACTCTCAATTAGGAGAACAAGAGAAAAATTCCCTGAAAGAACTAATAATGAAACAGACTTCCAGTTTACTAGGAGATAATAAAAATGCTAAAGGGATTAATAAAAATTCTTAGTAAAAGTATGTATAGCTGTAACATGTAACTAAAAACTATAGAGGAATCATTTAGAGTTAATTCAATTGCCATGATAAAAATCAACCAAACAGTAGTGAATAACTGACCAAATAATGCAGGACAAAGAAATGATCTGGAAATTAGAATAATGGAAATCACCAATCAGAACAACAGGAAGAAAGAAAGATTTTTTAAAGGTGAAAGCAACATACAAGATCTGTGGGATGGTATAAATGGTATAATAATAAACCTATGCATAATAGGGGTGAAAGAAGAAGAGAGAGAGTTCAGTTCTGTTCAGTTGCTCAGTGGGGTCTGACTCTACGACCCCATGGACTGCAGCATGCCAGGCTGCCCTGTACATCACCAACTCCCAGAACTTGCTCAAACTCATATCCATTGAGTCAGTCTGTGATACCATCCAACCATCTCATCCTCTGTCATCCTCTTCTCCTCCTGCCTTCAATCTTTCCCAGCATCAGGGCCTTTTCCAATGAGTCAGTTCTTTGCATCAGGTGGTCAAAGTAATGGAGGTTAGCTTCAGCATCAGTCCTTCCAATGAATTTTCAGGACTGATTTCCTATAGGATGGACTTGTTTGATCTCCTTGCAGTCCAAGGGACTCTCAAGAGTCTTTTCCAACAACACAGTTCAAAAACATAAATTCTTCAGTGCTCAGCTTTGTTTATATTCCAACTCTCTCAACTGGAAAAACCATAGCTTTGACTAGATGGATCTATGTTGGCAAAGTAATGTCTCTGCTTTTTAATATGCTGTCTAGGCTGATCATAACTTTTCTTCCAAGGAGCAAGTGTCTTAATTTCATGGCTGCAGTCACCGTCTGCAGTGATTCTGGAGCCCAAGAAAAGAAAGTCTCACACTATTTCCCTTGTTTCCCCATCTATTTGCCACAAAGTGATGGGACCAGATGCCATGATTTTAGTTTTTTGAATGTTGAGCTTTTTAAAAAAAATAAATTAATTTATTTTAACTGACGGCTAATTACTTTACAATATTGTGGTGGTTTTTGCCATACATTCACATTAATCAGCCATGGGTGTACATGTGTTCCCCATCCTGAACCCCCCCTCCCACCTCCTTCCCCATCCCATCCCTCAGGGTCATCCCAGTGCACCAGCCCTGAGCACCCTGTCTTGTGCATCAAACCTGGACTGGTTATCTATTTCACATATGATAATGTACATGTTTCAATGCTATTATCTCAAATCATCCCACCGTCGCCATTTCCCACTGAATTCAAAAGTCTGTTCTTTACATCTGTGTCTCCTTTGCTGTCCTGCATGTAGGACTGCCAGTACTGTCTTTTTAAATTCCTTGTATATGCATTAATATACGGTATTGGTGTTTTTCTTTCTGACTTACTTCACTCTGTATAATAGGCTCCAGTTTCATCCATCTCATTAGAACTGATTCAAATACATTCTTTTTAATAGCTGAGTAATATCCCATTGTATATATGTACCACAACTTTCTTATCCGTTCGTCTGCTGATGGACATCTAGGTTGCTTCCATGTCCTGGCTATTGTAAACAATGCTGCAATGAACATTGGGATACATGTGTCTCTTTCAATTCTGGTTTCCTCATTGTGTATGTCCAGCAGTAAGATTGCTGGGCCATATGGCAGTTCTATTTCCAGTTTTTTAAGGAATTTCCACACTGTTCTCCATAGTGGCTGTACTAGTTTGCAGTCCCACTGACAGTGTAAGAGGGTTCCCTTTTCTCTGCACTCTCTCCAGCATTTATTGTTTGTAGACTTTTTGATAGCAGCCATTCTGCCTGGCATGAGATGGTAGCTCATTGTGGTTTTGATTTGCATTTCTCTATTAACGAGTGATGTTGAGCATTTTTTCATGTGTTTACTGGACATCTGTATGTCTTCTTTGGAAAAATGTCTGTTTAGTTCTTTGGCCCATTTTTTGATTGGGTTGTTTATTTTTCTGGAATTGAGCTGCAGGAGCTGTTTGCATATTCTTGAGATTAACTCTTTGTCAGTTGCTTCATTTGCTATTATTTTCTCCCATTCTGAAGGTTGTCTTTTCACCTTGCTTATAGTTTCCTTTGTTGTGCAAAAGCTTTTAAGTTTAATTAGGTCCCATTTGTTTATTTTTGCTTTTATTTCTGTTACTCTGGGAGGTGGGTCATAGAGGATCCTGCTGTGATTTATGTCAAAGAGTGTATTGCCTATGTTTTCCTTTAGGAGTTTTATAGTTTCTGGTCTTACACTTAGGTCTTAAATCCATTTTGAGTTTATCTTTGTGTATGGTGTTAGAAAGTGTTCTAGTTTCATTCTTTTATAAGTGGTTGATGAGTTTTCCCAGAACCACTTGTTAAAGAGATTGTCTTTTCTCCACTGTATATTCTTGCCTCCTTTGTCAAAGATAATGTGTCCATAGGTGCATGAATTTATCTCTGGGCTTTCTATTTTGTTCCATTGATCTATATTTCTGTCTTTGTGCCAGTACCATACTGTCTTAATGACTGTAGCTTTGTAGTATAGTCTGAAGTCAGGCAGGTTGATTCCTCCAGTTCCATTGTTCTTTCTCAAGATGGCTTTGGCTATTCGAAGATTTTGTATTTCCATACAAAGTAAAGCCAACTCTTTCACTCTCCTCTTTCACTTTCACCAAGAGGCTCTTTAGATCTTTGCTTACTGCCATAAGGGTGGTGTCATCTGTGTATCTGAGATTATTGATATTGATGTCAATAGATGGGGGTGGGGATTAAAAACACATATGAAGAAATCATGACTGAAAACTCAAACCTAAGAAAGGAAACATATATTCAGTATAGGAAGCACAGAGGCTTCCAAACAAGATGAACCAAACACACCCACACCAGGATATAATTAAAATAGCAAAAGTTAAAGAACAAATTCTAAAGGCTGCAAGAGAAAAAAAAAAAAAGCTACAGTGGAACCCCCATAAGGCTATCAGTTGATTTCTCTGCAGAAAGTGTGAAGTCTAGAAAGAAGCAGAATATATATGAAGTTCTAGAGAAACAAAACCTGCAATCTAGTATGTTCTACTCAGTAAAATTATTATTTACAATAGAGAGAGAGATAAAGAATTTCTCCAACAAGCAAAAAAATTAAATATTGAAAGATATTCTCTAAATTAAAAAAAAAAAAACAAGGAATCTATAGGCAAGAGAAAAACACAATAGGAAAGGCAAGCATATAAAAGGATTGAGTAAATAAGCTAAGCATATAGATGAACTTAAATAAGCCAAGTATATAGATGAACTTGAATAAGCCAAGTATATAGATGAATAAACACAAAAATTTGTAAAAAGTGATTATAACTACAATTAACAGTTAAAAAGATATACATGAAGATGTACAATAGGATATCAAAACACAGAATATTGGGGAGGAGGGAAATGTAGATCTTTTAGAACATATTTGAACTTATGTGGCTATCAACCCAATGCAAATAGATATAGTTATGGGTAAACATACTTGAAACTCAGGGTAATCATAAACCAAAGACATACAATAGGTACATGAAAACAAAAATAAAGGAATTCAAGCATAATACAAAAGAAAACCATCGAACTACAAAAGTAAAATCAACAAAAAAGATGAAATGAACAAATACTACATAGTCAAATGGAAAACAGCTTCGAAATGGAAACATGTACATATCTATCATTAATTACTTTAAATGTCAATGGAGTAAGTGTGTCAACCAAAAGACACAGACTTGCAGATTGGGTAGAAAAACAAGAACTTACAGTATTTTGTCTGCAAAATAAAACTTTATGGTGAAAGATGCTCACATATTGAAAGTGAGAGGAGATTAAAGCATATTTAATGTAAATAGAAACAATAAAACAATGGTAGCAATACTTTTATCAGGCAAAAGAGACAATAAAGGCTGTAAAGAAAGATAAAGAAGGACACTGTGCTGTACTCTACTTACTAGCTCAGTCTTGTCCGACTTTTATGACCCCATGGACTGTAGCCCACCAGGATCCTCTGTCCATGGGGATTCTCCAGGCAAGAATACTGGAGTGGGTTGCCATGCCCTCCTCCAGGGCATCTTCACAACACAGGGATTCAACCCAGGTCTCCTGCATTGCAAGCAGATTCTTTACTGACTGAGCCACCGGGGAAGCCCAAAGAAGGCCCCTATATAGTGATAAAAGAATGAATACAAGAAAACACTACAACTCATTGATGTTCATGCACCCAATATAGGAGCACCTAAGGAGAAAAGGAAATACACAATCATCTGAATGCAGAGTTTCAAAGAATAACAAGGAGAGATAAGAAAGCCTTCCTAAGTGAACACTGCAAAGAAATAGAGGAAAACAATAGAATGGGAAAGACTAGAGAAGTCTTCAACAAAATTAGACAAAGCAAGGGAACATTTTATGCAAAGATGGGCACAATAAAGGACAGAAATGGTATGAACTAACAGAAGCAGAAGATATTAATAAGAGGTGGCAAGATTATATAAAGGAACTATCCAAAAAAGATCTTAATGACTCAGATAACCACAATGGTGTGATCTGTCACCTACAGCCAGTCATCTTGGAGTGTGAAATCAAGTGGGCTTTAGGAAGCATCACTACAAACAGAGCTAGTGGAGGTGATAGAATTCCACCTGGGCTATTTCAAATCCTAAATGATGATGCTGATAAAGTGCTGCAATCAATATGCCAGCAAATTTGGAAAACTCAGTAGTGGCCACAGGATAGGAAAAGGTAAGTTTTTCATTCCAGTCCCAAGAAGAACAATGCCAAATAATGTTCAAACTACTTCACAATTTCACTCACTTCGCATAATAGCAAAGTAATGCTCAAAATCCTCCAAGCTAGACTTCAACAGTATGTGAACCATGAACTTCCAGATGTACAAGCTGGATTTAGAAAAGGCAGAGGAACCAGAGATCAAATTGCTGACATCCATTGGATCATAGAAAAAGCAAGAGAATTCCAGAAAAACATCTACTTCTGCTTCATTGACTACACTAAAGCCTTTGACTGTGTGGATCACACCTAACTGTGGAAAATTCTTAAAGAGATGGGAATACCAGAGCACCTTACGTTCCTCCTGTGAAACATGGGTGCAGGTCAAGAAGTAACAGTTAAAACCAGACATGGAACAATGATCTGGTTCAAAATTGGGAAAAGGGTATGTCAAGACTGTATATTGTCACCCTGTTTGTTTAACTTATACACAGGCTACACCATGCATCACGCACAATGAAATGATAGGCTGGATGAATCACAAGCAGGAATCAAGACTGCCAAGAGAAATATCAATAACCTCAGTTATGCAGATGACACCACCCTACCAGCAGAAAGCAAAGAGGAACTAAAGAGCTTTTTGATGAAAGTGAAAGAGGAGAGTGAACAAGCTGGCTTAAAACTCAACATTCAAAAAAAGAAGATCATGGCATCCAGTCCCATCACTTCATGGCAAAACAGTGGGGAAACAGTGAAAACTGTGGCAAATTTTATTTGGTTGGGCTTAAAAATCACTGCAGATGGTGACTACAGCCATGAAATTAAAAGACATTTGTTCCTTGGAAGTAAAGCTATGATAAGCTTACTCCTTGGAAGGAAAGTTATGACCAACCTAGACAGCATATTAAAAAGCGGAGGCATTACTTTGGCAACAAAGGTCCATCTAGTCAAGGCTATGGTTTTTCCAGTGGTCATGTATGGATGTGAGAGTTGGACTATAAAGAAGGCTGAATGCCAAAGAACTGATGCTTTTGAACTGTGGTGCTGGAGAAGACTCTTGAGAGTCCCTTGGACTGCAAGGAGATCCAAACAGTCCATCCTAAAGGAGATCAGTCCTGGGTGTTCATTGGAAGAGCTGATGTTGAGGTTGAAACTCCAGTACTTTAGCCACTTGATGCTAAGGGCTGACTCATTTGAAAAGACCCTGATGCTGGAAAAGATTGAGGGCAGGAAGAGAAGGGGACAACAGAGGATGAAATGGTTGGATGGCATCACTGACTCAATGGACATGGGTTTGGGTGGACTCTGGGAGTTGGTGATGGACAGGGAGGCATGGCGTGTTGCGATTCATGGGGTCGCAAAGAGTCGGACATGACTGAGCAACTGAACTGAACTGAACTGAAACCTAGACAGCATATTAAAAAGCAGAGACATCACTTTGCCAACAAAAGTCCATTTGGTCAACACTATGGTTTTTCCAGGAGTCATACATGGATGTGAGAGTTGGACCATAAAAAATGCTGAGCACCAAAGAATTGATGCTTTCTAATTGTGGTGCTGGAGAATATTTTTGAGAGTCCCTTGGACTGCAAGGAGATAAAACCAATCAATCCTAAAGGAAATCAGTCCTGAATATTCATTGGAAGAACTGATGCTGAAGCTGAAACTCCAATACTTTGGCCACCTGATGCGAAGAACTGAGTCATTGTAAAAGATCCTGATGCTGGGAGGGATTGGGGGCAGGAGGAGAAGGGAACAACAGAGTACAAGATGGTTGGATGGCATCACCAACTCAATGGACATGAGTTTGAGCAAGTTCCAGGAGATGGTAAAGGAAAGGGAAGCCTGGTGTACTACAATCCATGGAGAATCAGACACAAATGAGCAACTGAACAACAACAAAATAGATAAGCTCTAACATACATAAAGGGAGAAATTAACAGCAAAATGGTAATAATATGGGATTTTAACACTCCTGTTATGTGAATGGACAGATGTTCCAGACAGAAAATCAATAAAACAATAGAACTCTTAAATGACTTAAAAGACCCATCCAACTTAAAAGATATCCTCAGGACATTCCATCCAAAAGCAGCAGAATACATATTCCAAGTGCACTTGAAATGTTCAGTAGGATAGATCATATACTAGGGTTATAATCTGAAATATAATAGATCACATACTAGCATTACAGTCTGAAATAATCTAACTGAATCATACTTGAAACTGACAAATATTGTAAGTAAACTACACTTCAGTTAAAAAAATGAGCCATTTAATTTGAAGTGTACATGAACTAATGGGTGTAATACTGAACTCAATGAAGTGATTCTTTAAATGCTCAAATGATATTCTTCAGTTAGTCCATTCACTCATTATCACCTACTTCTATCACCTTTGTTTCCTCATTTTAACAATGAGCTACTATTGAGAAGCTAGTTTAAGCGGTGGCTGGAAAGGATAACCGACCAACAGGTTCAGATATAGAGAACAAGTCAGTGATTTAGGGAGATGGGACAGGGGAGGGGCAAGATAGAGATAGGGAATTATGAAGTATGAATTTTTGTGTATAAAATAAGTAAGCTGCAAGGATATATCATACAGCTCAGGGAAAATCACCAATATTTAATAAAAACTATACATGTAGTATAATCCTTAAAAATTGTGAATTACTATGTTTTACACCTGAAGTATATATAATATTGTAAATCAAACATAGCTCAACAAAAATGATTTTTAAAATATGATAGAAAGAAATACATATGCATATCACCATTAAATATTTATATTGAGGAGAAATCATGTTAACATATGATCCAATGTATTTAGTTGAATTTCTCTTAGTGTTCTCTTTCTTTGTGTGTTTATACATGTATGTGTACATGTAAATCAAGAGTACTTTGCAAACATCATAATGCTTTATTCCTATATACTACTTTTATCTCCATTAACAAAAGCATTCTCCTATAATTATAACACAATTATATCATTCAGAATATTTAATATTGATACAGTGTTCTTACTTTATACAGTCAATGTTCAATTTCTCCTCTAGTTGTATAAACCCTTAAACGGAGGTATAATATTTAGAAATCCTTCTACTTTTCATTTCACGTCCAGTTCAGTACAAAACCTTGTCAGTATTATCTCCTAAATCTCCCTATTTCTCTTCCTTTCTATTGCTACCAACCTAGTGCAAGTGCTTTCCATGTCTTCTCATTTCTTTTGTCATAGCTCACTATATGCCAATCACTTAAGCTCTTTACATATATTAATTTATTTAACCCTTCTTATTCTATGAAACCAGTACTACGATTGTTCTGATTTAATTTAGAGGTAATTTTATTTAACCACACAACCAGAAAGTGGAAGAGCTGGAATTTGAACCAAGTCTATCAGTTTCCTGAACATGCCTTTGCATGCAACACTGTAGAATCTGATCTACAGAAACAAATATTCTATTTTTCTTGAGTCCTAAGAAAAATGGTTTGTGAATGTTTTAATTAAAATTATCATTATCTTTAATTCAACCCTTGAAAAAAAGTAAAAGTAAAATGGAAAGTAATTCTTTTTCATAATGAAATTCTTTCAACTATGAATCTAAGCAAGATGATGAATATAACATTGAAATCTTAGCCCACTAAATCTCTTTCTACAGGGAATTAAGATAATATGGTCAGCATCATTTCCCTAATAAACCCTAGCTTTTCGTTCAACACAGAAAAGGAATTTGGAGAAACTTGAGGAATAAAGATTCAGTATGCTCTCAGACTATGTCTGTCCTATATCAACTATCTCAAGTAAACCTTCAGCAAGTGTTGCCCTACAGTCTATTCACAGTGGAATCCTTGACAAGTGCCTGAAATGCAGCTCTCATCCCTCGTTGATTACAGATGAATCCGTGTCATTTAAATTATAAACGCACAGGTGGCAGTGTTGACATCTGTTTTAAAAACTGAGGAAACAGTATTACCTTCCAAAGTCCATCTCACACTGACATGGAGAGACTCCATGACAATTTGCAGGCTTCTGCAATGGAACTCTTTATTTTCAAGTGACTTTATTTTCCTAGACTCTGTTGTTATTAGGATATATGGATGAATTCAAAATCAAGATCTCTGTAATTGAATTAACACCATATCCAGAGTTAAAAGCTTTGAAATCCATCACATTTCTTGGAGGAAATATTTCTCCAGAATAACAGGAATTTAGAAAAAAAAATTCATACTCTCTCCATGGTATCATGTCTCCATTCATTACTGGGTAATATTGATTCAATTGACTGTGATATCTAACATCTTTGAGAGCTTCTAGTTGGAAGAACATTTTTTCACAACTGTTTCAAATATTAGCTGTTGCTTTTATCTCACTGCCAACAACTACTGAATCATGAAGGAGCTCTCAGAAGCTTTTCTATTGTCAGTTGTGACAACTCCTAGTAGCCAGTTTACATTAGGTTTATCTTTCTGGTAGCTCCTATTCTTTAACAGTGTCTAGGCTACTAAAGCACTGCTTAGTGTACTATCGTTGTATAGTTTACAGGACATGGTAAAAAAAAAAAAAAAAGTCTGAGTCAGCTTCCCAGTGAAATTCATATAATATCCTATATAAAACTAAAGGGACATCCTGATTTCATCTCTTTAAGAGTGCCTCTAAGTACACTGACTTTACAATTCAGTCTCATCTTCATTGGACTTACTTATATAGATAAAGTTACGAATCTAAGTTTATCTTTAACTCTTATTTTTTTAGCTTAGGATTTCATGTTTCATGGCTCAGGGTCTCAACCAGGCTGCTGCTGCTGCTGCTGCTGCTAAGTCGCTTCAGTTGTGTCTGACTCTGTGAGACCCCATAGACAGCAAGCCCACCAGGCTCCTCCATCCCTCGGATTCTCCAGGCAAGAATTCTGGAGTGGGTTGCCATTTCCTTCTCCAATGCATGCAAGCATGCTGAGTCACTTCAGTCCATCTCTGTGTCACCCCATGGACAGCAGCACTCCAGGCTTCCCTATCACCAGCTCCCAGAGCCTGCTCAAACTCATGTCCATCCAGTCAGTGATGCCATTCAACCATCTCATCCTCTGTCATCCCCTTCTCTTCCTGCCTTAAATCTTTCCCAGCATCAGGGTCTTTTCCAATGAGTCATTTCTTTGCATCAGGTGGCCAAAGTATTGGACTTTCAGCTTCAGCATCAGTATTTCCAATAAATATTCAGGACTGATTTCCTTTAGGATTGCCTGGTTTGATCTCCTTGTAGTCCAAGGCATTCTCAACAAGAGTCTTCTCCAACACCACTGTTCAAAAGCATCAATTCTTCAGCACTCAGCTTTCTTTATAGTCCCAATCTCACATCCATACATGACTACTGGAAAAACCATAGCTTTGACTAGACGGACCTTTATTGGGAAAGTAATGTCTCTGCTTTTGATTATGCTGTCTATCTTGGTCATAGCTTTATTTCCGAGGAGCAAGTGTGTTTTAATTTCATGGCTGCAGTCACCATCTGCAGTGATTTTGGAGCCCAAGAAAATAAAATCTGTCACTGTTTCCATTGTTTCCCTATCTATTTGCCATGAAGTGGTGGGACCGGATGCCATGATCTTTGTTTTTGGAATGTTGAGTTTTAAACCGATTTTTTCACTCTCCTCTTTCACTTTCATCAAGAGGCTCTTTAGTTCCTCTTCACATTCTGCCATAAGGGTGGTATCATCTGCATATCTGAGGTTATTGATATTTCTTCTGGCAATCTTGATTCCAGCTTGTGCTTCATCCAGCCCAACATTTCTCATTACGTACTCCACATATAAGTTAAATAAGCAGGGTGACAATATACAGCCTTGAAGTATTCCTTCCCCAATTTGGAACCATTCTATTGTTCCATGTCCAGTTCTAACTGTTGCTTCCTGACCTGCATACAGATTTCTCAAAGGCAAGTCAGGTGGTCTGGTATTCCCATCCCTTTAAGAATTTTCCACTGTTTGTTGTGACCCACACAGTCAAAGGCTTTCATGTAGTCAATAAAGCAGAAGTAGATCAACAAAGAAAGCTTTTTTGTTGATCCAACAGATGTTGGCAATTTGATCTCTAGTTCCTCTGCCTTTTCTAAATCATGCTTGAACGTTTGGAAGTCCACAGTTCATGTGCTGTTGAAGCCTAGCTTGGAGAATTTTGAGCATTACCTTGCTAGCGTGTGAGATGAGTGCAAGTGTGTGGTAGTTTGAACATTCTTTGAACATTCCCAAAGAATGTTTGGGACTGGAATGAAAACTGACCTTTTCCAGTCCTGTGGCCACTGCTGAGTTTTCCAAATTTGCTGGCATATTGAGTGCAGCACTTTAACAGCATCATCTTTTAGGATTTGAAATAACTAGAATCAAAAAAGATGTCTACCCAAAAGTATGCCTTTTTGATCATATGGGATTGAAATGCAAAAGTAGGACATAGATATCTGGAGTAACAGGAAACTTGGCTTTGGAGTACAAAATGAAGAAGGGCAAAAGTTAACAGAATTTTCAAGAGAAGACTCTGGTCATAGCAAACACCCACTTCCAACAACACAAGAGAAGGCTCTACACATGGATATCACCAGATGGTCAATACCGAAATCAGGTTGATTATATTGTTTGTAGTTGAAGATGGAGAAGCTCTATACAGTCAGCAAGAACAAGACCAGTAGCTGACTGTGGCTCGGATCAAAACTCCTTATTGCAAAATTCAGACTTAAGTTGAAGAAACTAGGGAAATCCATAGACTATTCAGGTATGACCTAAGTCAAATCCCTTATGATTATACAGCAGAAGTGCCAAATAGATTCAAGGGATTAGATTTGATAAACAGAGTGCCTGAAGAACTATGGACAGAGGGTCATGACATTGACAGGAAGCAGTGATCAAGACCATCTCCAAGAAAAACAAATTCAAAAAGGCAAAATGTTTGTCTAAGGAGGCTTTACAGATAGCTGAGAAAAGAAGAGAAGCAAAAAGCAAAGGAGAAAAAGAAAGATATACCCATCTGAATGCAGAATTCCAAAGAATAGCAAGGAGAGATAAGAAAGGATGCTTAGGGCTGGTGCACTGGGATGACTCGGAGGGATGGTATGGGGAGGGAGGTGGGAGGGGGGGTTCAGGATGGGGAACACACATACACCCGTGGCGGATTCATGTTGATGTGTGGCAGAACCAATACAATATTGTAAAGTAAAAAAAATTTAAAAAAGAAAAAATCCTTCCTCAGTGATCAGTGCAAAGAAATAGAGGAAAACAATAGAATGGGAAAGACTAGAGATCTCTTCAAGAAAATTAGAGATACCAAGGAAACATTTGATGCAAAGATGGGCACAGTAAAGGACAGAAATTGTATGGACCTAATAGAAGAAGATATTAAGAAGAGGTGGCAAGAATACAGAATAACTATACAAAAAAGATCTTAATGACTCAGATAACCAGGATGGTGTGGTCACTCACCTAGAGGCAGACCTCTTGGAGTGTGAAGTCAAGTGGGCCTTAGGAAGCATCACTATGAACAAAGCTAGTGGAGCTGATTAAATTCTCTCCTCCTGGCTCTCAACAACTTTCTCAGGCAGCTGAGAAACTTACAGTCAAAGACCTCTACCATGCAGCTGTCCCTATAGGGAAACCCACTCATTTTACTTAAAAACTTGCTCAACTGGGGATGTAAATGAGAACTGGCTATTCTGCAGTGTGAGCCTTATATGCAACCTGAAAAAACAAAGACATGTAATATGGGACTAAAACAACTTTGGAGCAAAACCTTGATGAATTACAGTCTCAAAAAATACATTGACCCACCACAAAATCATCACTAGCAATTTTTATTTCAACAAACTAAACTCAAATTGGAAAATAAAGCTTTCAGAACAAAAGAAAAAAGGAATAACAGACTATCAGCCTCCAACTAATAACCCAGCCAGTTTTATGTATGTACAAAACTTAAAATACTGATTTAATTGGGAATTAAAAGAAATCTCACCCTAAAAATGAGGGGATTCTTTTATTACACAGGTAGTTAAGTCTCAAAAGCTGGCTTGATAAAAATATCTTTTCAGAATTCTGACATTAAGTAAAGCATTTTGGGGGGGAACTTGCTTTTGTCTTCCTATGCCTTTGAGATGTATGGTCTACATGTTCATTTTAAGGTATTCTGAGAGTGTGTGTGTGTTTTAAAAACTTGATCTCTACCATGCTATTTTTGAGAGTAAACTCCCTGGATCTTATTTAGGTGTCATCCCCTCCCATTCTCTTATGGGGAATCCCCTTGCATCTTATTGATTTGATTCATTATTAATATATTTCATTAATGGCCAAATGATGTATCTTGTAAACTGAAGCACAATCTGGAATCAATATTGCCAGGGGAAATATCAATAACCTCAGATATGCAGATTACACCACCCTTATGGCAGAAAGTGAAGAAGAACACTGTCATCGAGAGGCTGTCTTGATAACAGTGAAAGAAGAGAGTGAAAAAATTGGCTTAAAGCTCAACATTCAGAAAATTAAGATCATGGCATCTGGTCCCATCACTTCATGGCAAATAGATGGAGAAACAGTGGAAACAGTAGCAGACTTTATTTTCAGGGGGCTCCAAAATCATTGCAGATGGTGACTGCAGCCATGAAATTAAAAGATGCTTACTCCTTGGAAGAAAAGTTATGACCTAGACAGGGTATTAAAAAGTAGAGACATTACTTTGCCAACAATGGTCCATCTAGTCAAGGCTATGGTTTTTCCAGTAGTCATGTATAGATGTGAGAGTCGGACTATAAAGAAAGCTGAGCACCAAAGAATTTATGCTTTTGAACTGTGGTGTTGGAGAAGACTCGAGAGTACTTTGGGCTGCAAGGAGATCAAACCAGTCAATTGTAAAGGAGATCAGTCCTGAATATTCATTGGAAGGACTGATGTTGAAGCTGAAACTCCAATACCTTGGCCACCTGATGCAAAGGGCTGACTCATTGGAAAAGACCCTGATGCTGGGAAAGATTGAAGGCAGGAGGAGAAGGGGATGACAGAGGATAAGATGGTTGGATGGCATAACTGACTCAATGGACATGAGTTTGAGTAAACTCCAGGAGTTGGTGATGGACAGAGAGGCCTGGCATGCTGCTGTCCATGGGATCATGAAGAATCAGACACGACTGAGGGACTGAACTGAAATTGAAGAAATAAATAAATTGGACAATTTCTTGAGTATTATTATTACAAATAGCTGTTTTATTGGTACCTATAAAAAACAAAAATTAAATTAAATGTGGAAAAAAGAAATACACCTAATGGTCAATCTGAGTCAGACATGACTTAGCAACTGAACAACAACAACAAAAATCTAAGAACTTCCTTAGTTTAAATCAAAGAAAAACATGTTTGGGAAGCCTTATTTGTGGCCTCTGCTTCTCTAAGAAAAACATTAGAATAACTAATATTAATAGGGAAAAAACCTGTGAGAAAAGTCTAGATACTTTTTACAACAAGGTAGAAAATTTAAAAGGACTTATCTCAAATTAATAAAGAAATCTTGAGATGGTTATACAAAATGAAATAAATAAAATAGACATTTAGGTAATTAAAACACAAGGTTTTGATATTATACTACCTAAGGTTAAATTGGCCACAAGGGACCCCTTAATGGTCTTCATTATTAAAGTCAAAAATAGTCCACTCCATTTATTCCACTTTAAAAAATATATGTATTTAAAGAACTAAAAATACTTATATTGTGATATCTGGTCAAAACTGGGGGGCAACACTTCAGCCAAAAGTTCTGAATCCCTTGGCTCGAATCCCCTCTGGGGATCCCAGAGCCTTTTATGTAAAAATAGGTAAAATGGAAAGGGAATAAAAAGAAAGAAAAGCTTCTAGAACCCCTCCTCTAAGATCAAAGTTTATTGATTCTAATAAAGCTGAGGGTAAATGTTGAAAGAATTGAGATGAAAGTGTAAAAAATGATATTTCAGTTGGGCTTTATAAAAGATATCTCTTTTGATAACAAAGAGTTAACCTTGACTTTTCCACGCTAGATCTGTTTCTTTGGCCACTTTTGTTATTATAATCATACATGATGGTTTGCCTCAGAGAATCCTGCCCCTCTCCCTGCTGTTAAGCTGAAATGCCTTTATTCAGAACCCTGTCCACCTGTAGATGGCAAGAAGGAAGAAATAAACACATTCCCTTGCCATTCTAGGAGTTGGTTGCAAGATTAAATGGAGTTTTTACTTTGTTTCCTAACCTCCCCCATCTCTGATCCATAAAAGAAACTGGCATCCAGACCACAAGATGGTTATTTTGAGACATTAGTCTGCTGTCTTCTCAGTCAGCAGCTTTCTGAATAAGTCATATTTCTTGCCTTGACACCTTCTCCCTAGGAATTATTGTCCTCCCATGTGGCAAGCAGAGAGAGCTTGGACCCAGTAACAATTTAATTATATTGCCGGGTAGGCCTGTTTCACTAAGGAATGCTTCCCCTCGTGGTATTATAAGACAAGGCATATGAATCTGCCCTTCAGAAAATATTAGTTGAACCTAATAAAAGAAATGAATTGGGTTACTAATAGTAAAACATTAGTCATCTGAGCAAGCAACTTTAATGTATTCCAACTGTTCTTCATAAACTAGTAAGTTTATATTGAAATACCTGATTCATGACTAGGTTTTTTTATATTTATTTGACTGTGACAGGTCTTACCTGAGGCATGAGAGATCTTTAGATATGCCATGAAGGATCATTAGTAGCAGCATGAAAACTCTCAGTTGTGGCATGTGTGATCTAGCTCCCTTGACCAGGGATCAAACCTAAGCCCCCTGCATTGGGAGCTCAGAGTCTTAGCCACTGGAAAACCAATGAAGTCACTTATGTTTTTCTTTTTTTTTAAGAGAAGCCATGAGATCTCTAGTTTTGCCTGTGTACACATTAAATATGTGTGTGTGTGTGTGTGTGTGTGTGTGTGTGAGATATCTCTATGGAAAGTACTAATCTAAATTGAATTTATGAAAAACTCAATTTATTTATTATTTTTAATTGGAGGATAATTGCTTTATAATGTTGTGGTGTTTTCTGCCATACAAAATGCCATACAAAAATGAAAATCAGACATAAGTATATATATATATCCCCTCCTTCTTGAGCCTGCCTCCCACCCACCACCATGCCACCTGTCTAGGTTCTCACAGAGTACCAGACTGAGCTGTGTTATATAGCAGCTTCCCACTAGTTATCTTTGTTATCTTTTTTATGTATGGTAATGCATGTGTTTCATGCCACTCTCTCAATTTGTCTTACTCTCTTCTTCCTCCATTGTGTCCACAAGTCCATTTCCTACATCTGTAATCTCTATCCCTGTCCTGCAAACAGGATCATCAATACCATTTTTCTAGAGTCCATATATATGTGTTAATATACAATATTTGTTTTTGTCTTTCTGACATATTTTAATCTGTATAACAGGTTCTAGGTTCATCCATCTAAATTTAGTGGGCAGATTGATTCTTCTATACAGTTGAGTAATATTCCATTATATATGTATATCACAACTTCTTTATACATTTATCTCTCAGTAGACATCTAGGTTCCTTCTATGTCTTGGCTATTGTAAACAGAACTGCTATGGACACTGGAGTACATGTGTCTTTTGGATTATGGTTCCTAGTTTCTTAAGGAGTCTCCTTGCTGTTCTCTACAGTGGCTGTTTCTTTTTTTTTTAATTTTATTTTATTTTTAAACTTTACATAATTGTATTAGTTTTGCCAAATATCAAAATGAATCTGCCACAGGTATACATGTGTTCCCCATCCTAAACCCTCCTCCCTCCTCCCTCCCCATACCATCCCTCTGGGTCGTCCCAGTGCACTAGCCCCAAGCATCCAGTATCGTGCATTGAACCTGGACTGGCATCTCGTTTCATACATGATATTTTACATGTTTCAATGCCATTCTCCCAAATCTTCCCACCCTCTCCCTCTCCCATAGAGTCCATAAGCCTGTTCTATACATCAGTGTCTCTTTTGCTGTCTTGTACACAGGGTTATTGTTACCATCTTTCCAAATTCCATATATATGCGTTAGTATACTGTATTGGTGTTTTTCCTTCTGGCTTACTTCACTCTGTATAATAGGCTCCAGTTTCATCCACCTCATTAGAACTGATTCAAATGTTTTCTTTTTAATGGCTGAGTAATACTCCATTGTGTATATGTATACAGTGGCTGTTTCAGTTTACATTCCCACCAACAGTGTACCAGGGTTCCCCTTTCTCCACATCCTCTCCAGCATTTATTATTTGTAGGGTTTCTTTGATGATGGTTATTCTGACTGGTTTGAGATGATACTTCCCTGTAGTTTTAGTATGCATTTCACTAGTAATTAGTGATGTGAAGCATCTTTCATGTGTTTATTGGCCATCTGTATGTCTTCTTCTTAGAAATGTCTGTTTAGGTTTTCTGCCCATTTTTTATTGGGCTATTTGCTTTCCTGATTTTGGGTTGTATGAGTGGCTTATATATTATGGAGATTAATCCTTTGTCAGTTGCTTTGTTTGCAATTATCTCCCATTCTGAGAGTTGTCTTTTAATCTTGTCTACTGTTTATTTTGCTCTACAAAAGCTTTCAAGTTTAATTAGTTATCATTTGTTTCCTTTTATTTTTATTTCCATTACTCTACGAGGTGGGTCAAAAAGAATCTTGCTGCAATTTATGTCAAGGCTTTTTGTCTCTATGTTTTTCTCTAAGATATTTATAGTTTCTGGTCTTACATTTAACTCTTTAATCCGCTTTGAGCTCATTTTTATGTATGGTGTTGGGAAGTGCCCTAATTTTATTTTTTTATGTGTATCTGTCCCGTTTCTGTGTAAAGAGGCTGTCTTATTCCATTCTTGCCTCTTTCTTCAAAACCCATAGGTGCTTGGGTTTATCTGTGAGGCTTTCTATCTTGTTCCATTGGCCTATATTTTTGCTTTTGTGTTAATAACATACTGTCTTGATGACTGTAGCTTTGTAGTGTAGTCTGAAATCAGGAAAGTTTGATTCCTCCAATCCATTTTTCCTTCTCAAGATTGCATTGGGCTTTTGGAGTCTTTGCATTTCCATAAAAATTGTGAAATTATTTGTTCTAGTTCTGCTAAAAATACATTTGTAATTTGATATGAATTGCACTGAATCTGTTGATTGTTTTGGGCACTATAGTCTTTATCACAATACTGATTCTCCCAATTCAAGAATATGGTATATTTGTTCATCTGTTTGTGTTATGTTTGATTTCTGTCATCAATGTATTATAGTTTTCTGCATACAGATCTTTCATCTCTTTAGGTAGCCTTATTCCTAGATATTTTATTTTTTCTGCAATGGTGAATTAGATTGCTTCCTTAATTTTTCTTTCTGATTTTTTATGTTAGTGTATAAGAATCCAAGGGATTTCTGTGTATTAATTTTGTATCCTACAAATTTACTAAAGTCATTGATAAGCTTTAGTAATTTTCTAGTGACATCTTTATGATGTATAGTTTATGTCATCTGCAAACAGTGAGTGTTTTAATTCTTTTCAATCTGGATTCCTTTCATTTATTTTTCTTCTCTGATTGCCATGGCTAGTGCTTACAAATTATATTGAATAGTAGTGATAAGAGTGGGTGCCTTCATCTTCTTTCTGATCTTAGACAAGAATACTTTCAGTTTTTCACCACTAAGAATTTTCTCTGGAAAGGTTTTTTGTTTGTTTGTTTGTTTGTTTGTTTTTTAATCCTAAATGGGTGTTGAAGATTTTTGAAAACTGTTTCTATGTCTATCTAGATTATCATATTGGTTTTTTTTATCTTTCAAATTGTTAATGTCATGTATCAGATTAATTGATTTGTGTATATTGAAGGATCCTTGCATCCCTGGGATAAATCCCGCTTATCATGGTTGATCCTTTCAATTTGCTGTTTTATTCTGTTTGCTAGTATTTAGTTGAGGATTTTTGCATTTATGATCATTAGTGATATTGGCCTGGGATTTTCTTTTTTTGTGATATCTTTATCTGGTTTTGGTGTCAGGGTAATGGTGGCCTCAGAAAAACATTCCCTCCGTGGGAATGTTCTGCCCTCTGTAATTTTTTGAACAGTATGAGCAGACATGTGTGAGCTCTTCTCTAATCATTTGATAGAATTCACTTGTGAAAGAATGTGGCCCTGGGATTTTGTTTCTTGGAAGAATTTTGATGACAGTTTTTATTTCAAGGCTTGTGATTGGCCTACTCATATTTTGTATTTCTTCCTAGTTCAGACTCAGATAGATACTTGTCTAAGAATTTGTCCATTTATTCCAAGTTGTCCATTTTATTGTCATACTATCTCATATACTCATATTAGTATAATTGTTCATAGTAGTCTATTATGATCCTTTGTATTTCTATGTTGTCTATTGTAACCGCTCCCTTTTCATTATTTTATTAATTTTATTATATTTTTTCATGATGAATGTGGTTAATGGTTTGTCAGGTTTTTTTTTTTTCCCCCTTATCTTCTCAAGTTCAGTTCAGTTCAGTTCAGTCACGCAGTCCTGTCTGACTCTTTGCGACCCCGTGGACCACAGCATGCCAGGCCTCCCTGTCCATCACAGACTTCCAGAGTTTACCCAAACTCATGTCCATTGAGTAGGTGATGCCACCCAACCATTTCATCCTCTGTCGTCCCCTTCTCCTCCTGCCTTCAATCGTTCCCAACATCTGGGTCTTTTCAAATGAGTCAGCTCTTCGCATCAGGTGGCCAAAGTATAGAAACTTCAGGTTCAATATCAGTCCTTCTAATGAACACTCAGGACTGATCTCCCTTAGGATGGACTGGTTGGATCTCCTTGCAGGAGACAAGGGTTCAATCCCTGGTCTAGGGATATCCCACATGCTGCAGAAAAACTAAGTCCATGCTCCACAACTATTGAGCCTGTACTCTACAGAAAAGAACCTGCAACTACTGAAGCCTGTACACTCTAAAGTCCATGCTTCACAACAATAAAAGTCACTGCACTCAGCCATTAAAAAGAATACATTTGAATCAGTTCTAATGAGGTGGATGAAACTGGAGCCTATTATACAGAGTGAAGTAAGCCAGAAGGAAAAACATAAATACAGTATACTAACGCATATATATGGAATTTAGAAAGATGGTAACAATAACCCGGTGTACGAGACAGCAAAAGAGACACTGATGTATAGAACAGTCTTATGGACTCTGTGGGAGAGGGAGAAGGTGGGAAGATTTGGGAG